>NC_087203.1:65134368-65159368 GCF_015104395.2 Macrobrachium nipponense | reverse complement strand
TTAACGTAAATTTGTTAGTGATTTCATTGTAGTACTACTTTATCGTGTTTTGTGAGAACTTTACTTCATACATATACGTACTACATAATTTAATTACATACAGTATATACGTAGTCATGGGTCTCAAGAAAGTTTAAGTAGGGAAGAAGAGGATGCTTTCTTTGGAGACGAAGATGGAGATCATTAAAAAATATGAATCTGGTATGCGATTGCGTGTGATCGCCAAGGAATACGGCTGAAATCCGTTGACAATTGGTACCATCCTTAAGCAGAAGGATGTCATCAAAGCAGCTACACCTTTCAAGGGTGTGACTATTTTATCCAGCAAGAGGAGCCACGTGCACTATGAGATGGAAAGGCTGCTTCTTGTTTGGATAAAAGACAAAGAAATCGCTGGCAATACGATAATGGAGAAGGCAATCTGCCACAAGGCCAGCGCTATTTTCGGCTATTTGATTGCCCAGGCCAAAGACGACGGAGGAGAAGGGACATAGATGCCAACCATAGAGTTCAAGGCTTCTCATGGGTGGTTTGAAAAATTCCGTTAACAGACTGGTATCCCTTCGGCGGTGCGGCAAGGGGAGGCAGCCAGCTCGGACACGAAAGCAGCCAAAGCCTTTATTAAGACTTTCGACGAGATGACGCTCAACGAAGGCTACAGTTCTCACTCAAAGACAGGCTTACGCTCGCACTTTGTTCGAATGCCAGTGGGGATTGCAAGGTGAAGCCCCTACTTATGTATCATTCGGAGACTCCTCGAGCCTTCAAGGCCCACAAAGTGCTTAAGGTGAAGCTTCCAGTGATGTGGAGGGCTAATGCAAAAGCCTGGGTAATGAGACTTTTGTTCACCGAGTGGGTAAATCCGTGTTTCGGCCTGACAGTGAAGAAATTCTTGGAAGAGAAGCGCCTCCCTCTGAAATGTCTGCTGGTGTTGGACAATGCCCCTGCTCACCCTCCTGGCCTCGAGGAAGATATCATAGTGGAGTATATTTTCGTCAAGGTTCTTTATCTTCCGCCTAACACCACCCCTCTCCTCCAGCCCATGGGTCAGCAGGTGATATCGAACTTCAAGAAGCTGTATACGAAACCTCTTTTCAAGAGATGTTTCGACATCGCCGATACCACAAACCTCACCTTGCGTGAATTTTGGAAGGAGCATTTCGATGTTGTGATATGCATCCGACTCATCGACCAAGCTTGGCAGGAGGTTTCGAGGCGAACCTTGAATTCTTTGTAGAGGAAACTTTGGCCTGATGCCGTATCCGTCCAAGACTTCGAGGGATTCGACGTGGGCGAAGCTGGTGCTGCAGATTCAGGAACAGTTGACGATCCTGAAACTGTTTCACAACCAGATCTTGACGAGATCGTTGCACTCGGCAAGTCCATGGGGCTGGTCGTCGACGAGGACGACATCAATGACCTTCTCGAGGAGCACCAAGAGGAGCTTACGATGGATGACCTGAAGGAGTTGGAGGCCATGCAACATAGCGTCGTTCAAGAAGAGTTCTCTAGTAGCAACTAGGAGGGGGAGGAGGACCCTATGACAACGGCAGAAATTAAGGATGCTCTAGCTGCTTTTCATAAAGTGCAATCATTTGTAGAAAAGAGACACCCCGAAAAGGCTTACACAGGTCGTATGCTTGCGCAGTTTGATGATGTTTGCCTGAGTCGTTTCAGGAACATTGTGAAAAGCAGGGAGAAGTAATCTTCCTTGGATAGTTATTTTTTTAAAGAGACCTTTAGTAGTAGTAAGCAAACAGGAAGATCCAAGTGATACGATAAAACAAAGTTGAAAGTGGTGAAGAAGTTGAAATTTTGTAAAAAAAAAAAAAAAAAAAAAAAAAAAAAAAAAAAGTATAAAAAAAAGAAAACAAAAAAAAGACAAAAAGAAAAAAAAGTTTAATTTTAAGTTTCACTTATATAACTTACCCGGTGGTTACATCTAGCTGTCGTCTCCTGACGTCAAGGCAGAATTAGAAATTTGCGGTAGCGCTAATGGTTTGACAGGTGATCCCTCTACTCCCGCCCTCTACCGGGTACCAGGAACCATTCCAGCAATAAATCAGAAGTTTCCTGCCGTCGGAACCGGTAACACGGTTCCTCTGCTGGTTGGAATTTGGATTTGATCATCTTGGTTTTCTCCTTTTGGTGATGTACCTTGAGTTTTCTGGTCTTTTTGCTAGCGCTATAGTTATTTTGGTTTTGAGATTGTTGTCCTTTTTAGGAATTAATTTGATTTTTTCATGATGTCTGACACCGGCTCTATTCAGTATAGGGTGTGTAGTAGTGGGTGTAAGACTAGACTTCTTAAAGCTTCAGTTGATCCTCATTCTACTTGTGTTAGCTGTAGGGGACGTGAATGTTCTTTTGAGAATACGTGTGAAGAGTGTAAGTCTCTAACATCTCAGGAGTGGAAGGCACTGGAAAAGTATATGAGAAAGTTAGAAAAAGATAGAATCAGAAAGGCTTCACAGAGATCTTCTTCTAAGTCAGTGAGTAGCCAGGATATTCCTCTGAATTCTGTTAATCCTGATCCTATTAACCCCGTAGTTGTTTCTCCTGCCCTTGACTCTGTATCTCCCGATCCCGTGTCAGTATTACGAGCCGATATGGACTCGAAATTTGTCTCTTTCCTCACCACTATGCAGAAAATGGGTGAGACAGTGCAAGAAGTGGTACTTAAGTGTGATAAGTTACTTAGTGCAAGTGTAGTGGAGGAGGTGGCTGTTCGGCCTGTTCGTTCTCCTAGGTCTAGGCCCCTGTCAAACTCCCCAGATCCTGGGAGGAGATATGCCGAAAACCGAAGGGAGGCGAGCGGGATCTGCTCCCGAGCAGTCGCCCCCTCAAGCAATCCTGTAGCCGTATCCCAGGATGCCGTCGCTCACCATTGGAAAGGTGTTGCAAGGAAGTGTTTTTCGTCAAGCGACTCAAGCTCAGATGTTTCCTCTTATAGAGGTTGGCATCATAAGACTTCTAGACCGCTCAAAAGGTCTCGCGATGGTTCGCCTGCTGCGGTTCCCAAGAAGGTGGCGGCTGCCGAACCTTCTTGTAGTTTTTGGGAGGAGCCTGAAGCCTTTTCTCCGGCGGTTTCGATTTATCGCCCTTCTCTCATAGAATTGGAGAAGCCGAACACGCACACGTCCTTCGGACCTTCCCCAGAGTCTCCTCAAGCGATAACTCCTGCGGCTCCAGACGTGTTTGTGGCTCATCCTTCTACTCCTCCCGCGCCTTCTACGTTGGTGGATCCTCAACCTCTGGTGTTTGAACAGATGAAGGCCAAGTTAGGCAGTATTTTGGAGCTTTTTGGCAAGTCTCTTTCGTCCCCGAATGCGCTCCCGACCGCCTTACATCTTCCGCAGACTACTGTGCAGTCCTCTTTGCAGGCTCCTCTTCAGTCGCCTCTTCAGGCTCAGACTCTCCATGTGACTCCTTTTCAGACGCTGCTTCAGGCGACTGGTCAGACTCCTTTCCTGACTCCGTCTATGGCGCCACGTCAGGCTCTTGCTCGAGCGCCACCTCAGCCGCAAGCTCAGCCGCTAACGCAGCCGCCAGCTCAGCCGCTCGGATTTGTCTCAGTACAGGCTCAGACGTCTTCTCCTGCTTTCTCGCACCCGCCTCGGGCGCATTATGGTGTGACTTCGCCGAACAGGATTCCTCTTCAGATGGAATGTTCTCCAGTTTCGTCGAAGGAAGCTTCGGATCTGGAAGAAGAAGAAGAAGTACTTACAGAAAAAGACAAGCATTTGTCGGGGTATAAGCTGCTTTTACAATTCTTCGTTGACAACTTTGGAGATTCTTTTGCGCCTTCCGTTCCAGTGTCTCCTAGTTCGCAGTGGAAAAAGGACAGTTAGCCTGACGCCTCTTCCTCGTTCACGCGTCTCGTCCTCTCGATTTCGGCTAAGAAGGCTATCAAGAAAGTTAACGCTTGGCTTTTGGAGAAGAGGGAACAGGGGAAAAATGTTTTCCATCTTCCCCCTTCGAGACTTTCGTCAAGGAGCCGTGTCTGGTATGACACCGGAGAAGTTTTTTCCCTGGGTGTGACTGCCTCCGCTCAGGGAGACTTTTCTAGTCTCGTGGATTCTTCTCGTAGATCAGCCCTTAATACTGCTAAGATTTTCTTTTCGGCAAGTGAGCTGGATTATCTTTGCAAGAGTGTTTTCCGTGTGTTTGAAGTTGTTAGCTTCCTGGATTGGGCCATTGCTTCGCTGGCCAGGAAAGTCAAGTCATTTGGACTTTCGGAGGAGCAGTTGAAGGATTTTGCCTCTGTACTGGATTGTATCGATAAAGGCATCTGTGATGGAGCTTCGGAGCTCGCTGCCATTTTCGCCTCTGGAGTGTTGAAGAAGAGACAGATTTGGTGCTCCTTCTTGTCGAAAGGGGTCTCATCGAACCAGAAGTCTGCCTTGCTCTTCTCTCCTTTGGACAAGAAGCACCTTTTTCTGCAAGAGATTGTGAGCGAGATCGCTCAATCCTTAACACAGAAAGCGACCCAGGATCTTTTATCACAGTCAGTGAAGAAGCCTAGGAAGATAGCTCTGGTTCTTTCTGCTTCTCGGAGTGCTCCCTCCACGGAAGCTCCTTAAACCATTTCGGGAGGGAAGAGCTCCCGTTCGATCTTTCTCCAGGTTTCGTGGGAGAGGTAGAGCCTCGTCTAAAACCACTCCCTCTTCCATCAAGAAGTAGGCCCGTAGTCCTCCACACAGCAGTAGGAGCCAGATTACACCTTTTCTGGCAGACCTGGTTTCATCTCGGAGCGGATCCTTGGATGGTCCAGGTCCTGAAGGAAGGATACACCATTCCGTTCATCAAGCACCCCCCTCTCACAGAATTTCCTGTGGATTTATCAGCTTACTCGGAGAACTCCGAAAAATTTGCCGCCCTCCATCAATAAGTTCTCGCCTTACTGGCAAAGAGGGCCATAGAGTTAGTGGACTCTCCTCAGGAACCAGGATTTTACAATCGCCTTTTCCTGGTAAAGAAAGCCACGGGGGTTGGAGACCGGTGTTGGACGTCAGTGCCCTGAACGTCTTTGTCCTGAAGACAAAGTTTTCTATGGAAACGACCCAGGAGATTGGATGGTTTCCATAGACCTTCAGGACGCCTATTTTCATATTCAGATTCATTCGGAATTGAGAAGATTCCTGAGATTCGTGTTCCAGGGCCCCATTTATCAGTTCAGGGCCCTCTGTTTCGGCCTGTCGACAGCTCCACAAGTGTTCACCAGAGTTCTGTTGTCAGTAGCAAAGTTGCTTCATCTGGATGGGATACGAATCTCCATGTATCTGGACAATTGGCTTCTGAGGGCAAGTTCCAGACAGAAGTGTGTGGAGGACTTACAAAAGACTTTAAGGCTGACGGACAGCCTAGGTTTGTTAGTCAACAAGGACAAGTAGTGTCTCACTCCCTCTCAGGAGATAGTCTATTTAGGAGTGAGACTGAATTCAGTTCTTTTTCAGGCTTTTCCGTCTCGTCAAAGGATCGACGCTTGCCTGAACAAGATAGACGAATTTCTCGTCAGACAAACTTGCTCGGCGAATCAGTGGATGAGCCTTTTTGGAACCTTGGCCTCGATAGAAACAATTTGTAGTCTGGGCAGGCCTCAACATGAGACCACTTCAATTTTACTTGAAACAGAAGTGGCAAAGGAAGAAGTTCCCAGACTCCTTCGTGTTCCCCATCTCGGAAGGGATCAAGCAGGACCTCCTTTAGTGGAAGTCAGAAGGAAGGCTAGAGGAAGGCTTGTCTCTAAGCCAGTTGAGCCAGACGCATCGGACAAAGGGTGGGGAGCTACTCTGGGGAGAAAGGAAGTGTCGGGACTTTGGCAGATTCATCAGAGAAGCTGGCACATAAATCTGAAAGAGTTGAAGGCGGTTCATTTGGCTCTAATGCACTTCCAGACAGAGGTAAGAGGAAAAGTAGTGCTGGTTCAAGCGGGACCAACACCACAGCTCTCTCTTACATCAAAAAGCGGGGGTACACACTCGTTCTCTCTCTGTGCGAGGGCAGCAGCGAGACCTACTCATTTGGGCGAAAGAGAACAAGGTTGTCTTGAGCACAAGATTTATTCAAGGCTCGAAGAATGTAAAGGTGGACATTCTCAGCAGGAGAGGACAAGTCCTCTCCACAGAGTGGACTCTACATCTTCAAATATGCAAGAAGCTTTGGGGGATTTGGGGATGTCCTCAGTTGGATCTCTTCGCCATGAACAAGACGGCTCGTCTACCACTGTATTGCTCCCCAGTTCCAGACGAGGAGGTGTTTACAGTGGATGCCATGCTTCTGGACTGGTCAAATCTGGATCTCTATGCCTTTCCGCCTTTCAAAATGCTAAGACTAGTTCTGACAAATTTCAGAGGTCATCAGAACGTCAGGATGACTCTGATAGCCCCCTTTTGGCTGGCCAGGGAATGGTTTCTGGACCTAATACAGCTGTTGATGGACTTTCCGAGAGAGTAACCGTTAAGGAAGGATCTACTCAGACAGCCCCACTTTCTGAGGTTCCATCACAACTTGTCCGCTCTTCGACTAGTCGCCTTCAGACTGTCGAGCATCTCCTCAGAAAGAGAGGATTTTCAAAGAGAGCTTCAAGGGCTATTGTTAGACCCAGAAGAGAATCCTCTGATAGAGTGTACCAAGCTAAGTGGGTCCAATTCAGAGCTTTGTGCAAAGAAGAAGGAACTTCGTCTTCTAAGACCTCTATTGCTCAGTTAGCTAACTTCCTTCTTTTTATTGTAGTGTCTTACCGAACAATTATACAGCCGTGATTTCCACGAGCGGCAGGATACTAAATTCAAATTTAGCGCGTAGGCGTCGCCAACACTGGTGGTGATGATGTCATCTCCCTCCACTCGCGGGAGAACCAGGTACAGCTGCCCAGGTGAATCCAATTCTTTTCCTGCCGGCGTCCGGTGAACATCGGTGGTCGGTGCGGTTGGATGACTTTGCTTCGCTTTTTTTCTTGTGGATTTGATCTTCGGAATTGGTGAAGTACTCTTTTTTTGGCGTTGTTGTTATTTTGCTTATTATTTAGGCGTTGCCATGTCGGATTCTAGTCCGTCGGGAGTTAGGTTTTGCATCTCAGGATGTAAAACTAGATTATCCAAGTTAGAGTATGATTCTCACACTAAATGTGTTAAGTGTAGGGGACAGGTTTGTTCAGCAGATCGAACATGTAACGAGTGTAGTGATTGGACTGATTCTCAATGGCAAGTTTTTTAGTTCATCTCGGAGAAATTAGCTAAAGACAGAATTAGAAAAGCAGCGCTTAGGGAAAGTAGACTTAGCTCTGCTTCGTCTTGCGATGCATCTGTTCCTTCTGTTTCTCCTCAAATTGTTATGTCTCCTTTAACTACACCTCCTATTCCTCCTACTAATCCCACTTTCTTCTCCGGCTTCCCGTGTAGTTTCTTCCGACACCATTGCCAGTCTGGAATCGAGGTTAGATCAGAAATTTTCGGTACTAGCGAATACGGTTTTGCAACTTGGTAATTCAGTTAAGACGTTTTTGGAGAAAGCGGCTTCAGGTAAGAGTGTCTGTCTGTCCTGACACGTCTCCTAGACAAAGGTCACTGTCCAGCTCCCCCGCACCGGGGAGAAGACATACCGAAGTCCAAGGGAGTCGATCGGGATTTGCCCACAGACAGCGCCTCTCTTGTTGAGCCTGTTGCGCCTCAACAGGGCTCGGTTAAGCGTTGGAAAGGTGTTGCGGTCAGACGCCTTTCGAATGATTCAAGCGTCACCGGTCGCGCGGCGCTCTTGGCGAGATTTCGCCCGTTTTCGCGGTCCCTTAAAGAGGCGTTCAGGCGCTGATTCTTCGCCTCCTCCAGTCAAGCGGTATAAGGAGCCTGAGAGTAGGGTTGCGCCTAGGCCGTTAGCGACTCGTTCGTCGCCTCAATCTGTGCCTTTTTCGGCTCCATCTACTGTAGCTAGCAGTTCTAAGGGTGTTTCTTTAGGCGCTTTCTCGTCTGTTACGCCTGATGCGCCTGTTTCACCTCTAATTTTGGCGGCTCCGAGCGAGGCGCAAGTAGTTTTCCGCCTCCTGCTGAACATTTAGGCTCTTCCAAGCCTACGTTAACTGTTTTGATTCGTCTCTGGCGCCTTTGCGCAGCAGTTAGAGATGTTAACCAACTGGATGAATGAGTCCAAGGGTGGTTCGAAACCTTCAGATCTGGTTGTAGTTCCGTCTACTTCTTCGGCGGTATCGGAGAATGAAGAAGAAGTAGAGGAGGAGGATTCACATCACCTCTCGTGTTATTCACGTCTCCTTAGATTTCTTCTGGTGTCTTATCCAGATTATTTGAGAAAGCGGCTCTGCGCTCCCCAACTTCGACTTTTTTGATGAGGAGGCAAACTCAGACCCTCTCCTCCCAAAACTTGTTCTATCTAAAGCGGTTAGACATTCGTTGAAAGAGGCGGAGAAATGGATCTTGCCAGAAAGTTAGGAATTCTGGTCAACAAACAGAAGTCCCAGTTGGTTCCATCTCAGAGCATTCTTTATTTGGGGATGATTCTGAATGCTCAAGTTTTTCGGGCTTTTCTGTCCCCGAAGAGGGTTCAAGGCTGTCTGGAGACAGTTCAGGAGTTCTTGGACAAAAAGGTAAGTTCTGCCAATCAGTGGATGAGGCTCCTGGGCAAATTGACGTCAGTGGAGAAATTTGTGACGTTGGGAAGACTGCACATGAGACCTCTGCAGTTTTTCCTGAGAGCCTCTTGGTGCAGGAAGACCCAACCAGACTCGATTACCTTTCCTGTCACAGATCAAATAAAAAGAGGACCTAAGGTGGTGGCTCTCTCGAGCAAGGTTGGAAGAAGGGTTAGATTTACGACCCATCCTCCCGAACCTACAGTTCTTTTCCGACGCATCGGACACAGGTTGGGGAGCCCTGCTGGGAAATCAACGGACTTCAGGAGCTTGGTCGGAGAAGGAGAAGAAGTTCCACATAAATGTAAAGGAACTTTTAGCTTATCCTGGGGCTCAGGGGACAGTTTCGGAGCTTAGTAGAAGGTCGGGTAGTGGCAGTGCATTCCGACAACTCCACGGCTCTCTCGTACGTGCGGAAACAGGGGGACTCAGTCTTTCTCTCTATACGAAGTAGCCAAGGATCTCCTCCTGTGGTCAAACGAAGCGAAGGTTCAGCTAGTCCCGAGATTTGTTCTGGGAAAGATGAACGTCCTGGCGGACGAGTTAAGTTGTCAACAGCAAGTGTTACCTCTGGAGTGGACTTTGGACAACAAGATTTGTCAGAAACTTTGGCTCCTTTGGGGACGACCGTCCATAGACCTGTTCGTGACATCAAGGAACAACCGTCTTCCTCTCTTTTGTTCTCCAGTTCCAGATCCTCTAGCTTGGTCGTGGACGCAATGCTGTTGGATTGGTCGGGTCTGGAAGCTTATGCATTCCCTCCGTTCGGTCTAATAAGAGAGGTGCTGAACAAGTTCATGTCGCACAGCAATGTAACACTAACGTTAATCGCTCCCTTTTGGCCCAGGAAAGAGTGGTTCCCGGACCTTCTCCAGTTGTTAGTAGACTTCCCCAGACTTCCTCCAGAGAAGTGGCTTCTCAAACAACCTCACTTCAAGAGGTTCCACCAAAACTTGTCCGCTCTAGCTCTGACAGGGTTCAGACTGTCCGGAATCTTGTCAGAGCGAAAGGGTTTTCAAGAAGAGCTGCAGAAGCTATCGCTCGTTGTAGGAGAGAGTCTTCTAAAACAAACTCTATCAAGGGAAGTGGAGAATCTTCAGAGAGTGGTGTAGAAGTGCTAAAGTCTCTACTTCTGCGACCTCTTTAACAGAAATAGCAGATTTTCTTCTATTTCTTAGGAACTCTAAGAAACTGGCTCCTTCGATGATCAGTGGATATAGAGCCATGCTCTCTTCGGTTTTTCGACATCGAGGTTTGGATATTTCCTCCAATTCAGATCTGTCGGACCTCATTAGGTCTTTCGAAACCACTAAGCTCCCGCAGGATACAGTGGCTTGGAACTTAGATGTGGTGCTTAAGTTCCTCATGGGGCCACTGTTTGAGCCTTTGAAGTCGCTTCACTCAGGAACTTGACTAAGAAGGCACTTTTTCTGATTGCACTAGCTTCTGCTAAGCGTGTCAGCGAATTGCACGCTATAGACAAAAGAGTCGGTTTCTCTCAAGGAAATGCTGTATTTTCGGTATCTTTGACCTTTCTAGCCAAAAATTAGTATCCTTCTAATCCTTGGCTGAGGAGTTTTGTGGTAAGGAACTTATCTGATTTGGTTGGACATGAGGAGGAAGAAAGGCTCTTATGTCCAGTCAGGGCTATTAAGCACTATCTGTTTGCCTCTAAGGGTATTAGAGGACAATCTTCTAAGCTCTGGACCTCGGTTCAAAATCCCTCTCGTCCTCTTTCTAAGAATGCTATATCATTCTTTATTAGAGAGCTTATCAGGGAAGCTCACTTGCAGTCCCTGAGAGACAATCTTTTCCGTTCTGAGAGTTAAAGCTCATGAGGTTAGAGCAGTGGCAACTTCTTTAGCATTTAGAAAGAATTTATCTTTAGCTTCGATTCTTCAGAGCACGTTCTGGAGATCGAATTCGGTTTTTGCAAGTCATTATCTCAAAGAGATAGAAACGGTTTTCGAGAATTATAAAACGTTAGGTCCGGTGGCGGTTTCTGGCAATGGTGTTGGGAGAAACGGCACAGGGGTCGTCACCTCTATGCTAACTTTTCACCTTGAATAGGTTGTCGAGTTCAAGGGAAGCTGGGGGTACTGAGTACCTGGGATACTCACCAGTCTGTTAGGTCAGATTTTACAATGGTTGGGTATACGTATATGTAAGTGTTTACATAATAAAAATATGGAATGTTAGTCCATATACAGGTACTATCCGACTTACAACCTACTCGACATACGACCACTCGTACTTACAACCTTATTACTTCAGACAGTTGACCATTGAGTTACTTGGCACTACGCCATCTCATGAGAACTCTCATCACTCAGGCATGCATCACTCAGGCATGAGAACTCGCATACTCAGGCAGCATCAGTTTTGAGTTACCCTGGCCCTATCTGCAGCATCATTTGGTATTAACTGTACTGTAGACTGAATTGCAAACCAATTTACGTAAGAATCGACTTCTGACATGCATGCAAGAACCTAACCCCATTGTAACTCAATGCCTGATTGTACGTAAATATACTATTACATAAATGATTAAAATGTATAGTAGAAGTACATTATGGTAAAAAGATTGAAATAATGATTGTACATTACATTACAGTACTAAGTAGGCACTTATAAAATAAAGGTTTGATAGTATACCCTACCCAGTATGTTGGCCACTTTCTAAGGTTCGACTTACATCCATTCCGACTTACACCAGTGGGTCGGAACCAAACTTGTTGTAAGTAGGCTAGTACCTGTATATAAAAGTCTAAAACTAAAGAGGTCAACCAGATTGCTTGCAGGAATGTGATCAGACTAGAGACGCTAAAGATGACGTATACAATAAGTATGTAGGCTAAGATAACATGCCGTCACCTGTAGTCATTCAATTGTTTATAAACATTAGTCCAAGCTCCCTGTTTGAGACAACTACCCCGACCTATAATTCAAACGGCCTACGTGATCTGATCTGTAGCGTGTCTCATTTGATTGTGTGTTCGTATGAAACTATGTCATTTGTATGTATGTTCATATGTTCGAACTACTGTCTGTTCCTTCATAACTTGTAACAGAGATGGTAGACAGGCAGAACAGAGTTAGCTATCGTCATTAGAAGACCTGTACCTCTTTACCTAAGCTTTATCATGTAGAGGAATAGGATTAGCCATCATCATTGGCAGAAGCGATCAAGCTATCGTTATTAGAAGACTTGTACAATCATATCTGATCTTAGCATGTAAAACTTCAGAAGAATACATATATTTTTATATTTCGTGTTTTCTACAAGAACCTCCTCACCATGAGTTTAACACATCGTCGTAATAACTAACAAGATAATACCGACTTCGTAAGTGATCTACAACCCCCAGACACTCCATTGAAGATGGAATGCAATACCAACCGACTTAGCGTAAGATTATCACTACTAGTCTAACATTACCTCATAGGGCGCCTTATCATACAAGGCACAAGCCCTAATACTGGTGGCCAGCGTACCAGAAGAACTCTACAACGTCCTACGAAGAAAAAACCCAGAATAATAAATCATGTATCACAAGAAGTCAACGACGACGGAAGTCAGCAGATTCTTCAAGCAACCTAGTATCATCGTTAGTGAGCGACTTCAGAAAACAATAAGAACTTTTCAACGACGACGAAAGCAACAGATTCTTCAAGCAACTTAGTATCATCGTTAGTGAATAACTTCAAGAAACAAACCGAACGCGTCTGCAGCATCGGATCTTTCAAGGGCTCGAATCATCGAAACAACGCGCACGGGGGAAACTGAAGCCAAACCAGGTCGTCCACTAAATAGAGAAGGAGGACCAAGGCCGTGTGTCGTTATCGGAACACCGTGACTTCCCACAAAAGCAAGCTAAGTACAATTTTTTATCATTTGGAGTAACTTTGAGTGTTTCCTTTGCAGGTCGAATTTTGTTATTCCTGTGGCTGAAGTTACGAGACATTCTTAATCTTACTTTTTTACAGAAATTATCTACATCATTGAGATTTCGCTACTGCGAGTTTTTATCTTTGAGTGTCTGTTTCCAGAAGTTCTACTGAAATATCATAATCATATACTATGTTAATTTTATCATTTGGGTGATTATTAATCCCTTACGTAACAAATCATATTAAACAGTGAATATGCGTTTACGCAGTGGACGTCTGTATTTATACAGATGCATGGATAGGGTCGTTAAGCACCGTAGTGATTAGAAAACACACAAAAAACAAGTGGAACACCTGTACAAATCTATATAAATTAGAGGTAACACTATTTCGGGTCATGACAATAAATGCTCCTTTGCAAAGTCCCGATCGCAGTTTTAGCCTTGAGTTTTTGAGTTATATAAAATATCGAACCTCAATGACTCAACTTAACTTTTAAAATATGGCTGGATTGCAAGGAATAACATGTCTGTAAAAAACTTTCATCAGCTAAATGCGCTGACCAGGATCCCTCACTATTTCAAATTTTAGCAAAGAATGAAGTACAAACAGTTAATATTGAATGCAGTAGTGATAACTTGTCTTATTAGTAATCGCTCAGTTCCTAATAGTTCGTCATTCATTGCTTTATACGTAACCAGCAACATAATGCTAAACACACAATACGTTGCCGATGGTAATAAAGAGAAGGATCCTAATTATTACAAAAAGAAATAGAAACAGTAGCCCGTTCAGAATCAAACAAGCAAACTCGGTGACTGTGTCACCTAGTCAAGCGGTCAAGGTCAGTCAAAAACTGCCGAAGTGTTCAAAGCATAGCAAATTCCACACAATAAGCGACTCTAGCAGAGTTGGTGGGGAAAAAAGCGATGGTTGGTTTATACATGCCAATATCTTTTTGAATTAAAAGGATTTGTTTTCCTATGAAACACACGACCGTATAAAGTAATCAGAGCAGGTTTTCGTTTTTTTTAATACATAAGTTATATAAGTAGTGGTGGATAAGGCCCGACTGTACGCGCCGTAAAAATTAGAATATCTTGTTTATTCCTTTAGTACACGTAATATCCTGTATTTACGGACTCACCGTCTGTTGTTCGAACTTCCCTAATGAGAAATCCGGATAAGCGAGCGTTTACAGATACCTCTATAGCTATAAAAAACATTGATCTGTATCTAGTGTAATTGTAAGATTCATCTAGGGGTATACAAAATATTATCTTACATCCTGCAATAAAGGCGTGTTTATCAAAGGGAAATCCTATAAACCTTCAAACATATTAAAATCCGTTTGAACAAAAAATGAGACAGTTAATCAAATAATAACTTATATAAAGGAACTATACATTTGTCTCATAAATCGTAACATTGTTCAAATGACCCAACAGAATTCTCCCACAACCGCAGTCGCACTTTGCACGCAAAATCTCGAGAAGCATGCACCCTCGAATGTCTTAGTGCGTGTAAAAAAGACTTTGCTGGGAAATGAAATTTTAATCCTTCCCGACACTCTGATATATAACGATTTCCGCGAACAAAGCCCTAGACACGGTTGACTCGCTGCAAACAAGTTAATATAGTAATCCACAAAAACCTATACATATAAATAAAATCGCATTTCTGTTTTATTGTTTTCTTGCTAATTTTTAATCCCAGCACCCCCAACCTTTTAAGTCGGTAGATGAATCTCTCTGATAATCTATCTAAAGTAAATACCGTAAAGTCATTCAAGCAGAGGTGATTCAGCAGAAATTTTTTTTATCTTTTACCTGAATACCAGGAAGTTTCTCCACTGGCGAGTGATCTCTGGGAGAAAAACGGATGTCATTGAAAACAAAATACGGTCTAAGGACAAACATAAAGCTATATACGTACCTTCGTGTAGAACCCCAATGAAATTTCAAAATAGAGATAAATGACGAAGTTGAAAAATGTTAGTAATAGGAGCCATTAGGAAATCAAATAAGCCCATATAATTTTTCCCTCAAACGTCATGCCATTAAAGATCGGACTTGGCGTATCTGCGTAGATTTCTGTCGCTTAAACAAGGAAACGACTTCCGATAGTTTCCAGTGCGATGTACCGACGACATCTTATCTCTGTTAGGTTAGAATAAATTTTTTTCACCAACTTGGACTTACTTAAAGGCTTTTACCTGATACCATTACCTAAGTGATTGTACCTCATACACCGTTTTTTTTCAGCACACTCAGGGGACATTATCAATTTTTACGTATGCCTCCGGCTTACGTTGCACCCCAATTACAATATAGTGTTTGGAGATTTTTAGGGGATACCCTACATGCCTATAGGATGATCTTGTAATCTTTTCTAATACCTTAGAAGTACATTCACATAAAGTAGAGCTAGTGCTACAGAGACAAAGACAAATAGTCTCAGAGTAAAATATATAAATGTGAGTTTTTAAAACCGAACATGTTTATCTAGGTTTTATGTGTCTTGTCAAGGTCTTAAAGTAATCCATGGTAAGGTGTCGGCTATTCATAACTTTCCGTACCTATTAACGTAAAAGGGGATACAGCACTTTGAGCAATAGTGGGTATTACAATCGTATGCAAATATGTAACTCTTCATCATGACAGCTCCTTTAACAGATCTTACGAAGAAGAGCATAGATTGATTAATGGTCTAAAAAGCATCAACAGGCGTTCGATATCTTAAAAGCGGAATAATGCAGCTCACCTAACTTAAAAATCCCTGATTTAAATAAGGAATTTTTTTTATTGCAACAGACGCCTCAGACCAAGGGGTAAGAGGGATACTACTTCAGCAATATGATAAACAGTTCTTTCCTATAGCTTTTTATTCATGTAAACTAAAGCCCTCTGAAAGTAAATATACAGTAATAGGCAAGGAAGGGCTAGATATCGTTAACTCACTAGTACATTTTAAGTTCATAATCTACGGCTATCCTGTTAAAGTCCTCACTGAGCATAAGTCACTTACCGAGTTTTTCAAAGGCTTTAATCACAGTCCAAAAGGAACTCGGTGACAAATGATCATTCAGGTCTTTGAAGCCAAGATAAGATATCTACCTGGGAAAGCAATTATCATAGCTGACGCATTATCCCGCAATCCCGCACCATACTGCAAAGAACCATTAATTGGACTAAAAAATATAGAAAACATCCGTGCCTATTGTTAAAACCGTATCTAAACAAGAAAATTCCTTAACCCAAGAGATCGCGAGCATTGAATATCTGGGTTGGAGCGCAGAACTGTTACAAACTGAACAAAGCAAGAGTCAACAGACATAACCAAAACAATAAACACTTCGGACGGAAACAGGGTCAGCGGCTAAGCAAAAACAATAAACACTTTTGAGCAGAAACCCTAAAGCAAAAGTACATTTAAAGTATGTGTATCAGAATAATGTAATCAAATGTAATATTATATGTAGGTCTGTGACGAGGAAAACCCGAAGAACACAGCAGATGACTAACGACCAGGTAGTAGTAATAATCTCTTTCATACCAATCGTCCTAAACTGGTTGCATTCCGTCATCCAGGGTTCCCTACTATGTCACAGAAATCCAAATCACTGTTTTACTGGCCTACAATGCTTACAGATATAAAAAGCACATAACTGATTGTAACACGTGTCATGAAAACAAGGGATACACTAAGACACCTGTCAGTTTAGGGGCCTATCCTGTGCCAAATCAATCCTTGAAAGAATATACGTAGAATTATTAACAGAATTACAAGTCTGACAGAGGGAATAAACACTTCTTAGTGTTAATAGTTCCTTGACACGTTATATAGAATTAATAGCACTAAAAACAAATACCGCAATTGAGTGCGTTAGGAATATTTATGAGTGCTAAATCAATAAATATGGAATTCAACACATAATAATCTGTGACTCGGGTGGTGTAAATCAATAATAATCTCCATAACACGTGGTGTGAATTCCTTTCCATTAAGAAAACAATAAATATCATTTTTTCCCAGAGTCAATCGGTTTGGTAGAATAACGGATATTAAATAGGAAGTGTCAATGTCTTACGAGTTACAACTCGTGATATTGGATCCGACCTGGATTATAGCGGTTCTCGCGGTTTTTAAATACCTTTAAATCATTTATATCTTGTATCTATAGAATTGATGCCGCAAGTAGCCTTATACGGTACGCCGCTAGAACACTTTTCCACATATTCAAGCCAACCATTAATTTATCAAATATATATAAAAAAATATATAAATAAATAAATATAAAAAAAAATAAGATAAATATGGATACAAGTGGAGTCAATATAATACACTCCGTAAGAAGTCGGAAGGGTTACAAATTATAATAAAAAGGAATCACGATAAAATCAATAAGCAAAACGTAACCATAGATAATTAAATATCCAAATATATATGCGTAAAGATTTGAACTCTAACTTAACGCTTTAGTAATGACAAATAAGCTAAAAGTTCCCAAACACCATATCCAAAATCTACTGACATATTGTCTGTCCCGGTGATTTATATTGTAGTCAATGAAAAAAAAAAATAATAATAATAAATAAATAAATAAATAAAATAAAATAAAAGAGATTTTAAAGTCAGGAAGTCTAGAAGTGAAAATGTTATCTATGAAATAATCCTATATGAATCTTATACAGGGCTAATAATATATATAGAAAATTTGTATGGAAACCTTTTTCATATAGTTTGAATAAGGAATATTTAACATAATTACAATTATGCAGATTTCCAACATGAAACTAATATATTGTTCAATTTTGGTACTGTTTTTTTTCAGACATTCTTTTCGTGTGGGTCGAGTATTAAAGATGATAAATTTATCCTAAAGTCGTATTTATTACAGCAAGTAACGTAACTCTTAGCTGGCTGAGAGCAATCTCCTGCCAAGAAGTGACGACGTCATCATTGCCGTATCGGCATTTGTTCCTTTTAACCTCAATAATCTGCTTACACAGGTTTCATCTGTGTGTCGTCTCTGCTTGCAAAAGCAGATTGACTGGAGAAAGGAATGCTTAGCCCGAACTTCTCATGGGCAAGGCAGACGTTAGGTACAGGTGTCTATCGGTATGCGCAATGCAACTTGCAATCATTTTAAAATTAATAAACAAAATAAGGAAATAGAATTTCTATAACATCAAAATGAATTAATTTTTTCTGAACCTCATAGACATTTAGAAGTATCACGATATGGATATGGATTATTTACTTGCAACATTAGCTTATTACAATCCAGGTAAATCACATTTATGGGAAAATGTCAACATTTCCTTGAAAAAACCCAGAGTTTATTTAGAAACTAGTACATAGGGTTTTTTTCGTTGCATCTCCTACCTATTAATAAAGTTTTTTAAATTAACCTCAGAGGATGCGCGCGAGAAAATTGAATATGAAACTTTTGTTAGGGCACATAGAATCATGATTAATATTCTCTTTGACTCTTATGTTGCCTGGCAATCTTACAAATAGCTCCGTTTTCCACTTCTTTGTCTAGTAATTCACTACCAGTAATATCGAATTTTCTTTGGGATTTGTATTGATATCTGTTTATTTGTTATAATTATGGATATTTTTACAGTCATCATAGACCTGGATAGGTTCACTCATTGTTAATGCCATGGATAAAAAAAGTTTGTACAGCGGACTCTTTTGAATTCCAAAATATCAGCGAATTCATGTGGGTTAAGTCTGGTCTAAATGGCTCTCTCCCCTCACCTGTATTTGGATGTCGTCTGAATTTACTTTGCCCTTGTGACAAGTATAATTTCACTTGCAGGCTGATTAATGGAACCTGGTTACAGTATCCTGCAGTACGAGAATTTCACATCGCAACTTCAAAAAAATCGTTCGTCGCAGCGGACGACTACAGTCAAGTAACAACCGCCTACAATGTGAAAGGAATTTCATGGACTTCTTCGACCGACACCGTATCTCGTCGTTAATCTCGTTTTGATGCGGAACGCTCCGGCGGCTGTGGAGATCGACTACAAAAAAGGGACATACTTCCGACAATTACGACCCGAAGGATATTCAACTCTACTTTGCTGGCGAAGGACTCGTGCTGGGGATGTTTTTTTTATTCATCGCGAACGTAATCGTGTAGCTTAGGATGCAGAGAATAAGTATGAGCTCAAAAATAGAACGTTGGACCGCCCAGGCAAATTTTCCCCCCTGTTTTAACCCTGTGAAATAGGCCGTTTCATTGGGCTATAGGTGGTTGTCTGGAACTGTGTAATGGACGAAAAGTTGTTCGAACGCTAGTTAAAAGTGAAGTAGTATAACCTCGGTCATGTATCCTATATATATAAAGTATCATGTATCCTATATATAATTGATCATAAATAACAGAATCTAAATATATCTTTGCGTGTACGCAATGGTAATCTATTTAAAGTGCACATATATCAATCATAATTATATGAATCCATATACATATGTATAAACAAATCAGGTAGCCTATAATCAATCAGTTACCTTTTACCTTAACAATATCCGCAGATATATAACAGTTAGCATAAAAAGCAACGAATCAATCAGCATAAACATTAATAATTTTATCAATTCATATATGAAATTTTTTATCAGTTAAAATATGATTTTTATCATGTTAATCTTCATTCTATGCAATTATCAGAGTACATTAGTATTTTCTGTAGCATATGTATCTTAATGAGATGGAGTGAAAAACTGTATCATTATATATCCCGTGATCACTATTATTTACCAATATCATTGTTTTATATTTTATTACTTGAATCAATTCATGTACACCATGAATTTTTATTTACTTATATATATATATATATATTCACATAGTGTCTGTATCACACTCCTATAAGTCAAATGCAAGTCAAGTTTGAGTAATATTCAGTAGTTGGTTTTGGTAGCTGACCGAGCTGATGTAAGTGTTTACATAATAAAAATATGGAATGTTAGTCCATATATATAAAAGTCTAAAACTAAAGAGGTCAACCAGATTGCTTGCAGGAATGTGATCAGACTAGAGACGCTAAAGATGACGTATACAATAAGTATGTAGGCTAAGATAACATGCCGTCACCTGTAGTCATTCAATTGTTTATAAACATTAGTCCAAGCTCCCTGTTTGAGACAACTACCCCGACCTATAATTCAAACGGCCTACGTGATCTGTAGCGTGTCTCATTTGATTGTGTGTTCGTATGAAACTATGTCATTTGTATGTATGTTCATGTTTTCGAACTACTGTCTGTTCCTTCATAACTTGTAACAGAGATGGTAGACAGGCAGAACAGAGTTAGCTATCGTCATTAGAAGACCTGTACCTCTTTACCTAAGCTTTATCATGTAGAGGAATAGGATTAGCCATCATCATTGGCAGAAGCGATCAAGCTATCGTTATTAGAAGACTTGTACAATCATATCTGATCTTCAGCATGTAAAACTTCAGAAGAATACATATATTTTTATATTTCGTGTTTTCTACAAGAACCTCCTCACCATGAGTTTTAACACATCGTCGTAATAACTAACAGATAATACCGACTTCGTAAGTGATCTACAAATCCCCAGACACTCCATTGAAGATGGAAGTGCAATACCAACCGACTTAGCGTAAGATTATCGCTAGTCTAACATTACCTCATAGGGCGCCTTATCATACAAGGCACAAGCCCTAATATATATGTTTTTAAATCTGGTGTTGGTGACAAATGTTTTGTATGATTGAATTTCTGGTCTTAGCCCAGGGCAAGGGCAATCTTTGTTGTTACTATCCTCCGTCAGTCAGCCTTGACTCGCTTGAACTACGGAAGGGATTCCAACTCCTGTAGAGGCTAACTTTGGTCAAATTCCAATTCCTCTACAATAGTAAGAAGAGCACCGACCAGAGGCAGTAGTAACAGTCTGCTGTAGCTCTCTTACAAGGTAAGGTACAACAGACACCTGAGTGTTTACTGGTATTGTAATAAATGTAACCATTTAGAAATACTAGTGGTCCACTGAATCCCACCTTCCCATAAATGTGTAATCAGCTGTATAATTGTTCGGTAAGACACTACAATAAAAATGAAATTTTCATTATTAAAATGAAGTTTTATTGTATACTTACCGAACAATTATGATTATACCCACCCTCCTCCCCTTAGGTGGACGGACGGGCAGAAAGAATTGGATTCACCTGGGCAGTTGTACCTGGTTCTCCCGCGAGTGGAGGGAGATGACGTCATCACCACCAGTGTTGGCGACGCCTACGCGCTAAATTTGAATTTAGTATCCTGCCGCTCGTGGAAATCACGGCTGTATAATTGTTCGGTAAGTATACAATAAAACTTCATTTTAATAATGAAAATTTCATTTTTCTTCGTGAGAATAAGAAGCTTTCTACCCAGACGATTAGGGGTTATAGAGCTATGTTGTCTTCTGTGTTCAGACATTGAGGATTAGACATTTCTAATAATCAAGACCTCTCAGACCTGATTCGTTCCTTTGATATGACCAAGACAAAGGAGTCAAGAACAGTAGCTTGGAACCTGGATGTAGTTCTCAAATGGCTAATGTCCGATAGATTCGAACCGATCTCCTCTAGTTCTTTTAGAGTTCTGACTAGAAAGACTTTTTCTTTGTGCTTTAGCATCAGCTAGAAGAATCAGTGAGCTGCATGCTATTGATAAGAGAGTTGGATTTGCTAAGGGCAATGCCATTTGCTCATCAATGCTGTTTTTTTTTGGCTAAGAATGAAAATCCCTCACGTCCTTGGCCTCGTTCTTTCTCTATAAAGAACATTTTGGAGGTAGTGGGGCCTAATGACCCTGAATGTCTTCTCTGTCCAGTGTGTGATAACCTGTGGTGTTCAGTGAAAGATCCTTCTCGTCCTCTTTCTAAAAATGCGCTCTCCTTCTTTTTAAGGAATTTGATTTCTGAGGCACACGGACAATGTCAGGACTCAGATATCA
This sequence comes from Macrobrachium nipponense, assembly GCF_015104395.2. NCBI lineage: Eukaryota > Metazoa > Arthropoda > Malacostraca > Decapoda > Palaemonidae > Macrobrachium > Macrobrachium nipponense. The sequence continues at coordinate 65,137,849 of NC_087203.1, read as the reverse complement.
AGTGTTTTTAAGAGTCAAAGCTCATGAAATTAGAGCAGTGTCTACGTCTATGGTGTTTAGACGTAATCTGTCTTTGAAAGACATTATTAAATCTACATATTGGAGAAGCAATTCTGTCTTCGCATCTCATTATCTGACAGATTTGCAAACCACATATGAAAATTGCAGTACATTGGGGCCATTCATTGTGACTGACACGGTATTGGGTGAGGGAGAGAAGGATGTATCCCATCCTCACTAACTTTTCTCCTTGATTATGGTTTTTTAGTTTCAAGGTTGTCTGAAGATACAGGGAGTTTTTTGAGTATCTTTCAGTCTTTTAATGTCTTGGTGTATTTCTTAACCGGGTGTGGTGATCCCTCGTTTTTCATTGTGTTTTTTGGTGATTTGTACTGCGCCCTGAGCAGGGGCATTATAGTCTTGTCCGTTACGGTCACGTCCTCAACGGTAAGTACTTATTATTGTGTCCGGCACATGGATCCATATATCCTGTCGGTACAATAAAGGCCAGCAGACCACAGAGGCAGTAACCACTGAGTCAGCGGTCTTTAAAGGTAAGAAACCTATATCTTCGGATAATTCCAACAGTTGTTATTTTAGCTGCCATTGTCCCACCACCTAAATGTGTCAATCAGCTAGATGTAACCACCGGGTAAGTTATTTAGGTGAAAATGACATTTTGTTCATGACACTTACCTGCCATATATATATATAGCTGTATTCTCTGACGACCGACAGAATTTCAAAACTCCCGGCAAACGCAGTGGTCGGCTAGGTGGTTAGTACCCATTCCCGCCGCTGGGAGGCGGATAACAGGAACCATTCCCATTTTCTATTCAGATTTTTCTCTGTCGCCGGTCGGTAAACAACTGTTTACAGACCTCCGCCTAGGATTTTGAAAACCCCATTTGTCACTTGAGTATTTGGATTGTCTTTTGGTTTTGGACTTGGCTTGGTGATTTGGCATACGCTATTGTGGTTTGAATTTTGATTTTACTTTTGACTTTTCTTAGAATTGAGATGTCTGGATCTAGTTCTACTAGTTTCAGAGTGTGTGGTGTAGAAGAGTGTAAGGTGAGGCTACCAAAAGCCTCGGTAGATCCTCACACGGTATGTGTGAATTGTAGAGGGCATGTTTGCTTGTTGGATGATAGGTGCAAAGAATGTGAAGTGTTAACTAATATTGAATGGAAGGCGTATGAATCTTACATTCGTAGACTTGAGCGTGACAGAAGTAGGAGGTCTTCCTCCAGGAGTGCTTCTGTCAAAAGTCAAGGGGCTAAAGTTGCCCAATCTAGCATAACTGTAGAACATGTTACGCCTACCCCTGTAATTTCACCTTCAGATAAGGAAGGGATCGTTACAGAAGGGAATGCCCTTACTACGATTATGGAATCGATTCGGAACCTTGAATCGAAAATGCTCGTGCTACAATCTAATGTGCAAAAGTGTAGTGATAGTGTTGGTGCTCCTATAATGCCTGTCGGACTCCCAGAACACTGGGAATGGACATGTCGAAAGCCGAAGGAGGGTTACGGGAATTAAACACTGGTCTGGCGTCCCTTCGGCAGAACCTGAAGACGCATCCCAGGCTGCCAAAGATCGTGCGCAAGCTCGAATCTTGAAGGAATGCTTCTCTTCCTCCGAGACGTCCTCACCTCATCGTGGGTGGGAATCTCGGAAGGCCTCTCCAATCGAGAGTGATAAGGAAGACGTGAGACGTCGCACAGGCGGCCATCGTCTTTCTCGCCCTCTTAGGAAAGGCCTTACGGAAGAGGACGCTTCATCGGGAGATCGAGAGCGTCCTCCGCCTCGATTTACGCTTCATTCTTCCCCGGAAGACTTCGAAGACAGTATCCCACATAAGAGATTCAGCGTCCTGATTTGAGTCCGGAGAGAAGGAAGAAGGCGTCCCCTTGTCCATCTTCTTCTCAAGGGATCATTCCGTCATATGGATCTTCACCATCCAAAAAGACCCTCGTAGCGATTCGACAGCAGTTGGATGTGTTTTTCGCCAAGAAAGAAGCAAGATCGCGTAGTCGTAAGAAAGATCTATGGCTACCTGTCAAGAAATCTAGACGTTCTCCTTTGGCTTCTCTTCGTTCTTTGTCCTCTTCTGATTCGTCGCTTTCTAGACCTCATCGACTCATTCAGGAACATCCAAGCATTCCTGTTGATAGTCTCCAGAAGTATTGGCGAAAGAGAAAAAGACACTAGATGTCGCACAGGTGGCCGTCGTCTTTACCAAGAGTCGAAGAACGTTCAGAAGGCTCGCTCGGATGTCGAGTTGGAAGGAAATAATCTTGGCTTGCAACAACAGGAGGAGAGTATTCGACACAAGAAACGCCTTGCTCATCAGGAAGCTCGTAAGGACGTTTCTCTGGACGCTTGGTGTCGTAAACGTCGGTTTGCTAGACTTGGAACTCATAATGTTAGTTCAGAAGAAAGATATGAGGACGCTTTTGAGTACGCGAGGCGTCCTACAACTCAAGACCGTATTAAAGAAGCGTTGACACGACGTCCATCACGTCAGGACGCAGATGCCTGACGCAGATGAGGACGTTTTTGAGGACGCTAGGTGTAATACAACTCTAAATAGAGTTAAAGACGTTCTGACACGACGTCCATCACGCCAGGAGGCAGATGAGGACGCTTTTGTGGACGCTGGGCGTCCTACAAGTCAAGGGAATTTTAAGGGCGCTCGTCGTCCTTCACATCAGGACGCTTTCCAGGTCGCAAATGAGGACACTTTTGAGGATGCTAGGCGTCCGATGCATAGAGACACCATAGAGAGAATGGAGAAGGACGGTCGTCAGAAGGGTAAGCGCCCTATGCTTCAAGGTCGTAGAAACTACAATATGGGTGCTCGCCAAGAGAAGGCTATCCAGGAGGCTCCGTATGACGTTCATTTGGAAAATCCGGAGAGAAAGTCAAGATTGATAGGAGAACATAGCCGGGTCTCCTCTTCAAAATTTATTTTGAGTGGAAGACTTAGGTTTCAAAAGGGAGGTGAAACTTCAGTTTCTTCTTGCTCGATTCAGGACACCTGCGTCTCCCTTAGAAGAGAAATCGTCAAGCGATCCTGGCCCGGAGGAGGAGGATGATCCTACAACCTCATCCTCTGTGGATTATAAAACTTTAACTCGCCTCTTAAAAGACTTGTTTCCCGAGAAGTTTCAAGCTCCAGTTCCTCTCTCTCCACCTTCGCAGCTAACCTCTTCGAAGGCAAGAAAGACTCCAAACTTTGTTAAAATGGCCACTTCGCTCTCGACTAAAAGGGCATTTAAAAGAATCCACGATTGGATGGAATCCAAAAAGACGAAGGGCAAGACTTCTTTTGCCCTTCCCCCCACAAAGCTTAGTGGAAGATCAGGGAAGTGGTATGAAACAGAGGAAGAAGCAGGTTTAAGAATCCCTTCTTCTGCACAAGGTGATTTTGCCAACTTAGTGGATGCACCTAGAAGATCTTACCTGGCATCAG
>NC_087203.1:65089368-65129368 GCF_015104395.2 Macrobrachium nipponense | reverse complement strand
ATGTTAAGCTGATGCTGTGAGTCAACAGTGTAAAATGCTTGAGTCACGGAAAGTCCGTTAATTTTCAGTGTCTGGAAGGATTAAAATTTCAGATCCCGGCAAGGGTTTCTTAATGCACTGAGAGATACGAGGGTGCATTAGGCCCGATAGATTGCGTGCAAGCTGCTAATACGGGTGTGAGAGAATTCTGTTGGGTCGCTTGAATAATGTCATGGTTCATGAGACAGGTGATTGGTTCTTCAATATACGTTACTGTTTGATTGCCTGTCTAATTTTTGTCCAAAATGGATTTTAATGTGTTGGAAGAATTGTAGAATTTTCGACAGGTGATTGGTTCTTCAATATACGTTACTGTTTGATTGCCTGTCTAATTTTTGTCCAAAATGGATTTTAATGTGTTAGAAGAATTGTAGAATTTCCCTTTGATAAACACACCACTTTTGGCAGTAGCTAAGATAATATTTTGAATGCACATGGATAGATATCCTACAATTACAACTGGATACATATCAAGGTGTTTGTACAACTATAAATGTATCGGTAAGCGTGCGCTTACCTACCTTGTACTGAATCTGAGTTAACGCCTACAACACTTAGTTCGTTATTGCCGATGCCTGAAAGTCGTACTTCGGACCTCTCAATAGGGAAGTTCGAAAACAACAAGTGATGAGTCCATAAGTCCATGATATTACGTGGACTACCGGAATAAAAAACAATGTAAAAGGCTGATATTCTAGATTTACAGCATGTAAAGTAGGGCGTAATTCACCATTGCTGATTATAGCATGAATTCTATGAAAATCTACAGGATCCTGCACTGATATTTTGGATACGGTCGTGTGATTCATAGGAAAATTCTGTGTTTCACATAAGTCTTCTAGATGATTAATTTTATTTTTTAATTCAAAAGATGTTAATATGGATGACCCAACATCACTCTCCTCCCCCGCTGGAGTTATTTACATGGTATTTGCTTTGCTCTGGACACTCGGAAAATTTGACTGACTTTGATTGTTTTGGCTAAACGGGTTAGGAACCGAGTTCCCTGAAACCCGATTTGCTTGTTTCTGATTCTGCGCAGTTACTGTTTGCTTGTTACTTTTTGTGATTATGTGGATGTTTCTTCTTCTTATCATTTGCCTTGCGCTGTGTATTTTTAGCATTACTTTGCGCCTGGTTGCGTGAAAAATGAGCGTATGCATGACTTGAGCTATTATGAATGGAGCAAAAACTAGTACGGCAATCAGCAATCATATGCCCCGTGCGTTTACAGTAAAAACAAGTTATCACGGCTGTGTTACTATTAACTACGTTTACCTGCTGTGGTTTGTTATCATTCTTTGCAAAAACTTGGACAATTGAGGGATCTAAATCTGCACATTTAGACATGTTTTTTAATTTGTTTGTCGATATCAAGTTCCGTACTATCTGACGTTAGCTCTTCATCATAACACCGTACCAAGGCCTCTGGCAACATGGCTGTTATGAAAGTTAAGTATGAGCCTGATAAAATCCTTTACAGCCATATTCTTACCAGTAACCCAATTAGATTGATTCAATTGATCTAGATATTCATTCAGACGGTCTGCAATAAGTGCTGCTATATCAACCAAGCTAAGATGAGTCATAGAGACCAGATTAAAAATATTTCTTAAAGCTAAAACCTTGTCCAAGGCTTCTTCACTACCATATACTGAGTGTAATTTAACTTAAAATTCTTCCCATGTCTTTGCCTCTTGAAAGGAAACACATCTTAAGGTAAGACCCAGCATCCCCTTTCGCAAAGTCAGTGAAGCTTTTAGCTTCCTGTAGCTGTAGGGATGGCAAAGTGATACATTTAGCTTTCAAATGAGCATCCACAGATGAAATCCATGATTCTACCCATTGAGGCAAAAACCCATTAATGCGGCCTTGGAAAGAAACAATTGCAGATCTATCATTGACTAGAGTGACTACCAGGTTACTGGGTGAAACTGGTGCAGATGCCCCCAAGGGAACTGCGGTCGCCATCTTTGCCTGCGATTTCTTATTACCACTAGATCTATTTGCAACCCTATGAAAGTACCTATGAGTACACACGTCCACTGCATAAACGCATATGCTGCATAAAACACAATGTGGCACAGAAATATTAATGTGTCCCCCAAAATAATAAAGTTAGGCACATAAGATATGATAAAATATTTTGGTAAAACCTCTGAAAAAGAAGGGTTGGCATGAATGAAAAAGATGAAATCCTGCGGGAATGGTTAACAAAAAGGATAAAGATATATTCCTGCAAGAAAAGTGAGATTAAATGATGTCTCGTAACTCACCCAGAACAGCGATCTCACCACCTGTGTAAAACACTAGGACACTAATCCCTCTTACGCCGAAGCCCTAAAAATCAAAACCTCTCCCGTATGCTGGCGCCGGTTTGGAGTGAGCGCGGAAGCGGAAAAAATAATTTTTTCAAAAAATCACAGCGCGCTTAGTTTTGAAGATTGAGTTCATTTTTGGCTCATTTTTTTGTCATTGCCTGAAGTTTAGTATGCAATCATCAGAAATGAAAAATAATATCATTATCATATGTAAATAATGCGATATATGGTAGCGAAAAAAAAATCATAGATAATTGTATTCAAATCACGCTGTGCAAAAAACGGTCAAAGCTAACGAGTTACTTTTTTTTTCGTAGTATTGTACACTAAATTGCAATCATTTTGTTATATAATACATAGTAAAACAATAAAAGCAACACCGGAAAAATATTATCACAAAATGATGTACGAATTCGTAACGCGTGGACGTAAAAAAGTTATTTTAAAAAATTCACCGTAATTCTAAATATTGTTCTAGAGACTTCCAATTTGTTTCAAAATTAAGACAAATGATTGAATATTACGATACTGTAAGAGTTTTAGATTAGAATTGCAGATTTCGACCATTTCGGACGAGTTAAATTTGACCGAATGTCGAAATTTTTATATATATATATTTTTTTATATGCACATATTTCGGATATGGAAAAAGCTACAACCTTTAATTATTTTTTATTGTATCTTTCATGAATTTGCGCACATTTTGATATATGAAACTCTATAAAACGGCTAATATGAAAAGGAGCAAATATTAGGATAATGCGATGTACGTATTTCGGAGACTTGCGGCCGCGAATCGGCGCGCGGAGTGAAGGTAAATATATTTTTCAAAAATTCACCATAAATCACAATATTATTCTAGAGACTTCAAATTTGTTTCAAAATGAAGAAAAATGACGGAATATTACTAGGCCGTAAGAGTTTTAGCTTACAATTGCGTTTTTCAACTATTTCGGTAGAGTCAAATATTACCGAACGTGGTTTTTTTTCTGTTTATCGTGATTTATATGCAAATATTTCGAAAAAAGAGAAAAACTACAACCTTCAATCATTTTTAGCTGTATTCTACATGAAATTGCGCACATTTTCATATATAAAACTTTATGTAACAGCTAATTTTAAATGGTGCAAACATTTCGACAATCGCACAAAAAAAATTATGATTTTTTCGGAAGAGTTACCGCGCGGACGTAAGGAAAATGTTTTTTTTTTTTTTTTTTTCATAAATTCACCATAAATCTAAATATTGTGCTAAAGACTTCCAAGTCGTTGCAAAATGAAGGTAAATGATTGAATATTACTAGAATATAAGAGTTTTAGCTTACAATTGCGTTTTTCGACCATTTTGGTAGAGTCAAATTTGACCGAAAGTTGAAATTTTTGCACTTTACGTTATTTATATGAAAATATTTCGAAATTGATAAAAGCTACAACCATGGGTTGTTTTTTGTTGTATTTTCCATGAAATTTCGCACATTTCCATATATAAAACTTTATGTAATGGCAAATTTAAAAGGGTGCAAACATTAGGACAATCGCACGAAAAAAATTTATCTTAAGAGTTATCGCACGAACGTAAGGAAAAAGTTTTTTCATAAATTCACCATAAATCGAAATATTGTGCTAGAGACGTCCAATTTGTTGCAAAATGAAGGCAAATGATTGAATATTACTATAATATAAGAATTTTAGCTTACAATTGCGTTTCTCGACCATTTTGGTAGAGTCAAAGTTGACCGAAGGTTGAAATTTTTGCACTTATCGTTATTTATATGAAAATATTTCAAAACTGATAAAAGCTACAATCATGAGTATTTTTTTGTTGTATTTTACATGAAATTACGCACATTTTCATATATAATATTTCATGTAAAGGATAATTTAAAAATGGTGCAAAAATTATGTCAAAGTGACGAAATAATTTCTGAGATGTGTCACTGATACTTTTTAGTGCGATAAGAAAGAAATTCGCGCTTGCGCGCCTGCGTAACGATTGTAAACAAAACAACGCCTTGATCCGTGAACTCCCAGCATCCCCCAAGGCGCGTGATTCAAAAGTTTTCGGCTGGTAGGCCTATAAGTATTTTTCCGCGAATTTTTAAAAAAACTTTTTTGAGCCGACGTATGATACGTCCAATCGGCATACGGGAGACATTTTGACTCGACGTTTAGTACGTCCAATCGGCGTAAGAGGGTAATGTTACACACCGAATGAATAAAGAAGGTTTACTTAGCTGGTATATATGGGAGAAGCCCGTGGTGTTTTTATGACGTCATGGATCAGCTGGTATCTGCCCTTGGATTTTCGATTGACACAGATTGAAGATTCGTGCAGTGTGTGTGTTTGTAGAACGTCTGTTTACCGTTCTGATGGTATGCTAATGATACTCTGCGGAAGTCACGTACGGCGCAAGTTCTCGAAGTTCCACGCTGTCTATGAAGGCCAGATTACGATGAAGAAGCCATCATATAGCTTATGGCTAATATATTTTAATAAAGATGCACTTGCTCCAAGGTCAACTCTGTACGATTAGCTGAAGTCTCGTGGTGCTTTAATGCCGCTGCCTGAGACATGATGCCGACATTTTTGGCTGTTTGTAGATTCTTCTGTTCCGACACCTTAAAAAGATTCGGTTATATGATAAAGTTTAAGTTTTGCTACTGTCAATGTTCCCTCATCAGCTTCTAATTTTAGTTTAATGTGATTCATGTGATCGCTTGCCACCATTTATTCGATATACCCTCGTTAGCTGCCAACCATTTATTAGTGGTATGCCGTGTTTACAAAATGGACCGCCTGTTGGTAATTTTGGTTCGCATGGCGAATATCAGTGGGTTCTCTCTCTCTCTCTCTCTCTCTCTCTCTCTCTCTCTCTCTCTCTCTCTCCTCTCTCCTCTCTCTCTCTTCCTCTGTTGAACTGCAAAGATATTCTCCGAACTCTATATTCATATTCTTGCGTGGGTAGAGGGTAAGTCATGAAAACACTGAGTAGCAAAATATAATGTATTGTTCAAAAGATTAATTACATTAATATATGATAGTGTACAACAGTAGTATACTGTACAGTACATATACATTACAGTACATACATATGCATATATATAACAATTTAGTACATATTATGGAGAGGCTGGTGGGTCTGCTACTGTGGAGGGTCATCAGGATCAGGACTTAGAAGGTGGTGACTCAATCCTGGAATGATGATGAAAAAGATTAGGTTATGCAACAGTACTGTAGTATTGTACACATTATGTACATAAATTTATATATAAGTACATACAGTAGTATATTGTACAGTTGTACTTTATAGTTTATATAAAACAATTTAATAGTACATATGTTCTACAATAAAACAAATTAAAAAAAAATTCCTTATTAGATATAGCTGAAGAGGCTGGTGGGTCTACTACTGGTGGAGAGTCATCAGGATCAGGACTTTGAAGGTGGTGGTTCAATCCTGGAATGATAATAAAATAAGTAGGCACTACTACCACATATACTTTACAGCAGTATGTATAAAACAATTTAGTTCATACGAACAGTAAAACAAAGAGAGTTAATATTAATTCCTTACCAGGAGAGGTTGGAGGTAATTCTATTATGTCAGGTTCAGTGGAATCAGTATAGGACATTCTTTCTACAATAATAGAAAAAAAATATTTGGGCTATGCGTAGTATACTGCATATGTACATACACTGTGTAGTAAAAATTATAGTGTATGTAGTATTTACTGTACAGTGTACTATAGTGTATCATACTAACCGTTTATGTAACAGTTTTACTGTATAAAATTTATTACAATTTATAAAATATTTTATATACAATAGTAATGTACTGTACAGTGGTAAACAAAAAAAAGTTAATTCCTTACATTGGTTAATAGTGGCAGGTGGTGCTGGAGACTTTCTCTTGAAACTGTAAAATCTCCAGTTTAGCTTGGATGGTTCTTTTCAACTGCTTCTCCTTTACAGTCTCCTTGTAAAAGGTAAGAGCATCTTGAATTATCCTTTAAAACTTAGCGAATCTTTCCACATTCCACATTAAGGTCCTGTTCCTTAATCATTTCTAGTAATTGCTCAAAAGTGGACCAACGCTTGTGACAAGCTCGTAGCATTTAATGTCCTGGGCTTTGGGGTTGGTGCATCTTCCTCCTCCATGATCATCGGCTGCTCCAGCTCTGTGAGGTCCCCTGCTGACAACTATCCATGGGATTCTGCTCGTTCAAATCCTCAGCTTTCACCTTCAAATTGAGGTTCTTGCTGTACTGAACAATGTTCCTTCTCACATCATCAACACTGTCTCCCTCTCAAAGCCTGTAAAGTCCATCACAAAATCTGGACACAGGTTCTTCCAGGCCCCATTTAAAATGGATTTCTTGATCTCATTCCAAGCAGCCTCGATGTTCTTGATAGCATCTAAAATACTGTAGGTCTTCCAGACTTGCTGGACATCCAACTTGCCACTGCTATTTTCAGTGACACTGAGGACATGATGAAATGTCCTACTGGTGTATTAAACCTTGAAGCCAGCAATGATTCTCTGGTCCATTGGTCGCAAGAGCGATGTAGTATTTGTAGGAAGGTAGACTACCTCCACTACTTGATAAATCTCACTCAAATTCGTATGGTGACCAAGGGAATTGTCCAATACCAGCAGGATCTTAAAATCCTGACCCTTCTCCAGCAAATACTTCTTAGCTGATGGTACTAAGTGATCATTAAACCATTCCTCGAAAATACCAACAGTGATCCAGGCTTTCTTGTAAGCCTTCCAAATGACAGGGAGATGAAGGCTTGGAAATTCCCTTAAGTGCCCTTGGATTTTCAGCCAAGTATACTAACATGGGCTTCAGCTTAGTCACCACTGGCATTGCTCCCAAGAAGTAAAGTCAGTCTCTCCTTACTGTCTTTATGGTCCTGTGCTGTCTTCTCCTTGGATATGTAGGTACAACTAGGTGGATGCTTCCAAAATAAGCCTGTCTCATCCACATTAAAAACCAGGTCAGCAGTATAGCCACTGATAATTTCAGCAAGACAACTAGGAAAGCTTTCTGCTGCTTTCTTGTCTGCACTAGCAGCCTCACCCTGCAACTAAGGTTGTGCAAATTTGCATGAACCTTGAAACGATTAAACCACCCTCTGCTGGCTGTGTAATGATAGCTATTAGAAATAATAGTAGATGGGTAGTGTAAAAACAGAGAGAGAGAGAATAATCAAAGTATAGTGAAAATAAAGAGAAAGAGAAGGAGAGAAAATAATCAGAGTATGTACAGTGAAAATAACGAGAAAGAGAGAGAGAGAGACTAGTTTGGTGTGTGAGCCAGAATTATCAACAAAACCTTAGTCACAGGAAGTTGAACCATAACACCATCGAAATTAAAATCTTAAGACAGTCATAAAATCTTTGACCTGTGACCTCGCACCAAACTTACTCAGCTTCATTCGATAAGGGAGCTCTGCCTCCAGGAGGAGTTATTAACATGTTAAATTATTGACTCCAGCTGGAAAAGGAGGAATTAACATGTTAACCCCACCTAAAAAGGGAATGGGGACAAGATAAGGAAAGACCACTCAATGAATCAAGAATCCAGTTGGGCGGAGAACCAGATCCTGCACCGCCTAAGGAGGTGGTGCCAAATTCGGACCGAGGGTGGCCGATTTTCAGACCGACAGAGGAAGCCAGAGAGGACTGGTAGACGTCGTTGAGTACAGAAGTAGAAATATTGCCAGAGTCCAACAATATATTTATAAGTTTGTAGTTGTACTTGTACTCTTTACCATAGTAAAGAAAAACTGACGTTTTTCTCATTCAAAATTCTCCTGAGAGACTTAGCCTAGTAAGATCACTAATCCAGAACTAACATTAAGAAGAAGCATAAAGTTAACAAAGCAAGGCTTACTGGAACATGTCGGTGTTTGGTCATCGAGCCAGACCAACAATAACTTCTGCATCTCCACAAGTTTGGGGTTATTTTGTTTACCTATTCTGGTAGTAGCACCTTGAGTAGTGACAGCCTTCATAGAAGCACCACCCTTCATGTGTTCTAAAACACGTTCTTTGTCCTTGACTATAGACTGAACAGTAGTTTTGTTTAGCCCAAGGGCATGGCCAATTTCAATATTCGTCCCACCAGAAAGAACAGCATTTGGTTAACCAAGGCTGGGTATTTGTTATAAAAAATTAGGATACATGCTGTACTCCTAGTCTGCATCCATTACAGTACAGTACTTTACTACATTCAAAAGACCCTGACGTAAATAGTATAGTCTTTAATAAGGTAAAATATCGCCCAAGCTACATCGATTGCTAAAGATGTGTGCACCTTTTCACTCGGTATTTAATTGGTCAAACAAAAGAAAATTAAGGTATAAGAAAGCTTTCAAAAGATTAAAATTTCTATGATAAATGAGTTACTGTAACTGCTAATTGAAATAAAATATACCAAGCATGTGAAGTCTGTATACAGTATACTGTGCTAGAATGGGGTTCACCTCATCGCCGCTAACTCATCGCCGCCAACTCATTGCCGCCTACTCATCCCCGCCTACTCATCCCCGGCCCAACTCATCCCCGGCCCAACTCATCCCCGGCCCAACTCATCCCTGGCCCAACTCATCCCTGGCCCAAACCCCATCCCCGGCCCAACTCATCCCTGGCCCCCCAACTCATCCCTGGCCAAAAACTATTCCTGGAAGTGATTAATGAAAATTCATTAAATAAAATTAAAAACACCTTTATTGAGAATCAACTATGACTCTTTCATGACACTAAAAATAAATTAACACCATATGATTAAAGACAAAAAATCCATGAAAATATAGAAAAAAATTTTTTATTTTATGTTATTAGAAATGCCTCTTAAATATTCAATGGGAGTCCTTTCATTAAAATTTTCGACAATTCTAAGAATGCGGGAATCAGTATCCCTGTACTTTTTTAATTTGGCGGGTGGTGAACTGCCTGCTATAAGTGATTCCAAATAAAAATCTCTACCTTTCTGAACTTTTTTAAGTGCATTTATGAATTTCCAGAGTGTAGGATGTTCCATTCCTAATTCCATTTGTAATCTTCTGTTCGCTTCTTCTGCATGGTTGTTTGTTTTATCTAAATGATTCAAAGTTCGAAAATACAAATTCCACATTTCCAATGGAAAGAGTGGTGCACGTCTGCTATTTCCACGTCTGTTTAACCGACCTATATAATTGTCTTCAAGCCAGTTCAAGATTGGCACATGCTCTGGTGATTATTCATCAGCTAAGACATCAATATATGAATCAATATGATTGACAGGTACAAATGCAAGCGCCAGTATCATCTTTACTTGTAAAGAAAACTGGCTATCGTTAATCATTAATCACTACACTTGGGTTTTCCATCGTCTCTTCAGCTCTGGTTTTAATTTTCATGAGAAAATTTCGCTTTGCCTCTCTGACTTAAAATTGTCTCCATTGTAATGGGTTTACTGAAAGAATGTAAAACTGAAAGTGATATATCGAAAGGTTAATAATTAGTAACGTTTTTGTTGACAAACATCTGATTTCATACTTGGGTACTTTTGTTTGTAGTTGGTAATTGAGTAATTGTCGTCATGCGTTGAAAGTTTAAAAATTACTAACGTTTTTGTTGACAAACTTTGATTTCATAGTTCGGTATTTTTGCTTACAAATAGTAGGATTGGTAATTGAGTAACTGTTGTTTCGTTTTTATTTACACTGCCTTGCAGTGTGTGTGTGTGTGTGTGTGTGTGTGTGTGTGTGTGTGTGTGTGTGTGTGTGTGTGTGTGTTGGACCGGTGATGAGTTGGGCCGGGTATAAGTTGGGCTGGAGATGAGCTGGGCCGGAGATAAGTTGGGCCGGGGATAAGTTGGGCCGGAGATGAGTTGGCGGTGATGAGTTGGCTGGCGATGAGATGGCGGCGATGAGTTGTCCCATTTCGACTGTGCTATACTGTAAATGCATTTTTCTTGATGTGTGTCATGCACATTTTCATTCCATATTTATTTGGTTAAACAACAAGAAAATGAAACTAAAGAACGTTGCAGTAGATTGAAGTTTTACTAACAAAATGCATCATAATAAACTGTCAGATTAATACTATGCTCCTCCATTTTTATGCAGGAATGGGTTCCAGAACCTGCCGCGGAAATGCAAATACCCCCTCTAAAAATGCTTATAACTGTCTTACAGCTGCCAAATGCCCAGTAACCTCTTAAGCAAAAATGCTTAAGGTATTTTAACATTTCACCGCTTAATTTGATAGATAAAACAAAAATATGCCTTAAATTATCATACTGAAACAATATGTTATCCTTTAGAATAAAAATACCCAAACCATCATCTCAAATGTGCCTGGGCTTTTGCGTTAAATCTCATACATCCATCCATCCATCATCTCAAATCACCCAGAGTAACCTTATATTACTGTACTCTCCTACTAATGTTACTAAGTAGGCTATATACACACGTGAAACACCTATAACTGCCTATTTCAACAGTTCATCGCCAAATTTGACAGTTCAAACAAAAATGAACCTCAAACTACCATCCCAGAACGCCGTAATATCATGTCAGTCATGTTGCAAAATTATGTACAATCCGCCAACTGTTATTCTTAAGTATCACCTACCATTCAGACGCACGTTTTCTTTGGCCTACGTAACTTTGCGCATCATTCATTGCCACAATTTATGTATATTGATATTTTCCGGTGCAGTGAGATGATTTTGAAATATTTACCATACAGATATATATATATTTTATGATTGTACTATTGTAAAGAGCATATCTAAAATACGTGGGTAGAACGACGGGACACTTTCGTACCTCCAAGCAGATAGCTAGCTTTGTTACGCGGTCAGTATTTTCGTGATTACGTACAAATACATTTAACATAAATAATGAGTTACTACAGTAAGTTCTTGGTTTACGTTGTATTGTGGTTAGTCCTTGCCAACTCCCTTAAATTTACTAAAAAAAATCTCTCTCATCTCTCTCTCTCGCTCCTCTCTCGTCTCTCTCCTCTCTCTCTATCTCTCTCTATCTCTCTCTCTCTCTCTCTCTTTCTATATTTATATATATATATATATATATATATATATATATATATATATATATATATACATATATATATTATACATATATATATATTATACACACACACACACATATATATATATATATATATATATATATATATATATATATATATATATATATATATATATATAAATATATATAGTAACTGAATCACGAAAGTTAGGAACGTGATAAATCCATAAATAAAGATAAATGCCACGAAGGAAAAATAAACGAAGGAGTCTGCAAGATCTTTTGACTTAAAAGTCCTTTACTGAGCAGAATACTGACAAAAATACGAGAAAAGACAATACAAGAAGGTTCGTATAACTGAGAGATAGGGATTATAAAGGGATTAGTACCTAGAATACGACACACCTGGAAGATAAGAAACCTTCCCAAACAAGCATAAACAAAGGGTGCAATTAAAGGTTTAAGACAATCATCTCAGATACAATCTCCAGACAATTAAAGGATTATAGGTGACAGCTATTCGGAACCTGGTAAACAGAACCATATTCACACAACATGACAGACATACATTACAATAAAAATTTTTTAACTCTAAGGCAACTGATTTTTATTTAAGTCAGTAATTATATCTTTGAGGTCATTCTTAAACATGTTACAGATACAAGGGTCTAAATGAAAAGGCACGACTAACATTGAAATTACGATGAAAAGTAAGTTGTATTAAAGCAGATTCTAAAAGATTTCGTGATAGGACATCTCTTGACCGTGCAATTACTGAACTGTCAATCCAATTAATTCGGTGGTTGTTTTCACTTAAATGAATAAATAATGCATTAGATTTTTGCCCAGTTTTTACAGAGTATTTATGCTGGCTTAACCTTACTTCTAAGCCTTTGCTGGACTGTCCGAGATAGAATGAGGGACAATCCATACATGGAATTTTATATATTATGTTGTTGCTATCTCTGGGGCCATTTTTTATTAACATTCTTTTTAGTGTGTTATTATAGGAAGAAACAAGGTTGACATTAAAAGCTTTTAACAATGGTTTAATGGTTTCAAATCCGTTAAAATAAGGCAAACTGAGAATGTTCTTAGAATTTTCTTTCTGTGTGTTATTTTCAGTATAAAACTTTTTGTGGGCTTTATTATTACAAATGTCTAATATATGTGAAGGATAGCATAAATCTTTCCCTATTTTTCTTATGTATTCAATTTCTTGATCCAAATATTGTGGACTGACAATTTGCAATGCTCGTAAAAACATAGAGGAAAAAATTGATATTTTTATATTAAGATGGTGGCCTGAGAAGAAATGAACATAAGTTAAGTTGTTAGTCGGTTTCCTATAAATACTGAATTTACATTGAAATGGTTCTCCATGTATCAAAACTTCTAAGAAAGGGAGGCAATTGTCTTTTTCTAATTCTAGAGTAAACTTAATCGATGGTACCTGGTTATTTAGAGAGTAAATCATTTACATCAATACCGACAGGAAGAACAGCTAAACAATCATCAACGTAACGATACCACTTTACAGGAATATGAATGATATTAGGTAAGTAGCGTTTTTCAAAGAATTCCATATACAGGTTTGAGAGCAATGGTGATAAAGTTTTATACTGAAAATAACACACAGAAAGAAAATTCTAAGAACATTCTCAGTTTGCCTTATTTTAACGGATTTGAAAACATTAAACCATTGTTAAAAGCTTTTAATGTCAACCTTGTTTCTTCCTATAATAACACACTAAAAAGAATGTTAATAAAAAATGGCCCCAGAGATAGCAACAACATAATATATTCCATGTATGGATTGTCCCTCATTCTATCTCGGACAGTCCAGCAAAGGCTTAGGAGTAAGGTTAAGCCAGCATAAATACTCTGTAAAAACTGGGCAAAATCTAATGCATTATTTATTCATTTAAGTGAAAACAACCACCGAATTAATTGAATTGACAGTTCAGTAATTGCACGGTCAAGAGATGTCCTATCACGAAATCTTTTAGAATCTGCTTAAATACAACTTACTTTTCATTGTAATTTCAATGTTAGTCGTGGCCTTTTTCATTTAGACCCTTGTATCTGCAACATGTTTAAGAATGACCTCAAAGATATAATTACTGACTTAAATAAAAATCAGTTGCCTTAGAGTTATTAAAAATTTTTTATTGTAATGTATGTCTGTCATGTTGTGTGAATATGGTTCTGTTTACCAGGTTCCGAATAGCTGTCACCTATAATCCTTTAATTGTCTGGAGATTGTATCTGAGATGATTGTCTTAAACCTTTAATTGCACCCTTTGTTTATGCTTGTTTGGGAAGGTTTCTTATCTTCCAGGTGTGTCGGATTCTAGGTACTAATCCCTTTATAATCCCTATCTCTCAGTTATACGAACCTTCTTGTATTGTCTTTTCTCGTATTTTTGTCAGTATTCTGCTCAGTAAAGGACTTTTAAGTCGAAAGATCTTGCAGACTCCTTCGTTTATTTTTCCTTCGTGGCATTTATCTATCTTTATATATATGATATAAAGTACCTTAAAGAGAAAAAACTGCAGAATTATCTATAACATTAGTTCACTTAATGACTCCATTTATGTATACTGTATTGATGTAATCACCATAAAAATATTTAAAATCTCCGAATTTCTTACGTAGGTAGCTTAAAACCTCCAGACTTCGATACTTGTAGAAATTTTTCTGTGACGACGTATAATATCTCTCTCTCTCTCTCTCTCTCTCTCTCTCTCTCTCTCTCTCTCTCTCTCTCTCTCTCTCTCTCTCTCAATGAAATATGAATTACTTTATCGCAATCTTTTATGTGCGTACTACAATATTAAAAACGATGATCCCAATAACAGATTAGTTTCTTATAGCAACTAAATTATTTTCCTAAATAATTCTTTGGTAATAAGCGTCATCAGCTGATTGATTCTCAGAGCGTGAATAAAAGAAAAAAAAAAACACTTTGATTACTGTATTTTACTGTAATTATACATTAATATTAAAGTACTGTATTGTAATTCGAGCATTTTGCTGTAATTATACATTAATATTAAAGTACTGTATTGTAATTCGTGCATTAAATAATTTTTTATAAATTTACTATTAATTCACGAAATATATTTAGTTTCGTGCTGCAGCCGTAACAGGAAAAATTTCTCTCTCTCTCTCTCTCTCTCTCTCTCTCTCTCTCTCTCTCTCTCTCTCTCTCTCTCTCTCTCTCTCTCTTGTATGTCAGTACTGTACTGTACATATCCTTTTAATGAAAATAATATAAATGATTGTGCCATAAAGCACACAAGCATAAACAAATCCAGCAAGTTCAAACAGATCACAGAGGATAGGTGCCATATTTTTTGCTTTGTGATTTATTGTGCCGTATTTCATTACAAGTTTAGTTGATTATGATTATCACACACGTTATAACATTTTATCACTGTTGTTGTTTCACGAATCACCGTAAAAGATATTTAAAATTGAATTTCATATACATGGCAATTATTAACAATCTCTCTCTCTCTCTCTCTCTCTCTCTCTCTCTCTCTCTCTCGTCTCTCTCCTCCTCCTCTCGCTCTCTCTCTCTCTCTCATTAATATATATATAGATAGATATATATATATATATATATATATATATATATATTTATATATATATATATTATTATAATATATACTCTATATATATATATATATATATATATATATTATATATATATATATATTATATATATATATACTATATATATATATATATATATATATATATATATATATATATATATATATATATATATATATATATATATATATATATATATATATATATATATATATATATATATATATATATATATATATATATATATATAATATATATATATATATATATATATATCATATATATATATATATATATATATATATATATATATATATATATATATATATATATATATATATATATATATATATATATATATATATATATATATATATATATATATATATATATATATATATGTACCATATATACTTTTAGGCGTTCAGGGAAAGACAATCGATATAATTGAAGGTTCATTACTAATGCCGACGTTTCATAACTACATTGTTGCATCTTCAAGGCTGAAATGCCTTTCCCTGGACGCCTACAAGTATGATTTCGAGAGCTGCAGTTCCAACAATGTTGGAATATATATATATATATATATATTATATATATATATATATATATATATATATATATATATATATATATATGTATATATATATATATATATATATATATATATATATATATATTATATATTCTTCTATATTATATATATATGTATATATATATATAAAGTGCCAAATATCTGGTTACTACACGTACCATTCACTAATTGTTACCTCACAACAGCCAGACACCTGAACCTCCATGACAGGTACTAAATGACTGATTACTCTAAAGGCAACAGTGATCTCTTAAACAACTTACCACTGTTGCAGAAAATCAGACGAAGTTCATCAAAACTGGTGTGAGGTAATCTTGTAAGTAATTAAATTAATCAAAGGGCATCACTCCATCAACAACTTTGAAAGTCTAAGTATTTCCCTGATTTCAGAAGTCTAAGTACTTCCCTAGTTCTAAGTCACTTCAAATAAATTGGAGGTAAACAGATCAGTTACCACTCTATGTTTCTACCTAAGCTAAATATAATCATATGCAAATATACTGGTTAGAAATAAAATACTTATAAAAATTTTAAATACAAAAATTTATTATCCAATTCAAAATTTATAAGTGAAATTCACAATATCAGGGAAAATTACTGTTACTTGAAAACAAAGTAAATTTTAATCAATTCTTGAATCAATTAAGTAAAATTAAATCAAAATTACTTTATCACAAAGTTCAAGAAAATTAATTCAATCAAAATTCAAAAGTGTTAGGCAATAATTGAAATTTGGAAATTAATTCACAAGTGCTAAACAATAAAACTTGAAAATAATTCTAAGTAAATGCAAATTAATTCACAAGTGTTAAATTCAATTAAATGGGCATCGATTAATTAATGAAAATAACTTAAGATAATTAAATTGTGAATGTAAATGAAATTCAGAAAAATGTGGAAAATACCGAAATTGCAAAAAGTATTAATCACAAAGAATATAAAATAAAAACACACACTTCAATAAGAAAATGAATAAATGCACCAAAAATAAACACTTCGATAAGAAAATGGATAAATGCACTTCAAATGAAACAAACACAAAAAACAAAAATTTGCAATGTGTAAAAATGTAAATAGTTTCACTCAAACCATTGTAACTATTAGTAATTAATTCTCTAAACCATCAAAACCATTAGTTACTAGTTTCTTACCAAACCACTGAATATTAGTTATTAGTTGCAACTAATAAAAATATAACACACTTTACCTTCTTGGTATACCAATTTTCTTTCTTTGTGCAGCTTGTTTCACAAAAATAGGCGCCGTTACACTCACTTATACAATGTTTGTTCAGATTCCACAAAACACTAAATAATACTAAATAAACTCCTAAGAAATATCAAATCCGAAATCTACAAGTTGCGAGTGACCATTCAGTAAGTATGAAATCGTTACGTTACTTTAAAATCAAAAGTTCCTGCGATGGAGAGAGAGAGAGAGAGAGAGAGAGGGAGGGAGAGAGAGAGAGAGAGAGAGAGAGAGAGAGATGTCTGAATGCGACGTGGTTCTAGGATGCAATGAAAAACTCTTCCTTACGAAAGCTGGACAGTGGAGATGACACAAAATGTTTTGGGGTAATGAGAAAGATGGTATAATGCTTTTAGAAACTTCCATTATGATGCAACTTTACAAAAAATTGTGAAATCTGCACGTGGCATTCGGCAACGAAATACATGTATGAAACGAATATACATTCATTTACGTACCAGCTCATGAAAGACAGAAATCGAGCAATAATTAAGATTGACATGTTTTGATAACAACACGAAGACTGCCAGCTCCCTTAATCAAGAGGTGATGAAAAGTAACTGAAACAATTCTAGCTTTGAATGGACAAAGATCATCTTTTTCTTTACTACATTATATATTCTTTTACAATATGTTATGCGAAATCTGAACACACATTTTAAACATCCTATCTCTAAGCTAGCTAGGAATCTGAAAAATGTTGCACAATTTTATACATAACATTTTATACAATCAAAGAGGGAATATATGCGTTTTGAAAGTAGCAATATATATATATATAATATATATATATATATATATATATATATATATATATATATATATCTCCTTTATTAAAAAAACGCAAATTATTAATGAAGTATTCATCATTTCACTTACAGAATCCATTAATACTGTTCTTAGACTTAATGTAAAAACCACACAGTCTCTCTCTCTCTCTCTCTCAACAGTATTCATATCCTTTCATAAAAAAAAAAAACAGCAAAATACAATGAAACTTTATTTCGCTTACAGAATTCATATATACTGTGCTTGGCCATGGATGTAAGAACCAGTTTCTCTCTCTCTCTCTCTCTCTCTCTCTCTCTCTCTCTCATATTTGAATGAAAAATACAGTAATTAGTATATTTTAATTAAGAAGTACAGTAATTTGCGAATACAGTGTTGCTCTATGAATTAAAAGTGAACTAGTGATAATTTTAGAGATACTACCCGAAGAAAAATCAGCAAATTAGTGAAAGTTCTCCGTGGAAAAGTGAATACCAATGTGTTCCACAAAAATTTGCGACAAAGTGGACTGCGTAAATGTGAAACGCATAAAACGGGGAGGCGGGGCATTATAATATATAAACATGTGAAGTTCTTGTAAATGCAACGTGTTTTTTGGAAACGTGGTATTGATAACGGCGGCAGAAATACTGGCGCTCTGCAGCCAGATTAACAAAGTAATTTTCAAAAAATTATTCTGATAAAACTTGGTTATGTATGATATCTTTAATTAACACGTTAATTAATTCATTTGATCAAACAAGCATCACTGAACAACTTCATCTCTTGATAATGTGAGTTGGGACCACATATTCATAAAACCAGCACGATTGAACGAACTACTGTTTCTTGCCTTTGTATCATATTTATGTACAAAAATAAAATAGTACCCTGTAATACATTTTTCATACAAATTTTATACACAATCATGAAACTTACAAGTTGTGGTAGGGTAAAATATCGCCCAGGACTCATTTTGCAGAGTTAAGTGGGTATGGTGACCTTTGCCCGGAAAAAGCGGTACGCCATATCTGTAAAACTAACCATAGAATCTGTAAAACTAACCATAGAATTTTCTTAAATTGTCTCATTTTGTTTTCCACACCCAAATTACAGTGCACTTGTGGCTTGACAGAAGAACGTGAGGCTGGCGCAATTCATACTGGCATACATCTTTGGAATTTGCCCCTGATGGCAAGGGTTGTTCATTTCCAAACAGCCTAGCAAAAGAAGAAAAAAAAATCGCACCTTTTTCAGAACGCTTTAATGTTGTCATATTTTGTCTCCATAGATATAGACTTCCTCCTCTTACTAGAACTCCATCAGATTTAGGATTCTACCGTTTGGGGGCCTTGCTGAACATGCTGGTAGCAAAATGCTGCAAGAGCGCTGCGACGAACACCCTGGTCACAAAGTGAATAAAGAACTAACGATGCTTTTTGATACCGCTGTGGGTTGTGTTAAGTTCGCTCAGAAACCATATGCCATCTACCAGTAAGGTGGTAGCGCCTCAGTGGCATGTTTGATATGGTCTTGGCCTGCCACCTTGGTGGTTGCGAGTTCGATTCTCGGGCATTCCATTGAGGTGTGAGAGATGTGTATTTCTGGTGACAGTGGGTCACTCTCGACATGGTTGAGAAGTCATGTAAAGCCATTGGTCCCGTTGCTGAATCCCCTCCTGTTGTAATGTTTGGTAGTAGTCATGTTTTTAGTGTTGATGTAAATGTAATTGTGCATTTCTTGTATAACTGACTAAATAAAATCTGGTTTGTTGTTTGCATGTACTAAGCCCTGGGCAGGGGCTATTGTTTTTGCCTTGTTGACCTACGGTCTTATCCTTCATCACAAAGCTGTATAATAACACCTTGCCAGCAGTCAAAATACTCCTTTGCTGCAAGGTTCCTGTAATTGACACAGTTGATGACCCAGCATTGGCTACCAGAAGTGGCTTTTTTTTACCGCTGGTCTTTGCAGTAGATACCGATGCCATCTCTTGACAGTTATCGCACAACATTGGCTCCTTACGTGCACGCGATAGTCGCTTGTCTGTCCAATCTCTCCTCTCTATACATATGGCTCCCTCAACAGGTAAGGAACATCAAGCATTGCATCAATGCTTGCTATTTTATTTATTCCATTATAATAGAGGGTTTTGTAAGTAGTTGTAAGTAATTACTTAACCAGTAATTACAGGCAGAGACTGCTCTCCTCCCAATTTTATATACCTATATAATATATATATAAATATTATATATATATATATATATAATACATATATACATATATATATACATACGTATATATATATATATATATTTATAGATATAAGATATATATATATATATAAGTATAAAATATACATGTATATATTATACATATATACTATATAAGATACATATATATATATACATATATATATATATATATATATATATATATATATATATATATACATATATAATATATATAGATATATATATATAATATATATATATATATATTATATATAATCTATATATATACTATACTATACTAACATACATACTTACATATACATACATACATACATACATACATACATACATACATATATATATACAGGGTGTTTCAAAATTAGAGCCCCCCTCTACAGCATGAACTAAAATTGATATGGACAAAAACAAAAGTAATTCAGAAAAGGTATTTATTAAAGTTTCTCTCTGATTATTTAATATTTTGTGTGGCCTCCATCTGCCTGTACCAGAGCCTGCATTCTTAAGGGATATTATTTCAGCAAATCGCAAAAAAGCCGAGACTCAAACTCCATTTCCCTTAGCACTTCGGTCACCTCCCTTTGCAGGTCGTCGAGGCTTGGTGTACCATCATAGTTCACTGTGCATGCTTCAACACGATCCTTGATTCTACCAATGTTTTCACACACATTAAGGTCAAGGGAGTTACCTGGAAATTAGCCAGATGAGAAGAAATCAATATCACTGTTTCGAAGCAGCTCCTGTTTCTGAAGAGCCTTGAAACATGGTGTCTTATCATGCAAAAATGTGGCTTCTTCAACAGATAACACATTTCCAGGATCTTTGAGGAAAGGAAATACTCCACCAGTAAGCAAAGTTTCTCTGAAGTATTCGCCATTCCATGACTGTCCTTTTTCTTTGATGAACCACATTAGCCATTTGGCTGTGAAATAGAGTAAAATTTCTAAACATTCAGGAAATTTCACAACTTGGCGATAGCACGCGTCATCACTGATACCATCCAACTTTGCAGCCCAAATGATGTCATTTTTTATGATTTGGCTTCCTGACTGTGTAAGTGAAGAATTCATCTGATGCGGCAACATGGAAAAAGTCAGCTTCATCCCAATCTTTAAGAAATGAACCACAAAACCAAGCCCGGTCTTCTTTCTGTTGCTGAGTGATGTTGGGTTTGCTGATAACATGAAATGGCGTGATACCAGTTTTTTTCAACTCATGATATACAGCACTATAACTTCTCTTCTTTCCCCTTTTTGTTCCTAGTTCTAGCGCCAATTTACGTAAAGATTTTCTTGGTCAACCCACTGCTTCAGCTATGATGTCTTTTGACTCCTGAGAAAGGATTTCAGGCCTTCCAAAATTGTCACTCTTTTCGCGATGACCGTCATATGGATTTTTGTTCCAGTTTCTTTTAACAAAGGATTCATCTCTTTTAATGTATTTAGCTATCCAGGAACGTGAAATGAAGGATGCGCCAGCATCCTTGGCCTCTTTGAAGGTTATAGCCCAGATTCGGTCAATCCATCTGTTTTCCTCTGAGTCGTTAGCTGTGGCTGTATCTAACTCTGTCACTCAGTCTGTTTTTTTTATGGACCTCGTTACTTGTAAATCTTTGGTATATAGTTTTGCCTTAATATTTTTGCTACACAATAGTTATACTAACCCTCAGTCCTTTAGAAATTATTTTGTGACTCCTAAGGAACTGCCTCTCCTCAGGGAAGCAGGATTCTCTCATTGGCTCTTCATGCTCACAGGGCAAGAGTCAATTCGCATTCTCCTCTGGAGTCCCGCGTTTCTGGAGTCTCGAGGGCGTGACCTCTTCAGGCCGTGCCCTCAGTCCCAGATTTAGAAGTTTCTTAGGAAGCCAAGAGGAGACCTCTTTCGATGATCATTCTTACGCGATTCAGGAGTTTTGCCAGGTGCTTGAATTCCTTGTAATTGTGGGTGCTAGACTGGTGAGTTTTTTTGAGTCCCAGGGATTCTGCAGAATCTCGGGTTCCCAACCAGTGCTAGAAGGTTCACTCTTCAGTCTGGTTTAGGCACAGAACGAGAGTAGGTGGTGAGACAGGTATTTTGACACCACCTGCAGACTGCTTGGTCAGCTCCGATCCTTCGTGTCTTAGATCTTAGGGCCTGAACCTGCAGGATAGCAGAAATAGAATCCCCCTTTAAGCCTTTCTCGAGGGCCTTGGGCCTCAAAGGAGACTAGAGTATTTAGGGAGGAAAGCAATTGTTCTTATCTAACGAGTCTCATCTTGGCTCGATTTGCATGGTTGTGTTCATGCCACCAGCTGGGTTAGGCTCGGCTTACTTGCTACACCAGGCCCCTGGTCACTTTTGTGCGATCAGCTCAGCTGGCCCCCCTTGTTCGCTGTCTAATGGATCAACCAAACTGAGTGTTTAGCTCTGTTAAAGTGAATTTCCTGCTCTCCTCAGGTTGGTGCCTTGTCATGGCGTAAGCACCTTTCTTCCCTGTGCTGTCATCATCACAGGTTGATGCCAGCCCTGGTTTTTGTATGATTTGGTTTTCGTAGACTTTCTCTGATGAAAGTTTGTCTTAGATTCCATACGTTTCCTCAGGTTTTGTACACCTGGAAATGCTCTTTCTGGGCCCCACTGCGTGACTGGGTTCCGTATGGAGCGCCCAAACAAAGCATCCCATTTTCTTTTGGGACCCATTTTGCTTTTTTTTTTTCACTGAACAAGTATCACCTCACGCGCAGCCCGCTCACCGCACGTGTTTGTTGTGTTTTGTGTGTGGTCAGCCTGTCTCGTTTCATGTCTCGGTTGGTCAGACCAGACTGACAGAGAATGCTCTATTGAAGAAGAGGAGCCAGTACCAGATGCAACAGTCTTTTAGACAGGAGGATGTCTCCTCAATGGTCATTTTTGTGTTATCGTCGTCAGAAGTAGAATTGCAGCAGCATCGTTTGATGATTGTGTAACAGTTGACAGATCTGAAATGCTGCTGTGTCCGGTTTGAGCTCTGAAAGTTTGTCACATACTGAGAAACTTTTACCTTGTCCAAGAACTTTGTTTCCCCTAGGTGTCCATCTTGTTCCATTTCCAAAAATGCAATTAGTTTCTTCTTGTAAGAGATTATTAGTTAAGCGTCGGATGGTTCTTCATTGCCTTCGAGCTTCGAGTTGTTTTTCGTGGCCAAGGTTCCACGTTGGACGAGTGGATTTTGAGCTCCGCTACTAATCCGGCAGTCTGAAGTTTGATTCTCGGCTCGGCCAACGCGGAGCCAGAGGAATTTATTTCTGGTGATAGAAATCCATTTCTCAATATAATGTGGTTCGGATCCCACAATAGGCTGTAGGTCCCGTTGCTAGGTAACCAATTGGTTCCTAGTCACATAAAAATATCTAATCCTTTGGACCAGCCCTAGGAGAGCTGTTAATCAGCTCAGTGGTCTGGTAAAACTAAGATATACTTAACTTATTTTTTTTGTGGCCAGGGGCACATATCAGGGATGGCTACTACTTCGGCTTTTTAGAGGAATTTTTCTGTGTCTGCAATCTTGGAGGTGACTACTTGTAAGACGGGTGTTGGTTTTCACGACGTTCTACCTTGGGGATATTCAGTTTTCTTCAGAGAAAGGTTACTCGCTGGGTCCTTTTGTGCGGCCAACTCAATTTTATAAGTAGCTTAGTATTGTTAGGGTGTTAGAAGTTTAGGTATTCAGTGGTAGTCTAAATGAACTTAAGAGTCTTTGTTGGTCAGAGTTCATATTGGGTGTATTTTTTTTTTCTTTGAGGTTAGGCAGATCCCGATGGTCATGTTGGAACATCTTCAACTTCCTCTGCACAGTCATCTGCGTCAGTGAGCAGTAGAGAACTCGAAGGTGCTACATATTCAACTTCTTCTCCAAACCTCTACTTCTCCTCCAGACATGAGAGGCTGGATAACTGCATGGGAGGTTTGACTTTTTCCCCTCCATTCATGAGAGGTATGAATACCATATGGGAGGCACTACTGGTTCAGACAGTACCTTTAGACACGAGACTGACGTTGGGGTACTCTCTCTGCAAGCATCCTCACCTACTGAGTTTGGCAACTAGTTGAGGACACATACGTTTACACATAGTAGGCTGATAATGAGTTACCTGCTTATGCTCCGTTGACAGGTTGGGCTGCATTAGATTGATCCCACCTCCATTAAATTTTGTTAATCAAGCTAATTCAGGTGTTCAGGGAGTGTATTGCAATATGAAGTTTTCATAATAAAACTAATATTGTAATACTTACCTGAACACCTGAATGATTCCCACCCTCCTCCCCACTTCAATTTTGATAATGAGCATCTCAATTGGGGATGTCGACCTCTGTTGGCTGATATTTGTAGCAGCGTTGCCAACAGTACCTCAGGTAACTCGTTCGACAAGATTTTACCTGTAGCAAGGGTAGCGCTGACATTCGGGCTGGTTAGTGACCAGGGCTAATTCAGGTGTTCAGGTAAGTATTACAATATTAGTTTTGATATGAAAACTTCATTTTCCTAACGAGAGAGAGAGAGAGAGAGCAGCCGGCAGGCATTAATGCAGCGTGGGTTCTATTGGGTACCTATGTAATGGCTGGATACATAAATTGTCCAGAATACGTGGCGAGAGGAAATTTTTCTATATTTCCTTGAAATTAGCTTCTTTGCACTTCACTTTCCTAGCCATCCTAACATGAAAACATGCAGGCTAACATGCATTAGTGAATAAAGCTATGGTGTCGATTATCAATGCCCTCTTCTCACCACAAGTATTTCTGGGGCATGAACATGGTCTATCATTTCCCTAAAATTTCCAGTCACGATTTTGCTTTCCTTCTAAAATAACGTTAAAATATACCGCTGTACTTACAATGTGGAATTTCCTTGATTGTGCTTGGGGATTTTACTCTAGAATCGATTATCGTCTTACATCCAGCTTAAGCAGGGCTAATCGCTGATTACTGCAAGTTGCAGGGGGGCAAGAATTCAAGCTGCAACAATAGAGATTGCAAGATCTAAGGCAAAGGTTGCCATTTCTTACATTTTACCTGGGAGACCCACTAATTTTACAGGTTTTACCTGAGAAAATGCTAAATTTTATGGGCATGTTATATTCATAAGGGTGGCTACTGATTTACCAGATGAAAATTCTGGGATTTGACTGCTTTTGGGCAGGAAAACGCAAAAACAAAAAGGGTAGTTTTGCGCTGAAGGCTCTACTCATCAAGGAATTTTTGTAGACAAATACTTTAGTGTAACTTTAAAATTACATGTATTTACATTTAAACAGCCAGAAGAGACCCACTAATTTTACAGTTTTACCTGAGAAAATGCTAAATTTTATGGGGATGTTATATTCATAAGGGTGGCTACTGATTTACCAGATGAAAATTCTGGGATTTGACTGCTTTTGGGCAGGAAAACGCAAAAACAAAAAGGGTAGTTTTGCGCTGAAGGCTCTACTCATCAAGGAATTTTTGTAGACAAATACTTTAGTGTAACTTTAAAATTACATGTATTTACATTTAAACAGCCAGAAGATTTAGAACGTCAATCTAGCAGATAGCAATTCCTGTGTAATAATCAAAGTACAAGGGACAAGGCGAAGAATGCAGTAATCCTCATGAATGCAGGCAAAATCAGGTGGAAAATCCATGGCTTAAGGTCCCTCTGTAACAGAGGGGTTTACGAATTAAGGCCAGAAAAGGCACAGAGATGTTAAGCAAGACAAGGCAGTGCACGGAAGGTGGCAAGAGAGGCCTTAAACATACGTCTCCCAACCAGTGAAAGTACTTATTATTTCGAATTATTGTTAACATTCCACTGGCAAGGTAAGGCCCATGTGGACACTGGCACTTTGGAAACAAAGTCAGAAGTTTTAGCGAGACACTTGCAGAATTTTTGACTGAATTAAGAACAGCTGTATACAGAAACACATTGCCTTGTAGAAGATGTTGGCTTCGGTGTAGAATGGGATTGGAGGAAGGCTTAGTAATGGGCTCACTGCAAAAGTAGACTTTTGGTTCAGTGATAGGACCACAGGTGGGGGAAATGGAGGCAGGTTGCAACAGGGGAGGTCCTTGCCTCCAGGTATGTGTCTGTCCATCTCAAAGATGCCTCTGAGACCACTTGTCTGCTTCCTCCTTTCAATTTATATTTGTTCCCATTTTCTATATATGCATGCATGAAGAAGCCCGCTTGTTTGATTTATTGCATCCTGATGGCAGTCAGGAAGGTCTCATGATGTGTTTTGCCTCTACTTTCTCCAATGGCCGCTTTTCACTTTTTGAAGGCCACAGCTGTTTCCTGGAATAGACATACTTAAGGCAAATCATGTGGTCCAGGAGAACCTTACAGACCTTAAAGTTCGTTCAGGTTTACCTAGGTCCCTCATTGTGAGGCACTTCTAATATCTACCAGAGAATTGCTAATGTATCTTCCAGTATATTTTGCATCTTCCAATCTCGGATGGTCTGGGATGCAGCTTAAATATTTGTCGAGCTTATTCTTCAAAACATCTACGTTCCTGATTTGTCTCTCAGATGAGCTGGCAGCGCATTGAATAGACACTACATTGTCGATGCTGGTGCATGGTAGATTAATGTTCTGTATGCTTTTCTTAGTTTTCCTGGTATAGTTTTGGGCACTATTAATCTACCTCTGCCTGCTCTTCCTGATATTTTTAGCTCCATGATGTTTTTGACAATTCCTTCTATCTGTTTTCTTGCCTGTATTATCTTGTAGTGTTCTCTTCTCCTCTCTAGACTAAATAATTTTCAAAATTGTAGTCTTTCCCAGTAGTCAAGATCCTTAACTTCTATTCTAGCTGTAAAGGGCCTTTGTACACTCTCTATTTGTGCAATATCCTTTTGGTAGTGAGGGTACCATATCATATTGCAATATTCAAGTGGACTACATACATACATTTTATAAAGCATAACCATGTGTTCAGCTTTTCTTGTTTTGAAGTGCCGTAACAACATTACCATTTTTGCTTTGCATTTTGCCAATAGTATTGCTATTTGATCATTGCATAACATGTTCCTTTTCAACATCACACCAAGGTCTTAACTGCTTCCTTATTTGTGATTATTTCGTTATTAGGTCCCCTATATGCATATAGCATTCCTTCTTTATCTCCATAATTTATTGATTCAAATTTATCAGTTAAATACCATCCTATTTACCCTGCCCATTCATATATTTTGCTTAGGTCTCTCTGTAGTGAGTTCCTATCTTCATCACAAGTAATTTCTCTACTTATTCTTGTGTCATCGGCAAAACTACTCACTACTGAGTCCTTAACATTACTGTCTATGTCTGCAATCATAAAAACAAATAGCAATGCAGCTAACACCACACCTTGTGGCACACTGGATATTACCTTAGCTTCATCCGATTTCTCATCGTTTGCAATCGCTATTTGCTTTCTGTTTTGTAAAAATTCTTTCATCCATCTTCCTACTTTGTCCACTATATTATGTTTACTAATTTTCTTTGCTAATAAATTATGGTCTACCTTATCAAAAGCTTTTGCAAAGACTAGGTAAACCACATCTGTTTCTTTTCCGGTTATCATATTTTTATATATGTTCTCACAGTGGACTAATAGTTGGGTTTGTGTACTTTTTCCGGGTACAAAACCATGTTGTCCTATGTTAAACAAATTATTTTTCATTAATTGTCTCATAATATTTTTCTTCATTACTTTTTCATACACTTTCATAATATGTGATATTAGACTCACAGGCTTATAATTACTTGCCTCTAGTCTTGATCCACTTATGAAAGTAGGGGTACTATATGCTAATTTATGTACATCATAAATCTTGCCTGTATCTACACTTTGCCTTTATAATACTGCAAGCGGCTTTGCAATAGAATGAACTACTTTCTTTAACAAAATAGCAGGGACACCATCTGCTCCAGCTGCTGATCCATTTTTAATTTCATTAATAGCCTGCACAATATTGGCTTCATTAATATCTATGTCCGATAAATATTCACTATTTTCATCTCTTATTTCTGTATCATTATCTTCATTATCTTTCTGCTATTATGGTGCATATTTTCTATTTCTTCATTCGTTAATCTCCCTTCATTTCTTAGTGGGCCTATTTCTCCCCTTCTTTTATTCATCTTTTTCACATATGAGTACAATAGTTTGGGGCTTTGCTTGATGTTTTCTAGGGTCTTTTCTTCTAAGTCCCATTTTTCATTTTCTTTTGATTGTATAATCTTTTGTTCTGCATTTTCTATCTTACTTTTTAGTTCCATCACTTATCTTACTTTTTAGTTCCATCACTTTCCATGCATTCTTTTCATATGCAAGACCTTTTTTCCACTTTCTGATTTTCTGGAACAAGATTCTTCTGTCTCTTAGTATGCATGACTGACATTTACTTTTCTTCTTCGGTATATACTTATCCACTATTTCCTCTTTTATATAATATACCTGTATATCATCATTTACAAATATTTTTTTCCATCTTAGTTTAATTGTTCATTTATTTCTGACCATTTTCTATTCATACTATAGAAATTGTATTTTCCATATCCTTCCCACTTTTCCATCTCTTGCTTATCTCTGTTTTCACTTGCTTTGGTACAGACTGTTAATTCTATGACATTATGGTCTGAAATACTCGTATTATACACTATTATTTCTTTAAAGATAATTCACTTCATTCACTAATGCTAGGTCTAAAATATTATCCTTTCTTGTTGGTAGGTGACTTATTTGTTGAATGTTGTGCTCTAGTAGCATATCTAATGGCTTTTCGAATTGCTTCTTATCTTCTGCACTACTATAACTTTTTTTTTTTTTTTTATATGCATAAATACAAACACAATCTCCTATTCGTTCTTTCCAATCTACGAAAGGAAAGTTAAAGTGTCCGGATAGGAGTATATCAGTCTTTTTGTGATTTCTACATATATTATCCAATTTTTCTATTACTGTGTCAAACTCTTTTGTATCAAGGGGGTCTATATATTATACAATGTTCACTAATTTTTCAGATTCAAATTCTACCACTATTGATTCACATTCTGAGTTACTATATTTCTTATATATTTTTCCTTGTTTTATATCTCTCCCATATATCGTGATTCCCCCTTGATTCCTATTTTTTTATATCTGATCTATAAGTTTGGAACCCCTTTATCTGATCATCATTACCAGTCTCATTGGAATACCAGGTTTCACATATATTCATTATATCTATTTTTTCAGTTTTGGTTAGTTCTTCTAGGAACTCGATTTTTCTTTTTGAGTTACTCGTAACTTAACCCTGCGCATTCATCACTATGATGGTTTACGTGTTATCCCCATCATTTAGTATGGGTAATAATAAGGATTTTCCCATGTCTCTTTCCTGTTCTGGTATGTTGATCTTTTCTTCATTTCCAGAAATTCTGACATTAAAAATTCCAACTTTTCCAATATATTTAATCTTCCGTCTTAATATTTATTCATTTTGTGTATGAATCTGCATTTATCTCCGTATCTGCAGCATCCCCTGGCATTGTATATACAGTGCTTTTTCCTTGCACGGTATCTGGGTGCTATTGCTTGAATTCTCGATGCTGACATTTCATAACGCTGTGATGGCTTGTTCTTTTCCTTCACCTCATGTTCTTTGTTACTTTCTTTATTTGCTTCATTTTCATTTTGATATTTGATTTTGATTCATGGCTACAGGGTGCATATATCTATATTTTTTGCTGAACTTACATCCTTTTCCTTCATTTAAGTTTTTGCATATTTTTGGATATAGATCGCTTCATTCATCCTCATAGCCATCTAGGTATGCACATTTGCCATAAATCTCATAATTGTAACATACCTTGGGATGCTTGTAGTAAAATCTTTCACCAAATCTGCAATTCCCTCTTTTCAAAAGGATGCAGACTGTGTCTTTCTTTTCTTTTTTTCTTGCTCTTTCCCATTGGTATAAAGATCTGGGTAAAGCCTCTTCGGGATTTTATTTTGTGTTGTCATGTAATTTATTTCTTCGTTTGTATTGCCTCATATTTAGTATCTATGAGTATCTCTGCATCCATGCTCTTGTCCTATTCTTTGTTTTCATTATTTTTTTCTATCACTTCAGTTTTATTTTCTTCTTTTCCATTTTCCTCTTCTTCCTCTTCCTCATCTTCTTCATCCTCTACTATTTGCACATTAAGTCTCGATTTAATAACATTATCTATCCATGAGAGACGTTGAGTAAAATACTCTTGTGTCCTTACTTGTATTTTGCTGGACTTACGCACATTGAGGATGCGTTGGTACGTGGCAAGCATAGCCTTTCCTGATCAGGTTTTGAGGATTTACAGTGCTATACCACATCTTACATAAATTACTTGTTTTCGGCATTTGTTTGCCTATTGCATCAGTCAGTATATTTACTATGTTCACCTTATTCATTTTCTTTGTTGGCATATGGTGAGTGATGTAAATTTTCTTTGTCTTTTGATCAATTGAATTTTATTTGGCACTCCTTCAATTATTTTCAAAATATTTTCTGCAGACTTGCTCCAGTTTGAAGGATCATATCCTTCCAGTATGTCTATGAATATTTTTGCATCTTTTTGGTTAGGGTTGTTATTGATATCATAGATAAGAAATGCCAGTTCCCTTCCTGCTAAGTCATCATATTGCATGTCTGCAAGGCAAGCAAGATTTCTCCATTGCTTTCTGCTGCTGCTGCCAAACACTGCCATCCTGATCGAATTTTTAATAATTCACTTGAAAAACTAACTTAGTCGATGCTTTATCTGACACTAATCTGATCACCGACAGTTCACAAACACTTCTAGCTATAATTCGTTTTCTAGTTGTAGGTTGTACACGTGATAATGGATGATTATTCAGACTGTGCACATGTACGTCTCACCAAGCAAAATGGCACTGACAGAGAGAGAGAAGGAGATTGAGAGAGAGAGAGAGAGAGAGAGAGAGAGAGAGAGAGAGAGAGAGAGAGAGAGAGAGAGAGAGAGAGAGTGCAATTAAAGAATTTAGGAAGGAGCCAAGGTTCAATTCCCCTTATGTCAGTCAGTACTAAGTGAAAACATTTTATTATTTGCTTTTATTTAGTCTGTGAAGCTTTGGGAGAGAGGTTACTTGGAAAGTATTTAGCAATTATATATATATACGTGTATATATATATATATATATATATATATATATATATATATATATATATATATATATATATATATATATATATATATATATATACGTGTATATATACGTATATATGTTACGGCCCCCTTTATTCCCTAAACTACACAAACTGGGAACTCTTACCTGTTGCCAACGGTGCCCTGTCTGTAAGATGTCACGAGGCTTATTAAGACTGCGTAAATATAAAAAATATCATTTATTTCCCAAAGCAATTGGTTATAACAAAGAACAAAATGATTAACAAGTCATAATGGCATAAATACCCAAATCTGCCCATAAAGAAAACCAATAAGATAACATTCTACCTTCCTGACTAAGGTTACACTCTCAAACCCCAAACAAGTCACATTGTCTAGTATTCGTCAGTTATCAGTTAGAGAATCCCATTCCTAATCAACCATGGAATCGGACCCATCTTTTCGATGGGCGTTTTTCTCCCGGCACTTCGAGCAACCACTTGTTCTCTCCTTTGCACAAAGAATGCGTCTTCCACAAGTACCCTGAACCAGTAGGCCTGTAATACGCGTACAAACGAATGCACATGCCTCGCAAACGGGGAACGACCTATGAGACAAGTTGCTTGTTCAGCAAATACCCTTCTCTCCCATGTGAACCTTTGCAGTGTACACCCCTTGTCTCTAGGCGAGTAGAGCTATGTGACTTTATTATTATATAAAACAAACTTTTAAACACCATTATTAGCCATTCCCCCTCTTTCACCTCTTTAGATATATATATATATTAGACTATATATATATATATATATATATATTTATTACATTATATATATTATATATCTATATAGATATATATATATATATTATATATAAATAATAAATAATATATATATATATAGAGATTAATATATTACAATTATGATATATATATATAATAGAATAAATATATAAAATATAGTTAAATTAATATATAATTATTATATATTATAAATACATTATATTATAAACAAACTATAATAATATCTAAAATATTTATATATATATATCCTAAATATATATAATATATAATAATATTATATAATATAATATAATTGGAAGTTTATAATATATATATTCAATATAATATTATATATATATATAATTATTGATATGAATAATTATATATTAATATATATTTTAAGATATATAAATATAATATATATAATATGATATATTATAATTATAATATAATATATTGTAGAATAATATAATTATATAGTAACATAATTATGAGTATATAATATATATTATATATATTAAAGTATTATCATATATTAGTTATATATAAATAAGATATTATATATATATTTATATATATATAATATATATAATATAATATATACTAATAGATATATATAGATATAGTAATATTACTTTATATATATATATACACTGCATACTGCATGTATGAATACTATAAAATCCATGATTTAATAAGTATATTGTTTATTATTTGATTGAATGATTCAAACGCCTTAATGGAATTTTTTTCTTCTCCAGACTAACGCCGTTAAAAGTAATCAAGAGCCATAGCAGTCATCATTTAGAAGATAGGTGAGTTAAGTTCAGACCGATTTGTTTCTGCGTAGAGATTCCATTATGATTTAATGAGGACAATTTTTTAGTTGTCTGGGCATATCTCAATGTATTTCTTAGTTTTGAATATGTTTTAGATATTATTTAGAATCGATTAATTATCTCGTCTTTTCCAACTTGCCGTTTAAGTTTCAATAGTAGTATGCGAGTAATGGAATGTAGATGACTTAACACGTTACAGTAGGTTTTTAATCTGGTACCACTTCAGTGTGGGATCAGCAAATTCAATGGACATTGTCAAATGCCAACGGAGGCATTGTCAGATTCATATTTACATAACAAAATAAGAAATTTAAGGTTCTGATATCGAATAGAAATTTGAACGATTTAATTTCTCATTTGTGTCCACGATGTCGTTTTTGGAGAGAGAAAATAAGCGTCATCCGTGATTGTGTAATCTCTACCCCACGTCTGTAGAACAGTCATAATTAATCAGTCATACAAAATAGCATTCGATCTATCACACTTTTCTGGGGCTACTCCCTTCCCAATGCCATGAATATGAGTTTTCATTCTGTACAAAGTAATGATCAATGATTAATTGATGAATTGAGTGATTTTGTAACCACTGAACCTTGTTTCTAAGCGTAAATTTGCTGAATTAATATTTTGCCATATGCTTGTTATAGTTTTATGTAATGAGGATTTTTTAAGGTGAGTGATGCAGTATTTAAGTATTTTTTTATTTTTTGATGCTGACGCTTGGCAGTCACGTTCTTGACCTAGTTTGCTAGTTCCATGAATATGTATACGTTTTATGGATCAGCCGCAGTAAACCAAAATATTCAGTAGTTTATAAAAAAAATTCATTGTTGTACAGTTATTGTTATAAAATAACCGTTTGGAGATGATGAATTCAATTATGTTGTTAATACTTTTATTTCGGTAATCTGATAATATACAGTTTTGTCGTAAACTGAAATTACCGAACGAAAACTTCAATGCATTGTAAAACCATTTGTCGAAGTCTAAAGTCAATTGAAATTATTATCCTTTTTTCAGGCTCATATCTTCTAAGAGGTAAGGGGTTTTATGCTGCGATGCTGTTGGATTTGAATTTTATAAGTTAATTGTTTTGTTAGTGGTATATTCAGATAATATTAATAGTTTTGTAAATAAGGTTCGAGAACTTAACCCCGTTGCTAGGTTACATTCACCTAATTATTGCTTAGATAAGCAGGCTGACGTTTCTGTACGAAGTGATTACTTACATTGACCCATTTATAACCATTTATTTTTACCTTTTACATACTTTTGTATGATTTTCCATATGCGATTCAATGGAAATTGAGTTATTTATATCCCTAGCCAATAGGAACAGCACGGTTCTTTTATATGTGTGGTTATATTCATTGCTGGATTATGTTATTGAGGAAACTGTTATTTTGGATTTTATGAATGGTTAATTATTTATTAATGTTTGTATTTGAGAATGTTAATTTATGTGGATTTTATGCATGCATTATACTCTTTATTTTATTGTTGCCATTTGTTGGTTTTAAGATTTTGTAATAGGCATGTTGCTGTTACAGTTTTGAGGTATAATTGCACTATTACACCGTTTTCGAATTTCAAGGTGCTTTTGGGTCGTCATATTCGATTTTGAGTAGTTTTAATTAATATTACCTAACCTGGCCTAATCTAACCCAAGACACTTCAATCAAGACCTAACCTGACCTCCCGAATACGATGTAGTAGTGTGTGTTTATTATTATATATAATATATATATATATATATATATAATATATATATATTATATATTATATTATATATATATATATATATATATATATATATATATATATATATATATATATATATATATATATATATATATATATATATATATATATATGTAGGTATATATATATATATATATATTATATATATATATATATATATATACTTATATATATTATAATATATATTATAGAATGAGTAAACGTGCTTTAATATGCTTACATTTAACACTTTTGTACCTTGTGTACCTTTTTATATTTATATTTGTGTATAAATTGTCATTTATTATAACCTATTTCGGGAAGTTAGACAAATAATATAACTTATTTTGTAAAGTTAGAAAAATATCTTGTACTCCAACAGCACGTGGCATAAAACTAAAGCTATCCAGAACGTTTTTAGTTAATTGGTTTCCTTTGTTCGACGAAAGAAAAATATAAACTGAAAGTTGGCAGGTCAGTGCGCTAGTGTTTTAATATTGAATAGTCATGACAAAAAAGGACAATACATCGGATATCTTGCTTAATAATTTTAGTTAAATGACCTATTGCCTTATTTGTTTATACATTTACTCGTGAGTAATAAATTGTTTTTCAGTATTCCAACATGTTTAGATTAGTTTACTATTTTTGTGATTTCTCGGGTGATTTTAGTTTCTATTAAATTTTCGTTATTTATAATAAGTTCCGGTTTATGTCAACCTCACTTGTACGTGTTTTTGTCCTGAAGTCGCATTATTAATAATAGTTTTAACATGTAATAAAAATACCTGTGAGATTTTAATTAAATATCATTATTTATGATAAAGATGTATGACTTTGCTTTATTTCTTTGAAAAATATATAACGTTCTGGATAACTTCACATCTTCAGTATCAGCGATAAGGATGCTCAAAAGGTATGGATACTTTGCTTTGTAGTCATTTAAAATTTAACTGTTATTGATGACATTTCCTTTTTTCAGCTGAAATTTACTTAGAGTGAAAGTGTAAAGACATCAAATTGGAAAAGTCGCAACTACGACTGTAAAGATATTTTTTTCGGTTTTCATAAGTGTTTATTCATAAATTCAAAACTTTTGGAATTCCTTTGGTAAATTCAGAAGCCAAGCCATTCTCGTGCGAGTCAGCTTTATTTTTTACGCTTAAATTCAGCTAATCGAAGCTGAAATTCGGCGATAATGAAATCGTGTCCTTTTGGTTAGCCAGACCAAGAGAAATCGAAAGACATCATCACCAAAAGAGTCCGAGTATGAACTGCCGAAGTCATCTTCATTTGAAGCATGCTTACAGTTAAGTATTACAAACTTTTTCCTTACACATATCTGCTGTAACTGAAACAAGATATACTTGAATATTTGATCAATGTTTCCGGTCGAAGCTATTAAAATTTTTCTTTTGTTGTGTTTAACAGGTAGTTTGAATGGCGCTCTGCTGTCTGATGTTTTGTTGACTGAAAGGAAAATTTAATCTTGCCTAACTTTTCAAAATAGGTAAGCTAATATATATTTGAATAGTATATTTCAGATGCATTGTTGCAACTTATAAATGTGTACAGGTTGCATGACGTTGGTGGTTTCTTTTGTTTGTAGGTCATGCAAAGAGGTACGTTTGCTGTAGATCAGGCAGTATTGATTGCTATGCAAACGTAGTCAGCAAAAATTGATGAAGGCAACATACTTGCCGCATTATTTGTTTAAAAATGGATTGTGTACTTTGAAAACTCGATCTGGTTTGATTGTATTGATATGTGCCATTTGAAATTTTGCAGTCCCCCTTTCAATAAGTATTAAGTTGGATTAGTCCTTGTTGGTAATTAATGAGGGAAGGGGATAAAAGAGAGTTTTAGAGGAGGGTTTTGGAGGATATTGTTATAGGAATTGGAGATGTTCAAGAATGGTGGGCACGAAATGCAGTAGTAATGAGAAGGAATGGAAAGGAGCTGCTACGAGGGACAGGTGGTATCATATGGGAAGAAAAGGAGAGTTGGTGCTGGGAAGAGTCAGTCAATGGAAGACAGATATAGGTTCCGAGAGAAAAACAAGGTGATGAAAAAGGTGGTAACCCAAGCTAAAGCAAAGTCGGCAAAGTCGTATGATGATGTGTATTATGAGCTGGGGACAAAGGAAGGATTAAACAAGATGATCAAGCTATCAAAGGCTAGAAATAAGAGCACCAAAGATTTTACACATCAAACAAATAAAAGATCAAGATGGTGTAGTACTTAGAAAGGAGGAAGACATTGTGAAGAGATGGAAAGAATATTTCGAACAGTTGGTAAAGGCTTATTACCAGGTCCCAAGACAAAAGGTATGGAGGAGTCAGAGGGAGAAGATGGTGCCAGAGAAGTACGTGTGATTGATACAAGAGATGTACCGGAATGTATTTACCAGAGTGAGGAGCAGTGATGGGGAGACAGGATTTTGAGGTGAGAGTAGGATTACGCCAGGGTCGGCTCAGAGCCCATTTATCTTTAACATAGTGATGGATGTTATAACATATGGTATGTGGATGATATTGTTCTGTGCACAGAGAGCAGGGAAGATCTGGAAATGAAATTGGAAAGATGGAGACAAGTACTGGAGGACAGAGGAATGAAAATAAGTAGATCTAAGACAGAATATATGTGTACCACCAGTGAGGGGGATAATAGAGAAAGTATTCAGCTTGGTGGAGAACTAATAAAGAGAGTTGATAAGTTTTAAGTATTTGGGATCCTTTGTTAATGCTGGAGGGAGTATGTAAGAAGAAGTAAAACATCAGGTACAGGCAGGGCTGGAACAACTGGAGAGTGGTCTCTGGAGTTCCATGTGACAAAAGAGTACAGCTGAGTTTAAAAAGAAAATTTCACAAGACAGTGGTAAGAACAGCAATGCTGTGTGGTACGGAAACAGCAAGCTTGAGAAAGACGAGAAGAAGATGGATGTGGCAGAAATGAGAATGCTTAGGTGGATGTCTGGGGTGACAAGAGAGGATAGGATCAGAAATGACTACTTGAGGGGGTCGACTAAAGTGGTGGAAATATCAAAGTGCAGGAAGGGAGGCTGAGATGGTATGGACACTTGTTGAGGAGATATGAGGACCATGCTGGGAGACATACTATGGGGATGGAGGTTCAAGGGAGATCAAGAAGAGGGAGACCAAGAAAGAGATGGAAGGACTGTGTGAGAGAAGATGTACATGAGAAGGGAATTGATGAGGCAGAAGTGCAGGATAGAAATAGATGGAATCGGCTCTTCTGGAACGGCAAACCCATATAAAAATGGGACCAGTTGGGAAGTAGTAGTCCTTGTTGGTAATCACTTTGTACTAAAGTTACTGTCACACACTCACGTATCAAGGCGGCCGATGTTCATGTATGTGAAACGTGGGTACATGAGCGTAGAAATAGCCTGGATCAGCTGGATACGTGACATGGGCTGATTTCCGTCAAGCAAGCGTCTTATAAGGTGCCACAAGTATATGCACTACGCAAGCATGACATGGCGCCTACCAGAACTGACCTGATGAACTCCTGCATGCCCCCAGGTAGTGCGTGTTATGTAACGTATGCTGTATATGTGATTTTGTATGTTGCTGACTTACATCAACCTCATGTTGCACCCACTCACAATGGTGTGGGACCATAGGGTACAAAAGGACCATCCTGCACACAAGGCATTGCATTTCCCCTTGTCATCTTCGTAAAGCATGAAGTGTTCCCCCCAGTGCACTGAATCATCATGGAGAATTTTGAGAAGATTCTCGAACTTGTAACACCACCAAACACTCACAGGAAAGAATTAATAGGGACCATTTTGGATTATGTACAGGACAGAATACTGGTGCAATAAATGAAGATGCATCTTGCAAGGAAAACCCAAAAGAAAACGAAAAGGTAAGGGAGGGTCGGTTCTTGGCCATACCTACAAAGAAGAATGGAGCATGGCCACTTTGAAAACCTGATGGAGGAGTTGGCAACTGAAAGTCCAGAGCTGTACAAGAATCGCCTGAAGGATCCATTCACTGGCAAGAGAATATGAGTTAGGATTAATGCATTCTTTATATTTTTATCCAGGCAGTCTTGTTATTGTATTGGACAGTTCCATGTAAGAGTTTTGCTCTTTTGATGTTTCAGTACTTTGTAGTGAAATTGTGTTTTCATTTCATAGTCTACATGTGTATGTTTGTTACTGTAAATTATTTTTAATTGAATAAAACTAATTTTTGTATTAAAAATGTTTTCATGATCCCAATACTCAGACATTGGTACACAAGGAGAGAGCCAAATTTAAAACCACCAATTAGCGTTCCTTTTTCTCCTCAGTTGTAGTTTTTTGCTTTTAACTTGTGTATATTTTGGTCAAATATTACTTTGTCGCGAATTTGTTTTTTCGTTTCATATGTCTAGACTTTGATGTTTGTTTGCTACTTTCAAAGTATTTGCTGCTTTCAAAGTGAATACAAGCAATTTCTTTTTATACAATTATTTCTTGTATTGAGATAGTTCCGTTTGTCTTCTTGTGTTGATTAAATATTCCTTAAATTTCATGAAATATCATAAACCTTTACTAAAATATCCCTTAAATTGAATGAAGTACTAAGTATAAACCTCTTCTAAAATATTCCTTGAATATAATGAAATATAAAGCTTAAGTTTTAGTGAAATATTCCTTAAATTAGATGTTATAAAAGTTCACTAAGCATATTAGTATTGTTGTTGTTGTTGTTGCTGCTTTGTACTTTCACTCTGGAAGATGGTAAATAAAAAAAATAATAAAATAGAAAAATAAAAATTTGCATACCCAAATAGTAGTTACAAGTCTTTGATCGAAACAGCTATTTCATTAGGAGGTTGCCGGGTAGGCTCCCCCACCACAAGGAGATGCACTTCGTGCATGGCGGGAACAGGGGAGCTGTGCTGTACCATGCAGATGTGCCCAGTACCTACATGGTCGCTGCCATGGGGGTACCACATAGTAAACCTGGAGCTACATCAAATGACATTTGTTGTGGCTACTCGCGACTAGTTTTGAACATTTCAAAACAATATTGGGTCACCATGCTCACTCGGGTGTTGTGCAGCAGCCCCCCTGGCCCATCGCTGCACGCCCACGATCTAACATAACCAATTTCTGATCATGCGTGGACATGCGTGCCTTGATATGTGAATGTGTGACAGTAGCTTAAGCCTTGAAGTAAGCTTTTTCTGTACAGTTATAAACCTTGATGAAAGCAGAGCAATCAAAGCATGGTTGTTTATTTTGCTGATATTATTAGTTGTTAGAGTAACAAGTGCTTCTACTTCTGTTACTTCTTGCCTCTCAATACAGTGCTCACCTTGGGTGCCATGCTTAGACACAAGTCTAAACTATTCCAAGATTCTAATGTGCTCCCCCACTTTCAGGTTCTCTGGCTGTACTAAGGACATAATTCCCCTTGGACAATGTGCTGTTCATTACCATCCACAGTGTGGAAGTGATAAAGGAAAAGCTGAATAGCCATTAGTTTAAGGTTGCCTAAGGTTTTGTGATGCTGGTGCAAGAAGTCTTGAATCTCAAGCTCACCTGGCTTATGTTTGCTAATGGAGGTACCATGGGACCAACCTTCAGCCCCTGACATAGA
>NC_087203.1:65081868-65084368 GCF_015104395.2 Macrobrachium nipponense | reverse complement strand
AGGTGACTGTTGACCCAGGAAGGATGGATATTAAACTATTCCCTGGTGATTTTTGGCCTCATTAACTCCCTTCTGGCGACACGTCTTCGGCTGGAACACCTTTACTTGAGAAGAGGCCTAAGGATTAACTCGATGTCATCCGATTTCCAGTGTCCTCCTGACAAGTTCATATTGTTGGTTTGATTGATGATAGCAGATTCTAGCATCTTCCTTTTGTCAGCAGACAGCTATTTTTTGAAAGCAGATTCCAGCAGATTCCTTTTGTATGGACAGCTACTTTTGAAAACCAGCTCTGCGGCACTCCAGTTTATGGTATGGCCTTTATCCCTAATATGTAGGAAAATCCCCGAGCTCTCTGAAACATGTCGCACTGACCTTTTGTGCTCTGTTAATCTTTACGAGATGGATCTACCCGTCGCCCCCACGTAAATCTCATTACAATTGCTGCACGGTATCTTGTAAAACGGCGTCTTCCCTTCTTTTATTTAAGTATGCGGTAATAAGTGACCTCCCGATAGATTTGGGATAATAGAAGATGGAAGAATTATTAGACCTGAAGTGTTCTGTAGCTTTTTTGATGTTTTCGTTGTTCGGAAGTTTTATTTTGTTGTTAAAATCTATTTGTCTGTCGTAAGTGGGACTTATGTAGTAAAATTGTATTCGCTTTATTAATAGCCTTCTCGATCATGTATGGTGGATAGAGCAGTTGCATTAGGTGTTGGTGGATCGTGTTGAATTCTTTATCTACATAAGAACCCATTTGAACATATTCTAAGCCCCTCAGGAATAGGTTGTACCCGACCATGATCTTGACAGACATATCGTGGTAGCTAAGAAATGAATATAAGAAACACCGAAAGTGGGTTTCCTGTAGACTGTGAAAGCATGTGTTCTGTTCTCTTATGATGAGTACACCTAGGAATGGTAATTTTCCGTCCTTTTCCCATTGTTTTAAATTTTATGGTCGGAGGTAGCGAATTTAATCTATTAAAAAATTCTTTAAAATCTCCCCAGCTATTGTCCCTGTAAGTAAAATTTTGATAAACAATTAAATTTCAGTTTCCAAATATTTCATGTATAGGCTTACTAGAAGGGGAAATAGGGGACTGTCCATGCTACAGCCAAATTTTTGTTTGCAAAAATTACCATTGAAAGAA
Organism: Macrobrachium nipponense; assembly: GCF_015104395.2. Lineage (NCBI taxonomy): Eukaryota > Metazoa > Arthropoda > Malacostraca > Decapoda > Palaemonidae > Macrobrachium > Macrobrachium nipponense. The sequence continues at coordinate 65,083,211 of NC_087203.1, read as the reverse complement.
AACACGTTGTTAGTTTTATCATTGCCAAGAGGGAAATATTCTTCATATAGTTCACTTCCTCTTCAGAAAGGAGAACACGTCGATGAACAATGTCTCGACGTCTAGGCAGAGCGAGCACCTCAGTGGCGTGATCGGTATGGTGTTGGCCTGCCACATCGGTGGCCACGAATGCGATTCTTGGGCATTCTATTGAGGAGTTAGAGATGTGTATTTATGGTGATAGAAGTTCACTCTCGACGTGGTTCGGAAGTCGCAAAAATCCGCTGGTCCCGTTGCTGAATAACCACTGGTTCCATGCAACGTTAAAACACCATACAAACAAACAAATCCAGGCAGAGCACTTTGAATGTTATTTGAGGGGGGTATTTAACCCTTAAACGCCGAAGAGGTAAAAATCAAAACGTCTCCCGAATGCCGGAGCCGGTTTTGAGTGAGCGCGGAAGAGGAAAAAATAATTTTTTCAAAAAATCACAGCGCGCTTAGTTTTGAAGATTAAGAGTTCATTTTTGGCTCCTTTTTTTGTCATTGCCTGAAGTTTAGTATGCAACCATCAGAAATTAAAAATAATATCATTATCATATGTAAATAATGCGATATATGGTAGCGAAAAAAAAATTCATACATAATTGTATTAAAATCACGCTGTGCAAAAAACGGTAAAAGCGAACGAGTTTATTTTTTTCGTTGTTTTGTACACTAAATTGCAATCATTTTGATATATAATACATTGTAAAACGATAAAAGCAACACAGAGAAAATTATCACAAAATAATGCATGAATTCGTAACGCGCGGACGTAAACAATATTTTTTTCAAAAATTCACCATAAATCTCAAATATTGTCTTAGAGACTTCCAATTTTCTTTCAAAAATGAAGACAATGATTGAATATTACTATACTGTAAGAGTATTAGCTTACAAATGCAGTTTTCGACCATATCCGACGAGTTAAAGTTGACTGAATGTCGATTTTTTTTATATATATATTTTTATATGCAATTATTTCGGAAATAAGAAAAGCTACAACCTTCAAATATTTTTCATTTTATTCTACATGAAATTGTGCACATTTTCATATATAAAACTCTATGAAATGCCTAATATGAAACGGAGCAAATATTCCGAGAATGGGACGTACGCATTTCGGAGATTTGTGGCGGAATCCGCGGGCGGAGGGGAAGGAAAGTTTTTTTTTTTTTTTTAATTTCACACATAAATCTAAAATATTTTGCTAGAGACTCCGAATTTGTTTCAAGATGAAGATAAATGACTGAATATTACTATACTGTAAGACTTTTAGCTTACAATTGCGTTTTCGACCATTTCGGTAGAGTCAAAGTTGA
>NC_087203.1:65064368-65076868 GCF_015104395.2 Macrobrachium nipponense | reverse complement strand
GAAATCGCTGGGTCATTAATGATAAGGAAATATCTGTAAAGCACTGGGTTCTGTAAAGGCATGATACCTATTTAACCCTCTTACGCCGACTGGACGTATTTTACGTCGACATTTTTTGTCTCCCGGGTGCCGACTGGACGTATTTTACGTCGACATACAAAAGTTTTTTTTAAAATTCGCGGAAAAATACTTATAGGCCTACCAGCCTAAAACTTTTGAATCACGCGCCTTGTTTTGTTTTGAAGCGTGACCCAAGTGCGCATGCGCGATATCCCTTCTTCTCGCTCCAGCCAGCATCAGTGGCGCATCATCCAAGAGCGATCTTTCGTCAAAAGCGTGTTTTTCTGGACTTGTGCGAGACTTTGAGCATTTGTGTTGCTACAGGACATTCATAGAGATGTCTCAACGACGTGTGAACCGCAAAAGGCGCGTTTTACCCGTCGGAAGGGATCGTGTAAGGAGAGTTTTGGACCTGGATGCTGGCGAGGGGCCAAGCACCCAGCATGACCCTGCGCCTCAAGGCCGTTCTGTGTGGCCACGTGTGGCTGAAAGTGTTTCAGGAACACAGCGTATGCCTTTGGTTACCCCTAGGAAGCATGTGGGCGTCCTTAGGGGCATTCGTAGGCATTTGGGAGGCCTCCAACCAAGGGACATAGATGAATATCTATCGGAGCTTGATCGGGAACATGTCGCAAGTCCTCATTTTGATGGCGGATGGTCATCGAGTGATGAGGACATCAGTCCCGATGAAAGTGAGGATGAATATATGCCCCCAATGTCCGTTCGAGGCTCACATCCCGAAAGTGAGCTCGAATTCAGTGGTTTCAGTGCTTACGAGGGGTAATCTGAGGAGGGGGAGGATGGGGATATGGGGTCTGGTTTTATCGCGGAGGACGATGCAGAAAGTGAAGGCCTAAGTGAGGGTGATGGGCCAACGGGGGAGGGTAGAGTGCAATATCGTGCCCGCACCCGTGCGCGTGCACGGGCACATAGAAGGTCGGCTCGTCGCGCCAGCCAAGGTGAAGGTCGGTCGTCGGAGAGTGATGAGGGGTGGACGGAGGACCCCACCCCTCCTAACATGCACCCCTTCACGGCAACCCCTGGGCTCACCGTACCAGTACCCCTGACTGTTTTGGGGTTCATCCAGCTTTTCCTTACGCGGGAATTGCTGGAATACCTGGTACACAAGACGGTGGACTACGCTCGGTACTGCTGGTATGAACTAAGGACGACCTTGTTGTATTACTGGTGGGGTTGCAACCTCATTGACATGGCGCATTTTTTGGGGCTCCACATTTATTTTGGTATGACACCTGCTTCCGACATCAGGCAATATTGGAGGAGGAATTATTTTTTATGTATGCCTAATGTGCCTGGCGCTATGTCCCGTGATAATGTCCTGGCGTTGGACAGGTACTTCAACGCCTTCAACCGAAGGGCCATACCCCGGAATAACAGTGATCGCCTCATTTTAGTGCGCCCAGTGTTGGATTATATCCGTGATCGGTGTAGAAATCTCGTGATTCCTGGAAAGAACCTGTCTTTGGATGAGGGGATGATGCCTTACAAAGGACGTCTTAGTATAAAAGTGTATAACCCCAAGAAGCTGAAGAAATATGGTGTGAAATTCTTTCTTATTACCGAGGCCAACACTGGATACGTAGTGGACTTTTCAGTGTATTCCAGGGTCTTCTCCACGCTGCGTGACACTGTATTCAGTCTTGTGGGACGTTTCCGTAACCAGGGATATCACCTGTTTATGGATAATTATTATAACTCGGTATCCCTGGCCCAGGAACTGTATGAAGCTGGTGTGCACGTCAGTGGTACCCTTCGGTTGGTGCGTGGGGCCCCGAATGTCCTCAAGAGGTTCGCTAGTCATCCGCAACACCTTGCAAGAGGAGAGAGAGAGTGGCGCTGTCTTCGTCATCTGTTGGAAGGGTGTCCGACTCGTCCCCATGATTACGACGAGTCATGAACCCATCCAAGAAGAGATCGTACAGCGGAAGAAGACACGTCGACAGGGCCGAGTTGTGTTTGAGGAGTTTCGTATCGAGCGGCCTACCGTCATTGGGCACTACAACAGGCACATGGGAGGAGTTGATCTCTTTGATCAGCTCATCCAGTATTATCCCTTCGCCAGGAGAACCAGAAGGTGGACACAGAAGCTCCTCAAATACATCCTTCAGTTGGCCCTCCAAAATGCCTACATACTGTACTGTGGGTACCGCAGTGACAATCTTCCGAGGTTGACCCACTTACAGTTCCTAGAGGAAGCCTGGAATGCCCTCATCAACTTCGATCCCGATGAGTGGCCTTCCATAACTGACCCCCTGCCCCGAGCTGCAGATCTGCCCCTAGCGGAAAGGGCAGAACGGAACGGCCAACTTCGGTTGACCTGCCGCCGTCCCTGCTGACGATGCCCCTGCTGCCGCCGCCCCTGCTGACGACGCCCCTGCTGCCGCCGCCCTGCTGATGACGCCCCTGCTGCCGCCACCCCTGCTGACGACGCCCCTGCTGACGACGCCCCTCTTGCTGCTGGCCCGCCATCACCGCTTCTCGTCGGGTAGTGGACCCTGTGTGTCGGCTGCAGCCAGGGGATCACATACTGGAGGCTTAGAAGGGCGAAAGGCCAAGAAAAAACAAAAAAAAAAACAAAAAAAGTGCCGGGTGTGCCATATGAATGGCAGAGGAAGAGGACACCCGGTTCTTCTGTCGTCTCTGCAAAGTGCTCTTTGCAGGATGGGGGAGTGTGACCGAAAATACCACACTAAGGTCAGTATTGGAGCGCGACCCCCCCTAAACCGACAGCGGAGGGCGCCAACGGCCGCCGGGTCCATCATCAGTAAGGGCGCGCGTCTCCCTCATCCACCTGTACCTCGTCATGTCGAGTGGAAAAAAATGCAAGACTCTTCAATGGAGGAAGGAGAAAACAAGAATAGAACGAAGAGTCAGGATTCGAGTGAGTATTCTGCATTTATTTTATATTTATTTTTATATTTATTACAATTTTTTATATATACCGTATCTATGCATGATAAAATCATAATAAGACATTTCATTGTATGCAAAAAGAGAAGCATCACCTGCATTCCTTTTATTTATGTATTGGTACCAGAATCGAAAAAAAAAAAAAAAAAATATATATATATATTATAATATATATATAATATATATATATATTAATATATATATAATATATATATATATATATATATATATATAAATATATAAAATATATATAGATAAATATATATATATATATATATAATATATATAATATATATATGATATATATATATATATATATATAGATATATATATATATATATATCATATAGTATATGATATATATATATATATATACCCTATATATTATAATATATATTCTTAAAAATATAAAATAAATATATAAAAATAAATATATAAAAAATAAAAATATATAAAAATAAATTATATAAATATATATACCTATAAATAAAAATAAATATAAAAATAAAAATATATAAATATATATATATAATATATATATATATATATATATAATATATTATATATATAATAAATAATATTATATATATAATATATATAATATATATATAATTATATATATAATATTATATATATATAACCCCCCCATATATATATATATAACAGTTTTCTTTTTATATATATATATATATATATATTATAAATATTTTTTTTTTTTGGGTAAGCAAATTAATTACAGTCTAGTAATATTCAATCATTTATCTTCACTTTAAAACAAATTGCAAGTCTCTAAGAACAGTATCTCGATTTATGGTGAATATTTGAAACAAATATTTTGATTCCCTCCACGCGTCGATTCTCGGCCGAAAATCTCCGAAATGCGTAGGTCACATTCTCCTAATATTTGTGCCTTTTCATATTTTTTTAGAGTTTTATATATGAAAATGTGCGCAAAATCATGCACAAAATAACTAAAAATATTGGAAGGTTGTAGCATTTCTCATTTTTTGAAATATTTGCATATAAAGTACAATAAGTACGAAAAAACTACGATCGGTCAACTTTGACTCAACCGAAATGGTCAAAAACGCATTTGTAGCATAAAAATCTTACAGTCTAGTAATATTCAATCATTTATCTTCATTTTAAAAAAAATTGCAAGTCTCTAGAACAATATCTCGATTATGGTGAATTTTTGAAAAAATATTTTTTTTCCTCCGCGCGCCGATTCTCGGCCGAAAATCTCCGAAATGCGTAGGGCACATTCTCCTAATATTTGTGCCTTTTCATATTACGCTTTTTTTAGAGTGTTATATATGAAAATGTGCGCAAAAACATGCACAATATAACAAAAAATATTGGAAGGTTGTAGCATTTCTCATTTTTGAAATATTTGCATTTAAAGTACGATAAGTACGAAAAAAACTACGATCGGTCAAATTTGACGCAACCGAAATGGTCGAAAAACGCATTTGTAACATAAAAATCTTACAGTCTAGTAATATTCAATAATTAATCTTCCCTTTAAAACAAATTGCAAGTCTCTAGAACAATATCTCGATTTATGGTGAATATTTGAAAAAAATATTTTTTTTCCCTCCGCGCGCCTATTCTCGGCCGAAAATCTCCGAAATGCGTAGGTCACATTCTCCTAATATGTGTGCCTTTTCATATTACGTTTTTTTTTAGAGTTTTATATATGGAAATGTGCGCAAAATCATGCACAATATAACAAAAAATATTGGAAGGTTGTAGCATTTCACATTTTTGAAAAATTTGCATATAAAGTACGATAAGTACGAAAAAAACTACGATCGGTCTACTTTGACCCAACCGAAATGGTCGAAAAACTCATTTGTAACATAAAAATCTTAGTCTAGTAATATTCAATCATTTATCTTCACTTTAAAACAAATTGCAAGTCTCTAGAACAATATCTCGATTTATGGTGAATATTTGAAAAAAATATTTTTATTCGTCCGCGCGCCGATTCTCGGCAGCGAATCTCCGAAATGCGTAGGTCACATTCTCCTAATATTTGTGCCTTTTCATATTACGCGTTTTTTAGTGTTATATATGAAAATGTGCGCAAAATCATGCACAATATAACAAAAAATATTGGAAGGTTGTAGCATTTCTCATCTTTGAAATATTTGCATATAAAGTACGATAAATAGGAAAAAAACTACGATCGGTCAACTTTGACTCAACCAAAATGGTCGAAAACTGCATTTGTAACATAAAAATCTTACAGTCTAGTAATATTCAATCATTTATCTTCACTTTAAAACAAATTGCAAGTCTCTAGAACAATATCTCGATTTATGGTGAATATTTGAAAAAAATATTTTTATTCCGTCCGCGCGCCGATTCTCGGCAGCGAATCTCCGAAATGCGTAGGTCACATTCTCCTAATATTTGTGCCTTTTCATATTGCGCTTTTTTTTAGAGTTTTATATATGAAAATGTGCGCAAAAACATGCACAATATAACCAAAAATATTTGAAGGTTGTAGCATTTCTCATTTTTTTTATATTTGCATATAAAAAAAAATTTTAAACAAAAATTCGACATTTGGTCAACTTTAACTCGTCCGAAATGGTCGAAAACTGCATTTGTAAGCTAAAACTCTTACAGTATCGTAATATTCCATCATTTACCTTCATTTTGAAACAAATTGCAAGTCTCTATAACAATATTTCGATTTATGGTCAATTTAAAAAAAAAAAATTTTTTTACGTCCGCGCGCTACGAATTCATGCATCATTTTGTGATAATATTTTCTCTGTGTTGCTTTTATCGTTTTACAATGTGTTATATACCAAAATGATCGCAATTTAGTGTACATTACAACGAAAAAAAAAGTAACTTTTTACCTTTAACCGTTTTGCGCACAGCGCGATTTGAATACAATTATATATGAAATTTCGTTTTTGCGCTATCATATATCGCATTATTTATATATGATAATGATAATTTTTTTCATTTCTGATAGGTGCATACTAAACGTCAAGCAATGAAAAAAAAAGAAGCCAAAAATGAACTCTTAATCTTGAAAACTAAGCGCGCTGTGATTTTTTGAAAAAAATATTTTTTCCGCTTCCGCGCTCACTCCGAAACCCCTCCGGCATACGGGGTCATTTTTTTATTTACCTGCTCCGGTGTAAGAGGGTTAATTTGGATGTACATACACACACATATATACAAAAATTTAGATAAATGATTTATGCGACCACTCGAATCTCTCCATCTTAACTAATGTGAATAGAAAGCATCCCTTCCAGGCTTCGTTCTAGCCCTATTTTCTCTAGATATAGAAGGGGGATTCATTAATTAGTCTTAGGGTATTTGTTTTTCACGCTGAGCTGAGCTGCCCTGGCAGCAGCTCGACCTGCCTTGCGTTAAGATTCTGCAGGACTTGAGAGGAACGTAATAAGTACTTAGATACATACCCACGTACATATATATATTATATGTAAATATAGTATATATATATATATATATATATATATATATATATATATATATATATATATATATATATATATATATATATATATATATATATATATATATATATATATATATATATATATATATATATATATCTATATATATATATATATATATATATATATATATATATATATATATATATATATATATATATATATATATATATATATATATATATATATGCAGAAGCCAGGTACTATGTCGTACCTCTAAGTAAGTGGGGTTACAATCCACAATGAAGTAAAATCCTCTTGTAGTTTAAAATAAATATATCTAGTACAGGATTAAAGCTTTCGACCATCAACTGTGGTCTTGTTCCATATATATATAATATATCCATATATATTATATTATATATATGGATATGTAAGTGTATATAAATATATATATTGCTATATCTAAATACACAAATATATATGGATTATATACACATATACACATATGTTACATGAAATATATTTATATACAATATATGCATATACACATATGCATATTATATAAATACGCGGTATAATATTATATATTAATATTATATATATATAATATATTATGATATATATAGATATATATAATATATATATATATATATTATATATATATATATATATATATATATTATAACCATATATATATATAGTATATATTTATATTTATATTTATGTATATATATATATATTTATGTATAGTATGTATGTAGTATGACTATTAGGAAAAAACTACGGATCGGTCAACTTTGACTCAACCGAAATGGTCGAAAAACGCATTTGTAACATAAAACTCTTACAGTCTAGTAATATTCAATCATTTATCTTCACTTTAAAACAAATTGCAAGTCTCTAGAACAATATTTCTATTTATGGTGAATTTTTGAAAAACATTATTTTATTCCGTCCGCGCGCCGATTCTCGGCAGCGAATCTCCGAAATGCGTAGGTCACATTCTCCTAATATTTGTGCCTTTTCATATTACGCTTTTTTTTAGAGTTTTATATATGAAAATAAAAGTGCGCAAAAACATGCACAATATAACAAAAAATATTTGAAGGTGGGTTGTAGCATTTTTAATTTTTGTTTTTTTTTTATATTTGCATATAAAAAAAAAAATAAAAAAAAATAAACAAAAAATTCGACATTTGGTCAACTTTAACTCGTCCGAAATGGTCGAAAACTGCATTTGTAAGTAAAACTAAAATCTTACAGTATCGTAATATTCCCCGAAGGCCTCAGTTATTTCACCTACCTGTGAAGTTGCCAAACTCGGACGAAGATGATAATCTTTCTCTTCCAGACATTCTCTCTCTCTCTCTCTCTCTCTCTCTCTCTCTCTCTCTCTCTCTCTCTCTCTCTCTCTCTCTCTCTCTCTCTCTATATATATATATATATATATATATATATATATATATATATATATATATATATATATATATATTATATATATATATATATATATATATATATTCTCTCTCTCTCTCTATATATATATATATATATATATATATATATATATATATATATATATATATATATATCTATATATAAATATATATTATTATATATATATATATATATATATATATATATATATATATATATATATATATATATATATATATATATATTATGGGCGTGGTCTGTTACATGAAGCAGTCTTACAAGGAGAAATTTTGATAATTTTTAATTTTCTTTTCAAATGTTGGTTTGGTTTGCTACTTGAGCAGGTGGAGAATATCTATAGCAAAAATTCTTACCTCCTTTGCACACCAGAATTATGTTTTAATTGCGTAATGTTGCACTTCCCCTTGACTTTTGTGCATGAGGCAAGCAAATGAATTCAGTGGTCACTTTTAATTGCTTTGAAATGTGTCTTCCACTCACTTTCTGGATCACCTTTTACTTATCCTTGATCCCTCACACAGAGATTAGAAGTATCATCAACATTGTATGTACATTTTATTTACTATTTCCTTTCTTCAAGAACCTGAATGTTTGTAGGGCTTTGTCTGTCCGTCCATTCATCCGACCTCATAGAGCTAAAAAAACAAAACTAGAGAGGCTAGAGGGCTGCAAATTGGTATTTGATCATCCACTCTCCGATCATCAAACGTAGCGAATTGCAACCCTCTAGCTTTAGTAGTTTATATTTTATTTAAAGTTAAAATTAGCCATGGATCGTGCATCTGGCAACGCTTCCCGGAGCCATGGAATGTTTCTTCATTCTACCGTATCTGGTGAGCAATAGAAGTGGCGGTCATAGAGCGGGTGGTTTTATGCAGCATAATACGTTGTACAGAAAACTTGATTGTGCCGAAGAAACTTCTGCGGGTTTTTTACTTGTTTTGTAATGGAATCCCTGCTGCTTGCCCTTCAAGTGTCGTTTTGACACAGTAACCGTGGAACTTCATCACCTTGATGATTAGCCAACTAACTTTTCCATCGCAAGTTTGTCTTGTAGGCACCCACAGATACGTGTAGGACTGCCTAAGAAGACTAGGACTCTTATTGTCTTGTTGTTGCTACCTCGGGGGTCATTAGTGGAGTAGTGGAGGCCATGGAAACAAGATTTCAGGTGTCTGACGACAACCTCTGGTAACCTTTCTTTTGCAAAAGTGTCACCCTCCCCCACCCTTTGCTCTCCCAACTCTGAACTTGCTTGAGAACTGATATAGATGATAATATGGCAGTTCAGTTTGAAGGGATTATAAATGTGGAATGGAAACAGAAGACAAGTCTGAGGAGCCAGAGAAGGTCAAAGACATAAAAATTAGTCTTCTAAACCAGTCAGCACGGGTACCTTGTTTGTGTCATGCACGTGGTCATACTCGGCTTCAGTGGTGGGGTTGTAATTTATGATAAATATAATAAATGTCATGGATTTTGTACTAAAAAGTGTGGGGTGTGTAATTTTGAATAACTTTGTGGTATGTGGACCTGTTGATGTTATTGACATTTAATTAAGAGAATAAGTTGTAGACCTTGAGTGATTTCAGTGCGCATCTAAGGTGCTTGGAGCTATAAGAACTTATGAGGTTTTCTGTCTTATTGTGGTTGGTAATGCTGAGTGCTTATGCCTCGAAGAATCTTGGTTTTAAGTTACATCCATTATGACGGCTGAAACGTTTTTTTTTCATTTAATTGCTTGTTAAATATATAATATGTGGGTTTGGGGGAGCCTCTTAGGAATCCGGTTTGCTTTGTTAGTTAATTAATTACCTAGTGGTTAGTCGACTTTATGTCAGGGTCAGAATGGAGAAGGGCATGGAGGTAGCAGCCTCTTCCCAAACCTGACTTGTTCAAATATATATATATATGTGTATGTATGTATGTGTATATGTATGTTTGTGTGCGTACTTATATACATAAATTATCTCTCATTAAAATAATAGGATTTGTAGGTAGTTAACTAAAGCTGCTCTCAATAAAAGTTTTCTTATATGAGTTAAGAGTTTAGACCTTGTTTATTTAACCCATCGAATCCAGGGGTGATTTTAGGGTTAAAAATAGACCTAAAGAAAAATAAACAGTGATTTATTGCAGAGAGAAATCATGGGACTTTAGAGAAATATTTATTTTTAGAGTAATTAGAGAAATATTTATTTTTAGAGTAATAAACAGAAGGCCATTTGAAATAGCTGTTTTTCGTAGATGTACTCTTATTTTTATTGCATTTGGAACTCGAGCTGCACGAAGAATTTCCTCTTATTTTAATTCCGTTGAACTCGAGCTGCGTGAGGAAATTCCTCTTATTTATATTAGATTTGTAACACAAGCTGCGTTAAGAAATTCCTCTTGTTTTGATTGCATTTGGAACTCGAGCTGTTTTGGGGAAATTCCCCTTATTTTGATTTTATTTGTAACTCAAGCTGTGTGTGGAAATTCCTTTTTGTTTGATTGCACTTAGAACTCGAACTGCGAGAGGAAATTCCTCCTATTTTGATTGCATTTGGAACTCTAGCTTCATGAGAAAATTGATATTATTTTGATTGCATCTAGAATGCATGCTGCGAGAGGAAATTCCGATTATTTTAATTGTATTTGGAAATCAAGCTGGTTAGGAAATTCCTCTTATTGGGATTGGATTTGTAACTTGAGCTGGGTGAAGGAATTACTCTTATTTTGATTGCATTTTGAACTTGAGCTGCATTAGAAAAATGTTCTCATTTTGATTGCATTTGGAACTCGATCTGCGTTAGAAAGTTCTTATTTTGATAGCATTTTGAACTCGAGGTGCGCGAGGATATTCCTCTTATTTTGATTGCAATTGGAACTCGAGCTGCATGAGGAATTTTCTTTTATTTTCATTGAATTTAAAACTCTAGCTGTGCGAGAAATTCCTCTTACTGTGATTGCATTTGGAACTCGAGCTGCATGGGGACATTCTTATTTATCTTGATTGCATCTTGAGCTCAAGAGGCATAAGGAAATTACTATCATTTTGATTGCATTTGGAACTCGAGCAGTGTGAGGAAACGACTCTTATATTAATTGTCTTTCGAACTTAAGCTGAGTAAGAAAATTCCTCTTATTTTGATGGCATTTGAAGCTGGAGCTACGCGAGAAAATGCCTCTAATTTTGATTGCATTTGGAGCCCGAGATGTGCGATGGAATTCCGCTTCATTGCGTTTGGAACTCGATCTGTGCAAGGAATTTCCTCTTATTTTGCTTGTATTCATAACTCAAGTTGCATGAGGAAATTATACTAATTTTGATTGCATTTGGAATTCGACCTGCACACACACACACACACACACACACACGTACGTACGTTTAGAAAACTGCCATTCACTCCATCACACCATGAACATGACGAGTGACAAGAATAAATTTCACTTCAAATGTATACAAGTGGAGGCACCATAGTATAGATAGCAGTAGATAGCCGCCCTATCTTCGTCGGTACCGTGGTCTGTTCAGAGGGAAATTAAAGTTTCCAAAGCATAATGTATAAATTTCAGTCGTACCTAATAACCTGCTCCTAATGTCATCTTTTAAATCTTTTGGCAAGAAATGGTCCGAACAGACAACGGTTTGCGTCGTAGGTTGAAATGTTTTGATGTAGAAATCCTCCCCTCGAAGAGCCATCAGTCAGCGACTTGATTTGTCTCTGTGACTTTGGCATAATTGACGCTATTTGAATGACAATTGACCTAAAACACGAGGACAATACTGAGGACGAATACAATACAATATGCATGCTTCGCTATGCTTGTTATTGTGAGGCGACCGCAACACTGTCACTGGTACTAATCCGCCAGATGGCACCATAGTCGAATCCTGGATAAATAGTGCTCTCCATTGAAGTACCTTGGCACTAATTTGAAATTAAATTATAAAAAAGATGGAATTACGCACAGATTCGAGCAATGGCTCATTTTTTTTAGCTTATTAAAAGTTCTGTTTGACGAAATTTAATGGCTATCAACCCAAGGTTCCCCTTTAAGCTGCTACCCCCGTCTACCAATAGTGCAGTGGTAGCACACCTCTAATGCAGCAGGTGCATCAACCCCTGTGGTAGTGACCCAGCCATCTGGGTCGGATGTTTGGCCTGCTGAGGTTAGAGCGCAAGCCTTCAAGGAGGATAGGATGCCACTTAACCCAACCTTGGAATTGTCTCAGGCTGAACCTCTGCCTGATTTAATGGTGACTGAGGAGTGCGTGTGGAAATTCCTCTTATTGTGATTGCATTTGGAACTCGAGCTGTGCGAGGGAATTCTTGTCTCGATTGCATTTGGAACTTGAGCTGCGAGAGGAAATTCCTTTTATTTTGATTGTCTTTAGTATTCGGGCTGTGGGAGGAAATTCCTCTTAACTTGACTGCATTTGGAACTCGATCCACGGAAGGAAATTCCCCCTTTATTAATTGTATTTGGAACTCGAGTTGCGCGAGGAAATTCCTCTTATTTTGATTACATTTGGAACTCGAGCTACACGTGGAAATTCGTCTTACTTTGATTGTCTTTGGAACTCGAGCTTTACGATTAAATTTCTCTTATCTT
>NC_087203.1:65051868-65059368 GCF_015104395.2 Macrobrachium nipponense | reverse complement strand
TTTGTCAGGTTTCCTATGCCAAGCAGTCTTTCCTTTTAGGCAGGTAGTATGGCCAAGCAGTCGTTTTTGTTCATTTCCTTTGTCAGGTGTATCCAAGCAGTCTTTCCGTTTGTCAGGTGGTTTATGCCAAGCAGTCCCTTTTCCCTTTTGTTTCGGAGGTTATGCCTAAGCAGTCTTTCCTTTGTTTAAGGTTTATGCCAAGGCAGTCTTTCCTTGTCAGGTTATATGCCAAGCAGTCTTCCTTTGGTCAGGTTTATGCCAAAGCAGTCTTTCCTGTCAAGCAGTGTCTGCAAGCCTTCTTTCCGTTTGTCAGTTTATGCCAAGCAGATCTTTCCTTTGTCAGGTGTATGCCCAAGCAGTACTTTCCCTTTGTCATGTGTGATGCCAAGCGGCTGTCCTTTGTCAAGCGTTATGCCAAGCAAGGTCTTTCCTTGGTCAAGGTTTATTCCAATCAGTCTTTCCTTAGTCAGGTTTATTCTTAAGCAGTCTTTTCCTTTTGTCCGGTTTATGCTAAGCATCCAGTCTTGCCTTTGTCAGGTTTATGCTAAGCAGTCTTTTTCCTTTTCCCCATGGTTATTTGCCTAAGTTTCAGTCTTTCCTTAGGTCAGGTTTATTTAATGCGCCAAGCAGTTCCTTTCCTTTGTTTTCCAGGTTTATTTGCTAAGCAGTCTGTTTCTTTGTCCAGGTTTATGCCTAAGCAGTCTATTTCCTTTGGTTCAGGATTTATGCTTAAGCCAAGTCTTTCCTTTGTCAGGTTTCATTTGCCTTAAGCGTCTTTCTTTGTCAGGTTTATGCCAAGCAGTCTTTCCTTTGTCAGGTTTATGCCAAGCAGTCTTTCCTTTGTCAGGTTTATGCCAAGCAGTCTTTCCTTTGTCAGGTGTATGCCAAGCAGTCTTTCCTTTTGTCAGGCGTATTTATGATTGCACGCAGTCTTTCCTGGTCAGTTTATTCCAAGCAGTCTTTCCTTAGTCAGGTTTGATGATAAGCAGTCTTTCCTTTGTCAGTTATTGCAAGCGTCTTCTTTGTCAGGGTTTATGCTAAAGCAGTCTTTCTTTGTCAGTTTTATGCTAAGCAGTCTTTACTTAGTCGGTTATGCCAAGCAGTCTTTCCTTTGTCAGGTTTAATGCTAAGGCAGTCTTTCCGTTGTCAGGTTTATGATAAGCAGTTCTTTCCTTGTCAGGTTTATGCGAAGCAGTCTTTCCTTTGTCAGTTTATGCAAGCAGTCTTTCCTTTGTCAGGTTTATGCTTAAGCAGTCTTTACCTTTGTCAGGGTTATGCTAAGCAGTACTTTCCTTGTCGGTTTATGCTAAGCAGTATTTCCTTTGTTCAGGTTTATGCTAAGCAGTCTTTCCTTTGTCAGGTTTATGCCTAAAGCAGTCTTGCCTTTGCAGGTTTATTGCTAAGCAGGTCTTTTCCTTAGTGCAGGTTTATTGCCACAGTCTTCCTTTGTCAGGTTTATGCTAAAAGCAGTTTTCCTTTGTCAGGTTTATGCCAAGCAGTCTTTCCTTTGTCAGGTTTATGCCAAGCAGTCTTTTCCTTTGTCAGGTTTATGCCAAGCAGTCTTTCCTTTGTCAGGTGTTTATGCCAAGCAGCCTTTCCTTTGTCAGGTTTATGCCAAGCAGTCTTTCCTTTGTCAGGTTTATGCCAAGCAGTCTTTCCTTTGTCAGCCGGTAGCCAAGCAGTTTCCTTTCTGTCAGGTGGTTTATGCCAAGCAGCCTTTTCTTTGTCAGATTTATGCCAAGCAGTCTTTCCTTTGTCAGGTTTATGCCAAGCAGTCTTCCTTTGTCAGGTTTATGCCAAGCAGTCTTTCCTTTGTCAGGTTTATGCCAAGCAGTCTTTCCTTTGTCAGGTTTAGCCAGCAAGCTCCTTATCCAGTTTAGTGCAAGCAGTCTTTCCTTTGTCAGGTTTATGCAAGGCAAGCTTTCCTTTATTTATCAAGCATGCAAAACAGCTTTCCTTTGTCAGGTTTATACCAAGTATTTCCTTTGTCAGGTTTACGCCAAGTATTTCCTTTTGTCAGGTTTATACCAAGCAGCTTTTCCTTTGTCAGGTTTATGCCAAGTATTTACTTTTCAGGTGTCCAAGGTTTCTTTTTAATGGCTAGCCAAGTATTTCCTTTGTCAGGTTTATACCAAGCAGCCTTTCCTTTGTCAGGTTTATGCCAAGCAGCTTTTCCTTTGTCAGGGTTTATGCTTAAGATATTTTGTCAGGTTATGCCTATAGTTTCCTTGTCAGTTTATTACCAAGCAGCTTTCCTTTGTCAGGTTTAAAGCAGCTTTCCTTTGTCAGGTTTATAAGCAGTCTTTTCCTTTGTCAGGTTTATGCAGCAGTTTTCCTTTGTTTTTAGTTTCAGGTTTATGCCAGCAGTCCTCCTTTGTTTCCTAGGTTTATGCCAAGCAGCTTTTCCTTGTCAGGTTTATGCCAAGCAGTTTCTTTCCTTTGTTCAGGTTAGTACTGCAAGCAGCTTTCCTTTGTCAGGTTTATGCCCATTTTCTTTTTCCTAAGTTTTCAAGGTTAGCCAAGTATCCTTTCCTCAGGTTTTATGCCAAGCAGCTTTCCTTTGTCAGGTTTATGCCAAGCAGCCTTTTCCTTTGTCAGGTTTATGCCAAGCAGCCTTTCCTTTGTCAGGTTTATGCCAAGCATTTCCTTTGTCAGGTTTATGCCAAGTATTTCCTTTGTCAGGTTTATGCCAAGCAGCCTTTCCTTTGTCAGGTTTATGCCAAGCAGTTTCTTTCTGTCAGTTTTATACCAAAGCAGTCTTTATGTTTACCTTTGTCAGGTTTATGCCAAGTAGCCTTTTCTTTGTCAGGTTTATGCCAAGTATTTCCTTTGTCAGGTTTATGCCAAGCAGCCTTTCCTTTGTCAGGTTTAGCAAGCAGCTTTCTTTATTCAGGTTTATTTCAGCAGCTCTTTGTAGGTTTATACCAAGTATTTCCTTTGTCATTTACCGCATTTCAGGTTTATGCCAGTATTTCCTTGTAGGTTTAGGCCAAGCAGCCTTTCCTTTGTCGGTTTATGCCGAAGCCGTTTTTCTTTGTCCAAGGTTTATGCCAAGCAGCTTTCTTTCTTTGTCCAGGTTTATGCAAGTATTTCTTTTCCAAGTTTTTGCTATTTATTTCCTTTTGTCAGGTTTATACCAAGGTATTTCCTTTGTCAGGTTTATACCTGAAGCAGCCTTTTTCCTTTGTCAGGTTTCATGTCCAAGCAGCTTTTTCCCTTTTGTCAGGTTTATGCCAAGAGCTTTTCTTTGTCAAGGTTTATACCGAGCAGCCGTTTCCTTTTGTCAGGTTTACGCCAAGTATTTCCTTTGTCAGGTTTATACCAAGTAGCTTTTCCTTTGTCAGGTTTATGCCAAGCAGCTTTTCCTTTGTCAGGTTTATGCCAAGCAGCTTTTCCTTTGCTCCAAGGTTTATGCCTAAGTATTTTTCCCTTTTGTTCCATGGTTTATGGCCTATTTATTTTCCTTGTCCAAGGTTTATTTACCAAGTATTTTTTGTCAGGTTTATTTACGAGCAGCTTTTCTTTGGTCCGGTTTTATAATCCGACAGCTTTTTCCTTTGTCAGGTTTATGCCAAGCAGCGTTTCCTTTGTCAGGTTTATGCCAAGCAGCTTTTCCTTTGTCAGGTTTATACCGAGCAGCCGTTCCTTTGTCAGGTTTATGCCTAGTATTTCCTTTGTTTCAAGTTAATCCGGTTTATTTCCTTTGTCCAGTTTAATGCAAGGTAATTTCTTTTCCTTTGTCAAGGTTTATGGCAAAGTATTCTTTGTTCAAAGGTTTATACCAAGCAGCCTTTCCTTTTTTGTCAGGTTTTATTGCCCCACTATTTCTTGTCCAGGTTTATGCCAAGTATTTTCCCTTTGTCAAGGTTTATACCAAGTACCCTTTCTTTTGTCAGGCTTATGGCACTTTAATTCCTTTGTCCGGTTTAATGCAAGGCAGCTTTTACCTTTGGTCAAAGGTTTATTCTAAAGGCAAGCCTTTAAGCCATTGTTTTCCATTTGGTTTATGCCAAGGTTTATATCCCTTTTTGTCCAGTTATGCCAAGCAAGCCTTGTTCCTTTGGTCAGGTTTATACCAAGTATTTTCCTTGTCAGTGTTTATTTGCCAAGCCTTTGCCATTCCTTTGTCAAGTTTATGCACACAGCTTTTCTTTGGTCCAAGGTTATGCCAAGCAGCTTTCCCTTTGTTTCAGGTTTATAACGAGCACCGTTCTTTTGGTCAGGTTATGCCTATAATTTCCCTTTGTCAAGCTTATACCAAGTATTTCCTTTGTTCAGGTTTATCCAAAGGTATTTTCCCTTTTCAGGTTATGCCAAGTATTTCCTTTGTCAGGTTTATACCAAGCAGCCTTTCCTTTGTCAGGTTTATGCCAAGTATTTCCTTTGTCAGGTTTATGCCAAGTATTTCCTTTGTCAGGTTTATGCCAAGTATTTCCTTTGGTCAGTTTATTTAACCAAGCAAGCCCTTTCATTTGTCAGGTTTTATGCCAAGCAGGCTTTTACTTTGCCAAGGTTATTTCAAAAGCCAAGGCCCTCCATTGGTCCAAGGTTTATGCCAAGCCGCCTTTGTCTTTGTCAGGTTTTATTACCCAAGGTTATTCCTTTGTCAGGTTTTATTTGCCAAGGCCAAGCCTCCTTTCCTTTTGTCAGGTGGTTTATGCCAGGTATTTCCTTTGTCAGGGTTTAGCCATTTGAATTTCCTTTGTCAGGTTTATGCCAAGTATTTCCTTTGTCAGGTTTATGCCAAGTATTTTCCTTTGGTTTCCAGTTTATAACCAAGCAGCCCTTTCCTTTGGTTTCAAGGTTTATGCAAGCAGCTTTACCTTGTCAGGTTTTTATTCAAAAGCAGCCTTTCCATTGTCAGGTTTATGCCAAGCAGGCTTTTGTTCTTTTGTAGTTTATTACCAAGATTTCCTTTGGTCAGGTTTATGCCAAAAAGCCAGCCCTTTCCGTTTGGCAGGTTTAGCCAAGCAGCCTTTCCTTTTCAGGTCTGCCAAGTAATTTTCTTTGCTGTTTCAGGGTTTATTTTTTAAATTGGGGGGGGCCATTGTTTTTAACTTTTGCCTTGTCAGGGTTATTTGCAATGTATTTCTTTGTCAGGTTCATGCAAGTAATTTCCTTTGTCAGGTTTATGCCAAGTATTTCCTTTGTCAGGTTTATGCCAAGTATTTCCTTTGTCAGGTTTATGCCAAGTATTTCCTTTGTCAGGTTTATACCAAGCAGCCTTTCCTTTGTCAGGTTTATTGCCCAAGCAGCCTTTTACTTTGTCAGGTTTATTCAAAGCAAGCCTTCATTGTCAGGTCTCTATGCCAAGCGCTGTCTTTGTCAGGTTTTATACCAAGTATTTCCTTTGTCAGGTTTAGCTCAAGCAGCCTTTCCCTTTGTCAGGTTTATGCCCAAGCAGCCTTTCCGTTGTGTCAGGGTTTATGGCCAAGCAGCCTTTACTTGTCAGGTTTATGCCAAGGCAGGCCTTTCCTTTGTTTTGTCAGGTTTATGCCAAGCAGCCTTTCCTTTGTCAGGTTTATGCCAAGGCAGCCTTTCCTTGTTTCAAGGTTTATGCCAAGCAGGCCTTTCCTTGTCAGGGGTTATGCCAAGTTTATTTCCTTTGTCCAAGGTTTACTGCCATGTATTTTCCTTTGTTTCAGGTTTATGCCAAGGGTTATTTCCTTTGTCAGGTTTATTCCAAGTATTTCCTTTGGTTTAAGGTTTAGGCAAGTATTGCCTGTCAGGTTTTATGCCAAGTATTTTCCTTTTTAGGGTTTATGCCAAGTATTTCCCTTCTTGTCAGGTTTAATGCGCAAGCAGCCTTCCTTTGTCAGGGTTATGCCAAAGTATTTCCTTGTCAGGTTTATGCCAGCAGCTTTTCCCTTGTCAGGTTTATGCCAAGTATAATCCTTTGTCAGTTTAATGCCAAGCAGCCTTTCCTTTGTCCCAGGGTTGCCAAGTTTTGTTCCTTTTGTCAGGTTTAATCAAAGCAGCTTATCCTTTGTCAGGTTTTGCCAGCACGCTTTTTCTTTGTCAGGTTTTATGCCAAAGTATTTCCTTGGTCAGGTTTCATGCCAAGTATTTCCTCTTGTCCAGGTTTATGCAAGTATTTCCTTTGTCAGGTTTATGCCAAGTATTTCCTTTGTCAGGTTTATGCCAAGTATTTCCTTTGTCAGGTTTATGCCAAGTATTTCCTTTGTCAGGTTTTTGCCAGCAGGCCTTTCCTTGTCAGGTTTTTATGCCAAGTATTTTTCCTTTGTTTCAGGTTTATCGGCCAAGTAATTTTTCCTTTGTTTCAGCGTTTATGCCAAAGGTTTATTTCCTTTGTCAGGTTTTTATAACCCAAGCAAGCCTTTTCCTTTGTCCAGGTTTATGCCAATATTTCCTTGTCAGGTTTATGCCATGTAATTTCCTTTGGGTCACAAGGGTTTTTTTATGCC
Source organism: Macrobrachium nipponense (assembly GCF_015104395.2). Taxonomy (NCBI): domain Eukaryota; kingdom Metazoa; phylum Arthropoda; class Malacostraca; order Decapoda; family Palaemonidae; genus Macrobrachium; species Macrobrachium nipponense. The sequence continues at coordinate 65,052,943 of NC_087203.1, read as the reverse complement.
AAGTATTTCCTTTGTCAGGTTTATGCCAAGTATTTCCTTTGTCAGGTTTATGCCAAGTCTTTCCTTGTCAGGCGTATGCCAAGCAGTCTTTCCTTTTCATTGGCGTATGCCAAAGCAGCCTTTCCTTCTGGTCAGGTTTATGCCAAGATTTCCTTTGGTCAGGTATGCCAAGTATGTTTCCTGGTTTGTCAGGTATTTGCACCATGTAGTTCACCTGGTTTCCAGTATCGCCATTTGGTATTTCCTTTGTCAGGTTTAGCCAAGTATTTCCTGTCAGGTTTATTTACCAAGCAGCCTGTTTCCTTTGGTCCAAGTTTATGGTCAAGCAGCCTTCCTTTGTCAGGTTTATGTCAAAGCAGCCTTTCCTGCAGTTTATGCCAAGCAGCCTTTCCTTTGTCAGGTTTATGTCAAGCAGGCACTCTTCCCTTTTTCTGTTCATGCTAAGCACTCTTCCCCTTTTCAGGTTTATGCCAAGCAATCTTCCCTATTTCATGTTCATCCCTAGTAGTTTTTTGCACTTTCTTGAAACGTGAAACTAGTTTCTTTTCAAGAGGCAGGGCTATGTCCTCCCAGCTTAGGGGGTGAAGTTCATGAGTAATCTTTTTGTTAGGGACTGGACTTGTCTTTGGCAAATTACCCTGCGTCGTTCTCAACACCGTCATAGTAATACAACGCAGTGTGTAACTATATGTAACGAGATAAAGTGAAAGAAGATTTGGAGAGAAGAGGTTTGGTGGAGGATGATGCCTTTGGTAGAAGGCGGTGGAGAAGGTCCGTCAGGCAACCGACCCCTAATGTAGGGATAACGGTGGGAAAGAAGAAGAATGTGTCTTCAGTGGTCCCTTTATAAATAAGCAAAATGGATGTGTTCATAGCAGGGCAACGGGGCGGATAGGAAACGGCGGCAGAGATTATCGTCTCCGCCCCTTGATCAGAGTTCGTCACGTTTCACTCATCTATTTTTCACTTGTTCATTTATCTCAACAAACAAAATGTTTATTTCAATTTGGGATCATTATAATAGTAACGTTCTATTTCGAAACTTCATTCAGGCCTTATGTTTCTCTTATGCCTT
>NC_087203.1:65016868-65044368 GCF_015104395.2 Macrobrachium nipponense | reverse complement strand
CAGGTTAAGAGCGTGCTACCGAACATTAAATCAGGTTAAGAGTGTACTACCGAAGATTAAATCTGGTTAAGAGCGTGCTACCGAAGAATAAATCTGGTTAAGAGCGTGCTACCGAAGATTAAATAAGGTTAAGTGTGTGCTACTGAAGGTTAAATTAGGTTAAGACTGTGCTACCGAAGATTAAATCTGGTTAAGAGCGTGCTACCAGAAAGGAATTGAAAAGGGAAGGATGATGATTTATAAAATCAGGAACATTGCAAAATAAATGTAACGGATTAGAGGCCTTTATGAAAATTATGAAAAATTTTAGGAGAGAGCAGAAACCTATTGGTGTCAACGAGAGGTAAATAATGGTGCAGATACACTTCTGCAAACTACAACAGAAATATATCTTAATAGAAATATTCAGAGATGAAGAATGAAGAAATACCAAATAATGGTGTTGATAAGGCCCTGTGCAAATCCTGTCAGGAGCCTTATAAATATGAGAGTTCCTTTTGTAAGGAAGTGGTTAAAAAAAATTCAGTCGGATGACGATTGTGCCATTGTGGGAGTAAAATATTGGTCTGATCTCAGGAACCAGCCTTATAAGCAAGTATCTCCACAACAATATATGCAAATCATTGTTTATGACAGTGAAGATGGCAAAATACTTTAGTATGCTTGTATGCCAACTACCAAAGAAACCAAAGAGTGGTGCGATCAGGTTTACATGCCTTTTTCTAATTTAGAAATTTACATACTTTACAAACTTTGCAATCTAAAATGAATTTCATTGTAAAGGTCCTAAGAAGCTGTTGTAATACTACGGAGGAGTTATGGGAGTTCCATTTGACGACGTCCTTGAGAGAGAGAGAGAGAGAGAGAGAGAGAGAGAGAGAGAGAGAGAGAGAGAGAGAGAGAGAGAGGGCGTAATTGGCTGTTGGTGAGTTCTGGGTTGTCTGCTGGTGCAGTTGGTGTTAGTTGTTAGAGTTCTGTGGTTTGGAGGCAGTCTTTAGTCAGTCTTGGGTCAGAGCCTGTGATGATTAGTAGTGTTGGCAGTGGTCTATGAAGAGTGTTGAGGTCATTGAAAGTCAGTTAAGTTGTGTGTTATTTATTTGTTGTTTAGTTGTTGTTGAGTTTGATGTTCTTTGCTTTGGAGTTGTGCCTGTGTTGTTAGATTGTTGTGCTTGTGAGTTCCTGTTGGGTTATATGTGAGTTGTTGTAGTTGAGGGTTGTTGTTGGGGAGCTGTTGTGGTTGTGAGTTGAGGTTGTTGTTGGTGAACCGTTGTGATTTCTTGGTGTTGTTAGTGGTGTGTGTGTGTTGCCTTTTGTGTTTTTTTGTGTTAGTGATTGTGCAGTGGTCTGTTGTTGAGTTGTGGTTGTGTTCCTTGTTTGTTATTGGGTTGTGGGGTTGTGGTCCTTGGTTGTTGTTGTGTTGTTGGGTTGTGGGGTTGTGGTCCTTGGTTGTTGGTGTGTTGTTGTTGGTTGTGTATTGGCTTGTGACGGTTGTTAGTGTCTCAGCGACCTCGACCAGCGGACAGCACAGCATAGCCTGGAGTATCTGGAGTTGGGTGAGTACATGCGTTTGTGTTTTTTTTGCTCTGTGTGTAGGTAGGTCAATTGTCCTGCGTGTGTTCCGCAGTGTAAAGAGGAAAGTGTGACTGAGGGTCAGTTTGGTAGCTGGATTGGTTAAGTTTGTGTGGGGGGGATTTTGCCCGTTTGTTTTGAGCTTGTGATCCCGTCACAATACAGGGTCAGTTGATGATTAGTTATAAGAAAGTAATTACCCCCGCCCCTCAGAAATAGAAAGTAGATTATCAGGAGAGACAGAAATAGTGGTGTAAAGTTAGGAAAAGGAGATTAAAATATATTTGAAGAAAATTTTGTTTAGTTGGTTTTGGCTGAAGAGGAGAGGGAGCAGGAGATGAAGTCAGAATAATAATTCCATAATACTGTATACTTGCATTGGGAAGAAATTTTGGAAACAGTTGTAGTACAGAAAATACGGGATAAACGCAAATAATGAATACAGATAAATTGGAACAGTATATTAGATATGAAAGTTAGATTATGAGTAATGAGTAATGATTTTACTTTGAGTCTTTATAGCAAAAGGGTGATTCCTAAAGCGGAAATATTAGTCTGTTTCATTCTGTCCTTTTTAGAACACGGCCATCCCGAAAGTGCAAGAAAGGCATGTTTTAAACTGTCATTTTACTTGTCACGGAAATTTACTTGAATATGAAGCCATCCGAGTGTGAAATATTAAAAAAGCAATATGATCCTTCTGTTTATGGTATTGTAAATGCGGATTCCTGGGAAAAGAATTTGTTAATGAAGAGATTATTGCAGATTCTTGCGCAAGAGGTGCTCATGCATCTATAACCTTGGGATAATTAACATCTTTCTCCCACAAAGGGCATGGAGGAGAGAGGCAATGAAAATGGCGGTTGTACATATCGAATGTTTTATGACCAGTGCTTGAAGTACAGTACAACCGAGAGACTTTTTATACAATGACTGCGATCTCTGAACATCTATGCATGCGGGGTAATTATTATTTAGATTGTTACCCTTAGGATTTGGGGAAAAGAATGGGGGATGCTTTGTGAAGATAATTTGAAATGTTGATTGTCAAGTTCCAGGTGCGCTTCTCGTTGTTTATCATAATAAGTACTAATCCCCAACTAAATGCTAACCTGTGACGAAAAGTAGAAAGTACAAGTGAAATCTTATGGTTATATAATGCGAAAAGATATTATGTCAAGATCCAGGAAAGGGGAAGAGTGGGGAGGGGGGAGAGAAAGTAGTGGTGGTGGGTATGAGACAACTTATTTTTCAACCACGATACACTTCTGAACCCCGTAAATCCTGTTTTTAACGTTATTCAGTTGCACAGAAATAACTATCAGGATTATTATGAACACTGCACTTGTTGTTATACCCATCACTGCCCTCATTATTTTGATGTAATCTTTGATTTATCGTTCCTCTACCGACCGTTGATAACTGGGGACATTATTCATATCACACTGTAAGTGTGTTTCCCACACGGTTTATGACGGCAAAACCTGCTTTTGTGGCGCATAAAATATACGCTAAAATTTCATAATAAAGTATTTTACTTTGGAGGTCATTGACGCACATGACAACAATCTGGCAATTTGACGAATGTTGTTAACTAGATTCGTTTGACTTAATTTCGACAGGGGACGGAATCTTTTGAAGCAGAAACTACCGTTCCCAAAAGAGAGATTTCTCTGCAGTGCGAATTCTCAAGCGTCGATTTCTTTACTTCTTGATTTTTTCACTCGAAAAAATGCAAACAAAATTCTCTCCCAGATTTCAAAAGCTCACCGAGAAGTTTTATTACCAAAAAGGATTTTTATTACCTCACAGATGGACTAATGCAATATTTGAAGTCTCAGTGAAGTTACCACATTTGCACCTGCGTTGCAACTGACATGTGAAATTGAGTTGAGTTTCCCGGGATGCAAAACCAGAATAAAAGAAAAATATAATTTTCCAAAATACTGAAAGTATTTGAATCTTATGAAATGTTTGCGAATGTAATATCGTACATAACTTGAGATGAGACACTCATTTTCATAAAAGAAAAAAAAAAGAAGAAAAAAAAAGTGGGTAACGTGCTAGTCTCACAAATCTCGGGTCAGCGTTCGCCTCCTCAGGGGGGGAATAGTGAGACTGTTTATACTGGTGGTTACCGCGGAGTGAAATTACGCCTTTTCTAAAGAGGGTTATTCTATAAATCGAACAATTGATAGCCTTTTGTGTTTTATGTTTTGTATTAATTCATATTTTTTTAATAACATTTTGGTCGAATTTTATTTATCTTGTATTTACTCATAATGTTTTTTCCCCATGAATCGGTATATTCACAGTTGTTATAACCCCTAAAAAGTCTCCTAATTCTAGATCTCACAAACATATTAAAAAACTTTTGGTAAGTAATATAAAAATCAGTAATTATTAAGGTCAACAGAAGTTCGAACCATTTCAATGGTTCAAAGGACACTTTTGAGTTATCTCATTTCTTAAACTTTATCACTTTCCATGCATTCTTTTCATATGCAAGACCTTTTTTCCACTTTCTGGTTTTCTGGAACAAGATCCTTCTGTCTCTTGGTATGCATGGCTGACTTTTACTTTTCTTCTTCGGTATGTATTTATCCACTATTTTCTCTAATATTTTATGATATACCTGTATTTACCTGTATATCATCACTTACGAATATGTTATCCCAATCTTTGTTTAATTCTTCATTTATTTCTGACCTTTTTATATTCGTCTATTGAAATTGTATTTTCCATATCCTTACCACGTTTTCATCTCTTGCTTATCTCTGTTTTCACTTGCTTTGGAACGGACTGTTAATTCCATGACATTATGGTCTGAAATACTCTTATTATATACTATTATTTCTTTAACATAATTCACTTCATTCACAAATATTAGGTCTAAAGTATTACCCTTTCTTGTTCGTAGGTGATTTATTTGTTGAATGTTGTGTTCTAGTAGCATATCTAGTTACAGTAGTCAGGTCCAGAAGGCTAAATACATAAATTGAAAGTATCAAAACTGTATACAGATAATATTTACAGTAACAATAAAAAAGAAAATACCAGTAATAACAATAATCGTATAAATATATAATAATAATGACAGATTCTGCTGGTGACACCTTGCTAAAATAGAGATTAAAAGATTTGCTGAATAGACACCTCATTTTCCCATCTTTCCCACAATTTAGATCTTGTCTCACTGCTAAGGAGGCTTTGTATGAGCGTATTGCTGCTTTCTTAGTCGGGTGATGAGACTGGACATTGTTCCCCTTATGATGATTTTGAAATTATCCAGGCGGTTTTCGCTGGACGTCTGCATGGTGAAGGGGTAGCGAGGAGTGCCTTAACTCTCTGTTTTTTTTATTTTTCTAAATACTCTAAGCTATTCAATAATTTAAGTAATAGTCAGATGGTTTTTCATTCTACTATGTTAAAATGGATAATCATAAGAGAGATCATTAGAACATTTTCGCCAAATAACATTGAAATTGTAGAAAACCTACCTTTCCTTTCTACTTTTTTTGAGTTATTAAATAATATCTATTTCTTCAGGAAAATAATAGTTATATAAAAGAAACTATATTTCAATATATTAAATAATCGTGAACGAGTTCTAAAGAACATTCTAAACAATTATATGAATATATTAATAGAATTATACACATTTAACAAATCTCCACAAAATCACATTTCACACATATATAGCTATGTCTATAACTTTTTCAATTTATTCACCTCTTTTCTGGAACTACTAACGTGTCTGTTCAAATCTCGAATTCTAACAAATTTACGGCATGGAACAAAATATTTCTACTTCTGAAGTTATTTGGATGTGACTGCTAATTATTTCCGCTAACTTAATGAGCGCTCCTTTTACTGTTGTTAAAACATTCCCCCCGCCCCATGGTGAGAATCAAACATCTTATCCATACACTTCAAATGATCAAGAAACACTAGGTTTCAATAGTTTCCCCTCTCTGAAGCTTATGACACCAATCCATGGTTCATCTCCCTTTTGCTCCTAAATGTTCCATTTGTGGAAACTTGTGAGCAATGAACCTGCCAACATATCACAAACCCTATTTTTCTTCTTCTATGGCATCTTTCCATGTTTTTTCTTCAAGTTCCTGGTCGTCTTTAAAGTCATCACTTTGATCTTCTCTATTAAATTCTGATAAACAAAATAAAATTGCTGATAAACTTGGTTCTTTCTGAAGGGAATTTCCTTCATCTTTGAACGATACGTCTTGCTTGTCAGGGACGTGGGAAATGAGGCTGATGTTACATTTTCACTGTCGCAGTTTTATAGGATCTTTGAGCCGACAAGTGTGCTGTTTAAATGCAACTGGTGATGGGTGCTGATCGTACGCTCCTATTTGACTTATGCAACAAAAAAAGTGCGCCAACCCATCCTGATGTAGTCTATTTTAGAATAATCATCATACCAATTTTTATTTTACTATTTTCAGCAAGTTAGACAAAGGATAGAGCACTGTACTTTTTATAACGTTCATTTCTTTAGCAGTTTTATTCATGTCTTGAAAGATTTTGTCTTGTGTTCACAGTTTTAGTCCCGTAAGCATTTCTTGATGATTTTCTATCTGTTGACAGTCGAGAATAAAACAAATCGAACCATCCATCAACAAAGTGAATGAAATGGCTTGTAATTTTCCAGTCCTTCTCTTCAAATGTCCTTGGTTGCCGAAGTGATCAATAGAAATATAGGTACTTTTGGACAGTAGTTGCACGGCAAGTTTAACTTTCATTCGTTGCATACCTATAATAACATTGATATGTTTTTTGGAAAGTTTATGAGTTGTCCGAAGATCACTTTACTCCTCTTTATTAGCTCTAACTGGACCATTGTGAGCGTACGTGCTATGTACCATCCGGGAATACGAATCCATGGTCAAGAAAGTTATTTCTAAAAAGCTTAACTAGGTGTGGAACATCTGCAAACACATGTAGTACAATTTATTCACCTTTGAAACTGGTGTCGTAGGCTTGTCGTCATGGATGATGAGAGGGGAAAGGCAGTGTGGAATTAATACAGGGGTGACAGATTGTCTTTGGTTTCACTTTCTTTTGGAAGGGTTTCTTCAGCCAGGATTTCTTCGTCACGTAACTCTTCATTTGGGGAGGAAGCATATGTTGGAGGTGAGGAGTCTCTTGAAGTTGAAGGCACTGGTTTTAACATTTGTCTATGGAAGTTTGCACTGTTTTCTTTTCTTTTCATTATATATGTTACGATAACACTGAAAAGCATCATCGACTATTGTTGCTAGTTCTGAGAATCTTTCAATACTTGGGTCCTGATTGTCAGAAATAGTCAACACTGTTTTTAGAAGAGAAAACCCCTGCCCACCAGTTTTGTTTTAAACATCTTTATGGGAAATGTTGTTGTTCATGTTTTTCTGTTTTTTGTTGTTCTTCCAGTTCCATCAAATCCACATTCATTAACTCCTCTGAATGACTGTCAAACATCCATGTAACGATTCCTTTTTCTTCCTCCCTCTTGATAAAAACCTCTTAAGTCATTTACAAACTGGGTGTAACTCCTTCCATACTCCATTCATGTTGATCTCACTTACTTCACGCTATGCAGCATCTGTTCTTTACACAATTGTAAATGTTGTAACCCTTCCAGAATTCACGTAAGGTCACATCTGTGTCATTATCTCCTTTAGTGCTTGCCTGTGTTTAAGGAGAGTGTAGTATTTTTCTAATGCTATTAGGCCTTGATCCATATCACAGTGGGCCAGAGGGTGGACTCAATTAAAAAAATAGTTTTTAAATTGGTTTTTTCAGACTGTCTGTGTATAGCTAGATAGTTCTTCATTGTAACTACTTAACTTTAAGTTTAAACAACCCATCAGTTAGTCAGCAGACCACCTTGGAAATGAGAGCTAATGTCTTGACATAAAACATCAGTTCCGGTGTAACATATATACAGTCATTTCAGTGGCATTTGTGCCTCCATTGAGAGGAGAAGGCATTTAATGATATTCAGGTCAGTTTAGAGCTTTATGAAAAATTGGAATACATTAATTATTCATTGGTCATATATGTTATTTATTTTTAATGATTATTTTTTCTTGGTATGGCTTATTTAGCTTTTAGCTATAAATATTGTGCATTCACTTATGCCACATTTTTTTACGCAGCAGAGCACACAACAAAACACAGATAATTGGGACCATTGCCCATCATTGCATCAAGTTATATCAATTTCATCAGCAGCAGTTTCCAGCTGTAGACTGAGGACATCAGTATTCATATATTTTTACTGATTTCTTGTCACGTGACCTTACAACATAAGTATGTAACTGTGATATTTTTCTTTCCACGTCGACTAAACAGCTAATGAGGGAATGATGGCTATAACCAATCAAAATCTATTTGATTATTTATCAGTTCGAGTTGAGCATAGGGAACTGGACAATTTTAGTGACCATAGAGCTAATGAAAAAATAATGAAAAAGAATTGCCTGTTGAAACTGCAGTTGAGATTGCTGGTAATTTCCTTAAGCAATTGAAAGTTAAATGGGCTTGAGTGCATCGGAAAAGTAGTTTCCTTGTAAATTATTTTGATTGGCTCCAAATAACAGTTCACAGACCTCAAGATGATTGCTCTTCTAACAGGAATGGCAGACCTCCTATCCAAAATTTTGAAGATTCTTCACTGAAAATAAATCGCAGAAAAACTGCTGAACTTACATCCTTGTCACCTTCTAGAATTTACTTCGCAGTTTCTGCTGTTTTGAAAAGAGAGGACAATTCCAAGTGTGCCCAAGTACTTGGTAACATTTAGAGTACAATTGTACACAACTTAGAATCAGCTGTGACTTATTCCCCCGATGAAGCTTTGGCTTTATTATTTGACTTCCCTTTCGAAGTCGTCTTACAAACATTTAAGAACCAATTAAAACACTTGAAAAAGGAATAACCCTGTACCCAACATGATAGGAATAAACCTGTACCCAACATATGATATCTGGCAATCCAGAGGATAACTTTTCCCTTCTCCCATTAGTCAATGGGAAATTTCTGATTTCTCAGTAGAGATCAACTTCCAGGACTTTTTAGAACATATTGTCTAAAGGATTTTATAACCAACCAAGTTCTGTCAATAAGAATAAAAAATTCTTTTGGATGTATATACTTGTAAAGTAGGGTTTGATGGAACAACTGATCTAAGTTTTTACAAGTTCTGTCAAGAAGAAAAAAAATTCTTTTGGATAACTTTGCATATACCTGTAAAGTAGGGTTTGATGGAACAACTGGTCTAAGTAAGTCTTTATAAACAACCTCATTCAGAATGAAAAAAACGTAAGCTGAAAATAGTCTTTTCATGACTTGCAGGGTCCCAATTCAACTTGTTGGTTTGACTCTGAAAAAAAAAAGAGGTAGTCATGTGGAGGAAAAACAAAAAGAGGTAGCCATGTGGAGGAACCCTAAGCCTTCTCCAACATTATATTGTCGACCTATAAGGTTCAAATATGTTAAAGCAATGAAGTTATTAAGGAAGTATATTGATTCAAGTAGAAAAACTTTACACCCTACAGTTATTGGATAGAATGTTTTTGGGTCTCACGGCATGAAGCTTACAATGATTGATGGCGAAGTTGCCACAGATTTATCACAAATCACTGCCTCAAGTCTTTGTGATGCAATCCCTAAGCACATGAATAACATAGAGGAGATTTTCAGTCGTCCATTAACATCAGAAGGTCTACAATATGGGCTTTCAATTCATGTTTGGATTAGATGCATGGAATGTTGCTTGTACAATTCTTACAAAATTCCTATTGAAAATTGGCTAGCAAGAACCAGAGAAAGAAGGAAGCTGTCCAAAATCAAAAGGGAATCATACAGCAACAATTCAGACAAAACTGGATTAATTATTGATGTGGCCAAGCCTTGTGGATAAGGTACGACAAATGACGGCAATACTACAAGCAGATTTTTTCAGGACTATGAAATTACTCCTGAAATTCTTGGGATAGACTCAGACTTTATTAGAAGGATTTATGTAATTTTATGCACAATTTCTTTTGGGCTTAATATTGATCCTGACCTGTTTGAGAGATTCTGTTTGGAAACTGCAAGGCTTTATGTTGATAAATTTGGATGTTATTACCTGACTCAAAGTCTACATTGTCTCCTTGTTCATAGAGTGTCTGTCATACGCCATCTCAATCTATGGAATGCTATCAAAAGAAGTTCAAGAAGAAGGAACAAAGAATTAAAAAAAAAAAAACTCGGGAATCATTTGAAAGAAAATCGAGAGAAAAAGAAAAAAACAATGAAGATTTGATGAGACTTCTTCTTTGCTCGTCTGTTCCAGTGATCAGTTCACTGAGAAAAAATAAGGACATATCAAAGAAGGAATCGCCAGCTGAAGCTCAAAACCTGTTCGTAACAAATTGTGAATCTGATAATTAATCTGACATTATCCGAATAATATGCAATTTGAAATTACTTTTAGTAGTAAATATTGGATAATGGATGTGGTATATAGTGCATAAATATATGCATTATGTAGTAAATGTAAGATTATATTTAAGTAATTAACATTGATACAGAAGGTTTTGTTGTTACTTTGTAAAGTATAGCTGAAAAAAATACCAATATTGGCAGTTACTATATAAGCCTATAAAATACATCCCATGTGTTAAGAAAATTAAGTGTCTTCTCAGAATTTTTTTGTTATTTAGTCTTTTCAATGATATAAAAGTAAACTCACTCAGTTCTATATGGTCTGAATAGGTATAACTAATTTTGTCCCAAAAATGCACTCTCTGGCCCAGTGTGCATTGGCTGAATGAGTGAAATTGTGTTAGGTGGTTAATAAACAACTTGAACATCCAGATGGAAATGATCTAAGTGCGATTGGTGACCAGGGACAAAGTTAAGAGAATCTTGAATGGAATGTTATTCTCTCTGCAGTACAGCTCAACTTCGGGGATAAAGTAATGGGAAACCAGTCCTCAAATACAGCAAGAGTCACCCAGGCTTTCTTATTGTCCATCCGAATTACGGGTAGAGAACGTTTTGTGGTATTTTTCATTGCCTGTTGATTTGCTGCCCAATACACGAGGTTTAGCTTCATATCTCCTGAACAAATGCCATCGAGCCTATCCTTTGTCGCCTTTAATCCTGGCAGCATCTTCTCTTCATGAAGATGCTATTTGGCATTTTTTTTTTTCAGAAAAGGCATCTCATCATTATTAAACATTTGCTATATAGCCTACCTTATCTATGATAACATCGAGTGTCTCTAGAAATTTTTCAGCTGCTGCTTTGTCGGCACTCGCTGCCTCACCACCTTTGGACACGTGATACAAGTCGTCCCCCCCCCCCCCCCCCCCCCCCCCCTTTTTTTTTTTTTTTTTTTTTTTTTTTTTTTTTTTTGGTGATGGAACCATCCATGTCTTGCAGCAAACATTTCATTTTTCGAACTTTTGCGAGCCATAGCCTTCAAGTCCTCAAAAAGCCTGTGTAGTGTTTTCCTGAATGAGCATGAGGCTAAGCGGTACAGACCTTTGTCTCTGGTGTTCCATCTAAATACCCAGAAAGTTTCCCATGTCTTCAAACACCCTCCCCCCTTCTCTTAATTATAATTGTTGACTGCATTGGTACAACACATTTTGCGTTCTCCATAATTTTGTCTTTGTTCTTCAAAATTGTGTCACTCATCGAGTGATTCATCTTATAAAGGTGCGCTATGTCAACCATTTTTTCACCACTTACTAACTTCTTTATTATAGCAACTTTAGTATCCATTGAGATGGCTAGCCACTTTTTAACAATACCACTTTCATCAGTGGCCTTGCCCTTGCCATCAGCCATGATATAGTGATGGATGCAGTAAATATTTCAAAATAAAAACACGCCAATACATCACAGCACGGGAGATGAAATCTTAGCAGTAGCGTCGGTACAAAGAAACTGGGATGTGCAGTGGCGTCAACTACGGTGCTGCCCAGCGTGGGTAATACCAGAAATTGTGACCAAGTTGACCAAAATTTGTTCTTGCAGGTAGGTAGCTGCCCAGAGTGCTCTGAACAAAAATTTAATTTACAAGCACTGATGTTGGTATCTTTGAAAGTTCATAAGTTGGAAGTTCATGAGTAGATGAATGTCTATACACTTGGAAAACTTCTGTTAAACGTTGCAGTGGTGAAATCAAGACTGATCCTTCCCTCTCAGGTAATGAAATATGACATTTACTTCTCTGACTAATAAGTATTTGGGTAATCAATACCATTCTCTTCCTGTGCAAGTACTGCACCATTTCCACTTTCAGAATAATCTAACTCTACTTAAAATGGTAAATTGAAATCTATAGCCTTGAGAATGGGGTAAGCGGTTGATATTATTTAAAGTTTATCAAAAGATTCTTGGCATGCATTATCCCATTCAGGTTTTTCAAATCCTTTTTAAGTGGTCTGATAATGGGGAAGAAATAGTTGGAAATTTTGCTACAAACCTAAGAATTGCATAACGTTCTTTTTAGACTTAGGTACACGGAACTCCTAACAGCGTTTACATTACGTTGTGTTGATTTAACTTTACCATTCCAACTTCATGTCTTAAGATAAGTAACACTTGACAAATCGTGTTTTGAACAAATTTACAACCAATATGTCCTCAATCGCTTCAAATAACAATTCTTGATGGGGGAAATGTGCAAAAATTACATCTCACACACACACACACACTATATATATATATATATATATATATATATATATATATATATATATATATATATATTATATATATATATATATATATATATATGATATAAGTCATATCACATTACCGTGATTCTTATACATATATCGAGCTACAAATGTCCTTTAATATCTAATTCGCTCTACCTCGGAATTAATATATTTTCATAAATGTTTAACCGAACGGGAATTTTTCTAGACGATAATAGAATTGCCGGCCGACGGGCACGAACCATGGGCATCTTCAGTTCCAGGACTGGCATAAACTTATATCCTCTTGCGGTGGCAGGGTGGGCTAAGGCTTCACTGCCAGTCTTGAATTGAAGATGTCGATGGTTCGTGCCCGTCGGCCGGCAATTGTTATCGTCTAGAAAAATTCCCCTTCGGTTAAACATATGTTAAGCCTCCCTTTATTCCCTAAACTACACAAACTGGGAACTCTTACCTGTTGCCAACGGTGCCCTGTCTGTAAGATGTCACGAGGCTTATTAAGACTGCATAAATATAAAAATATCATTTATTTCCTAAAGCAATTGGTTATAACAAAGAACAAAATGATTAACAAGTCATAATGGCATAAATACCCAAATCTGCCCATAAAGAAACCAATAAGATAACATTCTACCTTCCTGACTAAGGTTACACTCTCAAACCCCAAACAAGTCACATTGTCTAGTATTCGTCAGTTATCAGTTAGAGAATCCCATTCCTAATCAACCATGGAATCGGACCCATCTGTAATAAAGATAATAGTTATATAGACACCCCACGTCACTCTTTTCAAAGTATTTACGTAAAGAGAATATTTCCACACTTCTCTCTCTTTTCCAAAAGGTAACAGATTTTCTAAGTTTTTATAGAACGTGTCTTACCTTTTCGATGGGCGTTTTCTCCCGACACTTCGAGCAACCGCTTGTTCTCTCCTTTGCACAAAGAATGCGTCTTCCACAAGTACCCTGAACCAGTAGGCCTGTAATACGCGTACAAACGAATGCACATGCCTCGCAAACGGGGAACGACCTCTGAGACAAGTTGCTTGTTCAGCAAATACCCTTCTCTCCCATGTGAACTTTGCAGTGTACCACCCCTTGTCTCTAGGCGAGTAGAGCTATGTGACTTTATTATTATATAAAACACTTTAAACATATTATTAGCCATTCCCCCTCTTTCACCTCTTTAGAGGAGCTCGGCTACCCCCCATGCTAGCACCCGCCTAGCTCTAGACACACAAGCGTCTTACAATATATATAAAACCAGAGGCTGGCTCAAAAAAGAAAATAATGCACTCCCGTCTCACACCATATCGGCAACTAATGCCCAATGTATCAATGTACCACATGACTTAGAGCCACCTCCGTTGCCGGAGCACTTGTGCTTCGTCGAATGCATAAAAGTTTAAGGACTCCAAGTACACAAATGGCGATCAGTATAGCGCCTAACATGATCATTACTATTGGTATAGTATAGCGGTCATCGAAAAAAAAAGGTTCATCTTCACCACTATCTTCGAGTGGCGGGACAGTAATGGACTCCACTGTAGCGGGATTCGAACCGCCTTATGGCTTCTGTGTAGGTGTCGGTGAAACACCTTTATCGACGAGTTGTAGACACGCCGACTAAGTACCATGAAGAAGTCTGTAAGAATCCTGTAGGAACTGTCAAACAGCTGGGATCCCTGTAGAATGAGCGAATTGTTGTAGACGCAGGTCGAGTACGTAACCCAACTCAAAACAACTCAGCATGCGCCATTATTCAGCATCTGCGACCCTCGTGAGTGTATCCAACACCCTTCCATCGCGAAACTGTAGATTCGACGTTTTCTACAGAAGTAAACGTGGTCACCACCCGTTATTCTATGCAAGTGCTACTCGCACCCGCCTCATCGAAGACTGTAGACTCCTGGTTTATCCCAGAAATTATATCGAAGACATCTCATCCTTTGCCAAGCCATCCACAAAAATGCCCTTCGTGTGTAGACTTTACTCAATCTCTGGTACTGTAGAAAGAAGTCGTCTCCCTTGGCATCCTCACGTAGAGTTGGGAATTCTCCAAAGTCATTGTGTGTCCGTATTTAAAAGGTCTACATGGTCATAAAATAACTAAAGTCTTGTTTTACACACAAATTCGTCACTAATTAATATATTCAATCTACTAATCAAATATTAAAAAAAGAAAAATTCCTCGCTAAACCAAATAATCTTTACCTACTGAATTCTCACAAATAATCCCATATCTGACAAACACACTATCAAAAGAGAACTCATAAAGTCTAACAGTAAACACTCCTTTATGGTTTATATAACTAGCCTCCATAAAATATAATGCCGAACACCCCTTCTATCCAACCCACATACCCTGACAAATTATATCTTCTATCTAATAGATAAATGCTATTTAGAGCTTAATTATTGCAACATCTCTCGTAAGAAAAGAAAAAAAAGAAAAAAAAAAAAAAATAAAAATAAGATAATACAACAATAGTAAGTGAACTTTCCCCTCCCCATTACACAGCGCACATAAGAGAAAAGAAAAAGAAAACCATCAGTTGTTTAATCATCTCGGACGACGTTAAGAAAGAAAAAAAAACATATATAATTCAACATCTTTTCCCAAAAAGGAATGTGTACCGTTACAGAATCTGCTAGCGCAGCAACCCTATCGACAAGAAAAAAAAATCCCCTTATATGACACGTTCTCGTGAAATGTCATAATCGGCATCTCCGAAAACCGTGCAAATCCCCGAGTCAACAATTCCAAAGGGAAGGTTCGCAACCGGACTCCTTACAGCAACTTCAGCAAAAAAGAAACCCACCTATGAACACGTCAGGTGCTTAGCATTGCAGCATATTCAGACTCGCGACGCTAGAAACTCATGATTCTCAAAAAAAAAATGTTTAGTACTGAACTTCGTAAGCACACTCCCCAGAACCATCTCATTATACATAAACCATCATCTTAATAATAACACCACTCAGGTGACATAAATAATTCCTCTATTTAATTACTGACCCCACGCTAAAAAAAACCATCCCGTTTCTCAGCTAAAGCAAACATTTGCCGAAAAATATTAACCCCGAAATCTTACGCCAAAACGCCGCAGACTTACATACAATAAGAGAGAAAAACATTCGAAGGAAAGGCAGAAGGAAGGAAAAAAAATGCAAAGCCATTCTGTCATCAAATTACAAAAACAGATAACAAGAAAAAAAAGGAAAAATGAATGCAATTGCGCGATCATATATTAATTGCCACAACCAATTCTTTTCAATTTCGAGGTATGTGTTAGCTTCGACTGACCTGTTCGTTCATTTAAAACTACAAACCTATTTTCCAATTTTCTCTTCCAATGACTTTAAAAGGACCTTCAAACTTCGGGCTAGTTTTTTGTAATTTAACTCATTTCTCACGTTAAGTTTTAAAAATACCTTATCACCGACATTGATCTTGGGATCAGATGATTTACTAATACTCTTTTGAACCATATCTCTGGTTGTGGACTCGAGATTACGGCTAAGACATGCGTGTCTCTCTCTCGCTGTGGATATCAGCGCTTCAACCGTACCCTCCCCCTGGTGAGGCGTAGTTAACAAATCAAATGTGCCTCGCGCTGGATAACCAAACAAAGCTTCAAAAGGGGACATTTTAATTGAATCGCTAACCATGGTGTTAATGCTATGTCTAACAACGTTAATATATCTGTCCCAATTTCTATCATTACCACCTACCGTTTTCTGAGCGCTTCGAGCACTTTCCTGTTCGCTCGTTCGCACAACCCATTAGCCTCGGGTCTGTATGGAATAATTGTTACTTTCTGTATCCCCATGAATTCAGCTAAACACTCCAAGGTTTTGTTCACAAATTCCCTCCCATTGTCGGTTAATAGAACTTCGGGTGAACCGTATCTGCAAACGATACCATTGAAAAATGCTATGGCTACTTCTTCGGCCGTTTATGCTTAAGTGGGAAAATTTCTACTATCTTTGTAAGTTCATCTATTATCACTAACAAGTACTTGTTCGCGTATCTAGACTCACAAAAATTCCATAAGACGTCCATATGTATTCTCTGAAAAGGCTTACTTGGTATAGGATACGATCCTAATTTGCATGACGTTGTCCTAGCAGGCTTACATGCGTTGCACACCGCACAATTCCTTACAAAATTTTCCACATCTTTACCCATATTTTTCCAAATGTATTTAGCCCGAACCTCATCATAAGTTTTTTCTATTCCCAAGTGAGGACTACCGAACCTGCAATGAACTATTATCTAAAACCACTGGAATTAGGACTTTCGGAATTACGATCTGTGTCGTATCTCCTTTACTTTCACTGGTTCTCAACTTATATTTAATTTTCCTAACCAACAGATTTCCTTCTAACTCCAAACCCGAAAAAGGCAAGCTATAACGTTTCTTGACTAATTCCCCTCTCAGAAATGCTTTCGCATCTGCTAAGACCTCGTCTTCATCTTGCCTTAGCTCTATGAGGGGTATATCCCATTGTATGGCTTCGTTAGTGACCTGCGCGACTTGGAAACCTTCCGCGTCATAAAAACTCCTGCTGAGAGCGTCCGCGACAACATTAAATTTGCCCTCTATATATTTGAGCTTTGCATCAAAATCTCTGATAGTTAGAAACCATCGAGCTCTTTTGGGAGACAAATCGGGTTTATTAAAAAGATCGAGTAACGGTTTGTGGTCTGTAAGGACTTCTACTTTATTCCCCATCAGTAACATTTTAAAATGAACTAAGCTCGACACTATTGCAAAGGCTTCCTTATCTATGGTGGCCATGGACTTCTCGTTACTGCCTTTTGTCCTGAACTTCCTGCTATAAAAAGCTATAGGATGAAATTTCCCATCAAACTTTTGCATAAGGCATGCACCTATGCCTTCCTGGCTTGCATCAGTCACTAATGTAAAAGGTTCCTTAAAATCTGGAAACTTCAAAACCGGGGGATTCATTAGCGCATCTTTAAGCTTTTGAAAACTCTACGCCGCCTGGGATTCCTTCCATTGAAATTGAACGTTTTCCCGCAACACATCAGTTAGGGGAGCTGCTATGTTAGAAAACCCTTTTACGAACCTCCTGAAGAAACCGGCGATACCCAGGAATGACTTAATCTCTTTCTTTGATCTGGGGGTGCGAAAATTCGCTATTGCTTTGACTTTATCGTCATTTACTCTAACCCCTTCCTTAGATATGACGTTACCTAGATATGTGATCTGCTTTTTCAAGAACGAACACTTGGCTAGCTTGATTTTCAACCCCGCTAATCTAAGCCTCCTAAATACTTCTGTAAGCACTTCCAGGTGTTGCGCGATCGTGTCCGTTGCGATCAGGATGTCATCCATATACACAAAAACATTTTTGCCCAATAACCCGTGCAAAACTGTGTTCACCAACCTGGTAAAAGTCATTGGACTGCCCGATAAACCGAAAGGCATTCGCGTAAATTCATAGTGTCCCTTGGGCACTGAAAAGGCGGTATATTCCTTGCTACTCTCGCTGAGAGAGGGACCTGTAAGAAACCTTGCGCCAAATCAATTGAGCTATAAATATTATGTCCCCCAATTTCGACGAAAAGATCTGGTATGCATGCAACTGGGTAGCGGTCAGGGATCGTTTTCTCATTTAAACGTCTAAAATCGACGCATACACGGACCGAACCGTCTTTCTTAGGTACCGCTAACAAGGGAAAGTTGTAAGGAGACACACTGGGGTCTAATGATTCCTTCTTCTTCCCATCTATTAACTTTTTTTCTCCACCTGTTCTCTGATTTTGAAAGGTATGCGATATGCAGGAATATAAATAGGTTTTGAGTTGCTCTCCAAATTTACCTTATGCTCTAACACATTAGTCAACCCCAATTTATCACCTTGCAAGGCTACCGTATCCCCAAATTCCGCCAAGAGCCCGCTTATCGCTTCAACGTGTTCGCTATAATCCGCATTAGCCAAATGTTCACTAAATGTTTGTTTCCTTGATTGTATTTCTGCCTCCGAAAACTCAGGTTTCCCCTCTACGATAGCCACAGAACCACTATCGCAGTTCCAATCATGGAAGTCTACTATATATGTATTTTTCTGGTATCTCCTAACTGTATCATTACAGTTTAATAGCTCCACCCACGTAACCCCATTCTTGGATACACTGTTCACCGATGTCGTGCTAACAACTCCCCTGAGCTTTTCACTGTTTTCAATAACACACACATCTGTGGGTTTCTCATTTCCTTCAATTTAACTTTTACCATAACCTTTGAACCTGGTAGTAACATAATATCTTCAAATAAAACACCTCTATATTTGTGGTTAGTATCTCCCCTTGCCACCGCCCCATACAAATTACCACCCTCATATCCCCAGCATTGTTAGTATCAGAAACAACATCCATATTAGTATCATCACCAGTATTGTTAGTATCATTGTTACCACTATGAACTCTGATAGAACCCCCATAATCATCTCCCAGATCACCGTGTGTTTTAACATTACCTTTCCCCATAACACTCGTATCACCGCCATTAATACCACCGAGCACCTCTCCTCTTTCAATAACCTCCATGTCCTCCATTCTATTCACGTCCTCATATGGTATGAGGTAATTCATTTTCCCGATTGTTATCCCATTAGCACCCGCATGGATCGAAAGCTTCTTTGGTTTTCTACAAGCAGGATGCCCCAACAAGATTTTATTACCTAAGGCAATTCCTTTTATTACCAAAAAAGGTTCTGTTAACACACTGTCACCGAGAGCAAACCTTATTTGTACACAACCCAGGGTGTTTAATCTATGGGCTTGCACATCACACACCGTCTCCGTAGAGGGCTGCAAAGGGTAATTGGAGAACATGGATTGATACAAATTATAGTACATTAGATTTATTGATGCCCCGGTGTCTATGAAAACCGGGATATCCACATCCCCTACTGTTCCATAGACTATGGGCTTGGGCTCTGGGGCGTCCCCCACGAGACCACAATGGCATGTACCAATCACCTGTACCCTTTTGTTGATCGGGCTTCCAAAAATTTCGCCGATCCCTTTGCCCTCTGGTTTGACCCGCCTGGGAAGTTCTCACATTATAATTACCAGAACCTTGCGGTGCAGGCCTCGCATCTCTCCGTATCTGAGACGGACAAGACTGCCAATAATGCTCAGTACTTTTACACATTCCGCAATATTTAACCCTACACAATTTCTTTGGATGTCCTGGTTTATTGCAGTTGAAACAACGCAACTGCTGTTGCTTTTGATCGATCGATCTTTTGTTATACTCAACTTTTGCACACAGACGATGAGGAGAAAGTTCCATGTCTCTCTGTACTCTATCCCTCGGGCTTGTCCCGTTAAAAATTGTGCTATCTACGGTGGGACATTTAGACCTGTGTTTATCTATTTGGGTATAAAGTAATTCTTCGTCTGAGGTAGGCTCAACCTTTTCATCAAAGCTATCCACTATTGCATCGGGTACCTCGTGTAAGAGCAGGGAAAAATAGATCAGTTTATGAACATTATTTAGAGGGAGATTATCCCCTGTAACCCATTTAGATGTTTTCAATTTTCCTACCCAATCTGCCACTGCGTCAAACAGCTTTGAACTATGTTCTACAAGGCTATTAGTGCCTTTCCGTAGTTTATAAAGACCTCGAAGGTCTCTCACCATATCTCCGTGTTCCTTTGAGCCATATGCTGTTTTCAAAAATGCTTGCAAGTCTGTCCAGGTACAACATTTTGTAAATTGGAAACTCCTTGACCTATGACTGAGGTCTCCCTTATTGAAATCTAGCAAAGCTTTCGCCTCTCTGAATGCCTCTACATCGTCTACTATATTCTTTCCCGCTAAATAGTTATTAACTCCTTCTATGAAAATATTCACAGGTTGTGACAAAACGCCATCCACAATCCCTTTGAACGGGCTGACCCCCGCAGAAATGTTCGTCACGTGATGTAGTAGCGTCGTCGGTTTAGCATCCGCCATTTTATCTTGTTTCCCAAGGCTGTTCCCCGATCTCAATAACATCAATGTATTTATATACACTAAACCCAATCAAGAAAAATTTTTTTTTCCAACAACAGATAACAAAAGGTAAGCGTGCCCCGTCCCCAATCACAAAATCAACCCCACGAAAATGACAATAAAAAAAAAAATAATAACAAGGAAGGGATAGGAAAAGAAAGAACGCAAGGTGTTTCAGAGCTAACTCGTCTCTCTCTCTCTCTCTCTCTCTCTCTCTCTCTCTCTCTCTCTCTCTCTCTCTCTCTCTGGCACGACTTGCCGCAAAAATCCCACTCAGGCAAGTTCGCCACACACAAACACAAGGAACATGAACAAGAACAAAAAGTTAAAGAAAATCCACAAAACAAAAAGAGGAAAAAAAAATAAGAAAGAAAAAAAAACTCGAAAATACACTTACGTCTTCATATGACCGTAAACCAAATTCACATACACCGCAAACATGCGCGAACTGCGAAACACTTTAATATGTCGAAAACTAAACTTTTCTCTTTTTCTCTCTTTTTAAACACCTTTATTCCGTAATCTCAAGAAATCAACTGACTTGGCTTGGGAGAGGAAGACTGTCTGAGGAACAGCTTCTCTCTGTCGAATCAGCAGTAATGACCCTGAGTTGCCTGTGACATGATTAATAACCCCTTCTCCTATCAAAATAAAAACCGAAACCCCCTATTTCTAACTGGTCACCAGTCCCTTCGGAGCGTACCTACAGCTTGAAAAATATATAAAAAGCCTTTACCGCGGCCACCACTGTTAAGCCTCCCTTTATTCCCTAAACTACACAAACTGGGAACTCTTACCTGTTGCCAACGGTGCCCTGTCTGTAAGATGTCACGAGGCTTATTAAGACTGCGTAAATATAAAAAATATCATTTATTTCCCAAAGCAATTGGTTATAACAAAGAACAAAATGATTAACAAGTCATAATGGCATAAATACCCAAATCTGCCCAAAAAGAAACCAATAAGATAACATTCTACCTTCCTGACTAAGGTTACACTCTCAAACCCCAAACAAGTCACATTGTCTAGTATTCGTCAGTTATCAGTTAGAGAATCCCATTCCTAATCAACCATGGAATCGGACCCATCTGTAATAAAGATAATAGTTATATAGACACCCCACGTCACTCTTTTCAAAGTATTTACGTAAAGAGAATATTTCCACACTTCTCTCTCTTTTCCAAAAGGTAACAGATTTTCTAAGTTTTTATAGAACGTGTCTTACCTTTTCGATAGGCGTTTTCTCCTGACACTTCGAGCATCCGCTTGTTCTCTCCTTTGCACAAAGAATGCGTCTTCCACAAGTACCCTGAACCAGTAGGCCTGTAATACGCGTACAAACGAATGCACATGCCTCGCAAACGGGGAACGACCTCTGAGACAAGTTGCTTGTTCAGCAAATACCCTTCTCTCCCATGTGAACTTTGCAGTGTACCACCCCTTGTCTCTAGGCGAGTAGAGCTATGTGACTTTATTATTATATAAAACACTTTAAACATATTATTAGCCATTCCCCCTCTTTCACCTCTTTAGACATATATGAAAATATATTAATTCCGAGGTAGAGCGAATTAGATATTAAAGGACATTTGTAGCTCGATATATATATATATATATATATATATATATATATATATATATATATATGTATGTAGATATGAGTATAATATAGTATATATATAGATAGATATAGATATATATATGATATATATATATATATATATATATATATATATATATATATAGATATATATATATAGATATATATATATATATATATATATATATATCTATATATATATATATATATATATATATATATATATATAGATAGATAAGATAGATAGATAGATAGATACCTAGATATATAGATATATAGATATAGATAGATATAGATATATAGATATATTAATATATATATATATATATATATATATATTATATATATATATGTATATATATATAGATAGTATATATATATATAGATATATATATAGATATATATAGATATATATATAGATATATATATATATATATATATATATATAGATATAGATATAGATATAGATATAGATATAATAGTATATAGATAATAATGTATATATAGATATGATATAGATAATTAGATATAGAATAGAGATATATATATTATCTAAAAGATATAACGAATTATAGATATAGATTTATAGATATAAAGATACTAGATATAGATATAGATATTCAGATATAGATATCTAATAATATATATATATATATTATATATATATCTATAATATATATATTTATATATATACAAATTCTATGATCTAGATATCGAGATAGATTCTAGCTCATAGCTCTAGCTCTAGATATAGATAAATATAGATATCGATAGATAGATATAGCTATAGAATAGATATAGATATATATAGATAGATAGAAATTAGAATAGATAGATAGAGAGATAGATAAGATAGATAGATAGATATAGATATAGATAGATTATAGATATAGATATAGATATAGATATGTATATAGACGTATATATAGATATAGTATATAGAATATATATATATGCATATATATATATATATATAATATATATCATATATATATATATATAATATGGGGATACAATTCACAATGATGTAAAATCCTTCTGTAAGTATATATATATTTCTTTTACAGGAACTTATAATGAAAAAGACCACAGCTGATGGTCGAAAGCTATAAGTTCCTGTACAAGAAATATCATATTTTAAACTGCGGAAGGATTTTATATCATTGTGGATTGTATCCCCATTTACTTAGAGGTACGACATAGTACCTAGCTTCTGCATATATATATATATATATATATATTATATATATATATATATAATAATATATATATATAATATATATATATATATATATATATATAGTATATACTATATATATATATATATATATATATAGATATAATATATATACATAATATATATATATACATATATATATATATATATTATATATATATAATATATATACTATATATATATATATATATTATATATATATATATATGTATATATATATATATATATATATTAATATATATATATATATATATATAATATATATATATATTATGTATATATATATATATATATATATATATATATATATATTATATATATATATATATATATATATATATATTCATTGAATTTTGGAAAATTGATGCTGCATTCTTCATGCATTCATATAAAGCATCAACAGTATGAATAGCTGACATCGCCATAAACTCTCTTTGTCAGAGAATACTTGCTAGCTAGTAGCCTTTCATGAGACCAATTTTACTTATGAATGCTGACATGCCTATCTGATCTATACAGTCTTCAATTCTAGCTGTAGGATAGCTGTTATCAACAGTTATCTCATTCAATTAAGGATAGTAATAAACAGAGTCTGCATTGACCATTACCCTTACTCACCAAACCACTGGTGAACTCCAAAGACTTGTTCTGGATGTTATCAGATCATTAGCCCAAATATAATCTGCAGTATTTTTTTTGACAATTTCTCTCTTTTGGGGGATTTAGACGATATGGATACTGCTTAATTGGCTTACGATCACCTACCTCAACATCATGAGTAATCAGTGTTGTTCTACTTGGTTAATCTAAATGTATTTGGAAATTTTCCCTAACTTTAGTTAAATCACGAACCTGTTTCTAGTCAGGATTAAAGATTTTATCTAGACTACTCATTACTTCTGAGTTTTCCTTCGGCTGCTTAAACTTTATATCAACCTCGCATTCTACTTCCCCATCCTTATCAGAATTTAAACTTCCCCATCCTTATCAGAATTTAACAAAACAACACTCTTTGCTATTGTATTGCTTAAGGCAGTTTACATGACAGTTTTCCTCTCTGGCAACTGGACAAGGTAATTATAATCATATAATTTCCTCACCACCACATACAAACCTTCAGACTTGTCTCTCCTCAAAAGGCCTACATTTTGCTCTCACATCATAAAACAACTTCATGTTCTTGTGATACTTGAAAAGATGTTCCCTAGCAAACTCCCATGTATCAATTTACCCAGAGACTTCTCTAATTACTAGTAAGCAATACCATGAATATTTTCCCTCCTACTTTCCCATTGTCCCCTCAGTAACTCGATGGACTCGGCACCCGACGTGAAAAAAAGTAATTGAAAGGACATCAGACCTGATGCTTCTTTGGGAGAAGACCTTAAGGCAAACATTACATAGGGCATATACTATTCCTCTTTCTTAGTTTCTTTCAAACAAAATTTTCTCAACATACTTTTGAGTGTTTGAAGAAACCGTCCAACTATGCCATGGCTTTTGTTATGATAATAAGTAGTAGTCACATGAATAACACCCCAGTTACTATATTATTGCTGCATTTGTTTTAAAAGGAAATTTGTTCGTCTATCACCGAATGGTTTTAGACAAACTTAATGATCTTAGGCAAACCTAATCTTGAGTTAAAAATTTATTAGATGTTTTATTATAACAGAAGTATTCATGGTTTTAATGGGAAAAGCTTCAGGATGCCTGGTAGTCTTGTCAATTAAAAGTTAACAAATATTCAGAACCCTGTGATGACTAGGGTGATGGACCAACAATATACAAAACTGTGGATTCAAAAGGCTTGCCCACTGATGGAATAGGCTGCTATTGGGCTTTTGGTATTCTCTGATTAGTCGTCTGAACCAGCTGACATTCATGACATGATTTACGAAACTCTACAACATCCTTTTTAATCTGAGGCTAGATAAAGTTTCTCAGTACTCTTTTGAGCATTATGCTTACCCTGATGCTCTGAATTTAGGTCAACGAGAGCTTTCTTGCATTTTATGACGATAAATATTAGGCATAGCAACTGCATCTTTCTGGAACTTAATCAGATCATTACCAAACCAATTGGTGGAGTTGCCTCATCTCTCACAGAATTATTTTTCTCATTGTCAGTGGGATTATTCTCGCCAATAGGAGAGGTTAATGTTTGCAAACAATGGAGTATATCTAACATATGCGCAGTAGCTGGTGGGTAAAAGCGAACAATAGCAGACGAGACACTCATCTAATTTAACTTTGTCAAGTGTTTTGTGCACACTGTACATGTATGGCAGGGTAAGGATTCTTTCTTGCTTATTACATTGTATATGTATTCTCGTGTAGTGCTCTATTAATTTCTCAAATGTGAAAAAAATATTCTGAAAGTTGGTTTTGTTTTTAAGTTTTCCGTATGTTAACCTCACTTCCCACGAGAGGAAAAACATTTCATGGCAACAACAATAAATATTTAAATATAAAATAAATATTATTTTGCTTTCCATAAAGGTTTAGAATCCTGTAGTTTCAAACAACTATCACACGAGGGAAAGCTGTCTGCGTTACTACACTCTGGATAGTGAAATGAAATGGTCTGAAATTCATTACCCCTTTATCTCGATCCATTTTCTGTGAACCCCAACTGTTGCCTCTGGGAAGTCTATCGTTATTTTTTACTCTGAAAACATGGAAGTGCTCTACCTTATACCTCCTGAGCAATTTAGGCCAGGTTACGAAGTGCTTTGTCCCACTGCTCTTTGATCTTAATTCTCTTTAAGCCTGGCATGAGTTGGACAGTTAGTGGCTGCCAGCTACTTAATTCTCCTTTCCTTGTCACTTTCGCTGGGGATACTATGCCATGGTACTGGGCTTCCCTTACTCCACCTATTCATGCATCCTATAACAACACACGACTGAACCATTGCTTAGAAAATAAGACGCAGATTAACTTGACCGGTCAACGTTCCTCTAATACAGTAATGAAGCGGAAAGGCTTTTTGCCCACCAGCCGTGTTATTGCTGATGACGTCACGTTGATGACTCCTATTAAAAGGGCCAAGATCGTACACTGGATCTTCTACTGCCCCATTCATACTACCGGGACCCACTGTACCAGTCATTACCGGAGACATATCCAGCTTACTCTCCTTAAACCTGTCTACTAATTGCATTTACTCAGGAAGACAACAAAGTACTGGTTCAGCACACACCTTTCCCCCAGCCAAATCATTTACAAGAAGAAATTCAACCCCTTCTAAAAGAATACTATCGATCACATCCACTTTAAAATGACCTGAAACAATGACAGAGCTCCAGTAAACATATGGGACGTCAATCTTCCCTATAAACCATTCATAACTCGCAGCTCCCCATCAACATAAGTAGCCTCCTTTGGAAAGGAACTTATCAATACCAGCGACTGTGATGCACCTTTATCTCTTAAAATAAAATTTTACTCCTACCAGGTGCCTCAATGGCAGCTATTTTGCCACCTGACAAAAACCAACACCACCCTTGAAATCAGAACTACAATTTTTCATATTTACTCCATCCTTACTGACCTGATTTCATAACACCCTAGGTGTGAAGGAACATTACTCTTATGTGGCCGTTCCTACTTTAATTAAGGTATGTTGAATTCTTCAAGCCACCCTTATTTGGTGTTCCTGATTGAACGTCTTTGTTAATACTCACATTTGATTACACCTGAACTTTCACCTTTCCTTATTGTTTTCTGGAAACTTATCTGTTTTAGAAAGGACCCTCTGCTTCTTGTGCTTTTGTGTTGAAACAAAGTCATCTGACATTCGAGCTGCCAAGTATAATGAATCAGCATTGCCTTCAAGAAAAGTTAAAACCCCAACTGCTGTTTTATGAGGTGTAAACTACCTACCATAATAAGTGATTAATATTTATTTAATATTCATTTGATAATTTTAACCACCCCCTAAATTATAACAGTAAGAACACACACACACACACACAACACACACACACTTAAAACCAGTCTTCAGATTGTGTTAAGTGTAGAGCCATGTTTCCAGTTAGTATGTATGTATAGTGGTATGCAGGCAGTGCATCAGCTTCTGGCAGTTCTGCATTACAGTGCATTTATTCACTAAAGAGTTCTCGACATTATCACTGAGATGTAGTATCAATGTATTTTCATATCTTTATGAAAAGTGGTTTCGCAAGTTTGGGATTTGTCTTAAATAACGTCGATAGAGATAGAGAAAGCCAGTCTTCCGAAAGAAATACAGCACTAAGAAGAGTTTGCAAGTTACCTTACTCTTCCTCTGTGGCCGCTTGTTTATTTT
Source organism: Macrobrachium nipponense (assembly GCF_015104395.2). Taxonomy (NCBI): domain Eukaryota; kingdom Metazoa; phylum Arthropoda; class Malacostraca; order Decapoda; family Palaemonidae; genus Macrobrachium; species Macrobrachium nipponense. The sequence continues at coordinate 65,016,890 of NC_087203.1, read as the reverse complement.
TCATCATGACATCGAGGGAAGT
>NC_087203.1:64999368-65011868 GCF_015104395.2 Macrobrachium nipponense | reverse complement strand
TTATGGCTTCAAAATTTATTTCCGGATGAATGGCATAAAGCTATAATAATTCCCATCCCCAAACCTGGAAAGAACCCAAGTAATGTAAATCTTTATAGACCTTTTTCTTTAACAAGTTGCTCATGCAAATTACCAGAGAAAATGGTAAATGCTCGACTAACATGGCACATTTGAGAAAATAAAAATTTGATTCCCACCCAATTCGAGTCACAATGTAACATTTCTACATTAGGTTCTCTCTCTAACTTGGAAGACCATATACTTAGGGGATTTGAACGAGAACAAATTACAGTAACTGTCTTTTTTTGACAATGAAAAGGCATACGATACTACCTTGGGTTATGCTATATTAAAAAAAATAACATCATTGGATATCTATCTAGGTTTTTCCAAAACGTTTTGCCAGATCGCAGTTTTGAGGTGAGAATTGATGATGTTTTGTCAAGACTATTTCCACTTGAAAATGGTGTTCCACAAGGAAGCGTCCTTAGTGACACACTGTTTACTTTAGCGTAAATAATATTAATTCAATTTTCACTCATTTATCACCATACCAAATAACCTATTTGGTTCCAGTACTTGACCCCGAGCCTGGACCTGGCATTTTATTCGAATCCTTAGGACCAGCCTTATGAGAGCTGATAGTCAGCTCAGTGGTCTGCTCGGAGTACTTTTCGCGAACTTTAACATGGGTGTTGTGCCATTGAGAAACTGTATGTATGTCCAGTATATGGACGACACCTTCATACGCGCCAGCACAGTGGAAGAAATAGAGCACATGCGACAAGCCTTCCACGTAGAATGAACTTCGCCATCGAACATTTCCGTGACCGCCGCCTCCCCTTCCTTGACGTCCTCGTCGGGCAACAAGAGGAGCGCTTCGTAACGCAAGCGTATACGAAACCCACCTGAATGGTGCGAGCGAGTGTCCAGAGAGATACAAGCGCACTGTGATCAGTGCCTTCATCAGGAGAGCTCTCTTGCACTGCTCTTCTTGGAAGGGGACACACACTGAATTAGAGCGTGTTGCCCATGTTTTAATTAACAATAGGTATTCCAACCGGGACATCACAAAATGAATTCGAAGAAACATCGATAAATGGTATCAGCAGGAGTCTTGCCCCACTCCCCTTGAAGACGTTACTTTCTTTTACAAGGGAGTATTTCACAAGAAATACAAAGAGGACGAGTGAGCCCTTTACAATATTATAGAAAGGAACATCTCCCCTACGGACCCTGCGAAAAATGTTAAACTGATAATTTACTACAAAAGCAAGAAGACCAGTGGCTTGATCATGAGGAACAATACAGCCCCCTTGGTGCAGGACCCTCTCAAGAAAACTAACGTTGTCTACCAATACAGATGCTCTGTCCAGTAATGCCTTGGTGCCTACATTGGTATGACAACTATGCGATTTTCCAAGAGGATATCCTGCCACGCTCAGGAAGACGCCATCCATAATCATGCTGAAAACACCCACAATATCAGGATAACCCGAAAGGACATAATTCCTAATATTGGAATTATTGATAAGGCGGGAGACCACCACCGCCTCCGCCTCCTGAAGGCCCTACACATCGGAAAGGAGAGACCCAGCCTCAACACCACACAAGAGACTTCCCTCCTCCCGACGGTGGCGCGTAGGGTGCCGCCCGCCAGCACCCCAGAGCCGACCAAACGGACCAATCAGGTGGTGCTCCCGTCTACCGGCAATGATCTTCCCAACACTACCCTCCAAGTCTTCAACGTCCGCATGCGAAGACCAGTGCGAGCATCCATCTCTGGGAGACTGCTTGACTCGGGGACCTAATCCCCTGTTCAATCAATGAAAACTCGGCTCTCACAAGACAAAACACCCGGGACACTATTAATACCGTCGAACGACCCCCATTCCAATCTGTTCAAGCCCACCCTTCCTTGAAAATGAACCGAAGATACGGTTGGAAACAGTGGAATTCGGCTACGCCCTTAGACGACGACGAAGAATATTCTACACACGAGAACAAATCCCGATTTCCAGACTACGATTTTTGAACTCAACGGCTATCACACGCCATGAACTCTACGGCTATCACACGCCACTTTTATTTGTCATATGAATAATGAATTAATAGTTTTAGAAGCCTTTTCCTTAACCAGAACATGCACATCGGCCAGCTATTAGCAAATAATAATAATAAACTTTATTTCAGCTCAGTGTCATACACATGGAATAGACAAAGTATGGACAATAACATACACAATTTAGATACGTCAGTTAACATGATAAACAATGGAAAATCGGCAACATCCACACAGTTGCTGAAGAAGTATAAAAGACAGTATTCGTTATAATGTTAATAAAAGTAATAATTGGGTTGCAATCTCAATTGCGAGAGCACAAGTAATGTTCTTTAAGGTCCACAATAATATAATGATGGAAGCTGTAGTGAAATTTTATAAAACTATGTAAAAGCTTTCGAACCCTACCCTGGGTTCATCTTCAGTCGACTGAAGATGAACCTAGGGTAGGGTTCGAAAGCTTTTACATAGTTTTATAAAATTTTACTACTACTTCCATCATTATATTATTGTGGACCGTAAAGAACAAAAGTAGTAATGTTGAGAATTGTAGTTAAAAATACATTAAAAATGATAACAATTAGTGAACAGATTTCTTATAGTTAAATTCGAGCTAAGGACCTTAGGTGTTTACAGTAGTCAGGCCCAGAAGGCTAAATACGAAAATACAAAGTAGCAAAACTCGCTGCTGATAATATTCACAGTAATAATGAATAAAAGAAAGTACAAGTAATAAAAAAATAATCTTAGAAATATATAATAATAATGACAGATTCTGTAGATGACAGTCTGCAAAACTAGAGATTAAGTCGTTTAGGGAACGGATGCCTCATTTTCCCATCTTTTTGCCTTGCTGCTTAGGATGTTTGTATAAGCGAACTGCTGCTGTTTCCCGGTCAGGTGATCAGACTTGATGTTGTTGTTCTTGCAAAGAATTTTAAGTTATCCAAGCGGTTTTCTATGACATCTGCGTGGCAGAGTGGTAGTAAGGAGTATTTTTGAGGCGTCTCAGATTGTCATTGTGAACAACAATGATACGTTTCGTCTATGTATGATAATTCTATACTTTACCACAAGACATTTCACGCTGTATCCTTGCCTCTGATTCGTAATATTCTTTTTAAAGTCTTGTATTCAAGTTGTCAAAATCTGTTATATGATTTCCTGGTCACACCATGGTTCATGTATATTTAGCAACATAGACCTTACTAAAGGGATGAATAATTCAGTATTACTTTTCGTTTGCAATTTCAGTCTGTTTCGGTTTTGAACTCTCATTCAGCAATTCCAGTGTTTGACTTGCCTTTTGTAGTGTTTCATAAAATTCCAACTGGAGATAGTCTATAGTGGATATAATTTTTCTTAATATTTAAAACAGTACTTTGTGTTCTTCATCTTCGTCCTAAAATTCTTAAGTTACATACTGCTTTTTATTCTTTACTGAATTCCATATCCTTTACATATTCAAAATTTCCGTCTTGTGATCTCGTATACCAGTGCTTTCCTGATATTAATACAGTCTTAATTGAATGTCTGCTCTACGCACTTATGTTTTCTTGAAGAGCAAAGCTAGTTCAGCATTCAGTTGCGAAAGCGTCTGGACTCATGTTCAAGAAGTGTTATTGTATTAAACCTAGATACTCTTGTCAACTTTTTAATGTAATGCCTTTAATTATAACTTGAGAGTGTAGATATCAAGTAAGTGATAAATGCCAACCTGTGTTCCTCTTTAGTTCCCAATATATCAAAGCATTCTTTATTTCTCTCGATTATTGGCTAAGTGATCTGTTTTGTTCTATGACTGCTATATGGAGATTTTCAAGTGTAGTTATAGATATCGTTGTGGTTAATAAGTGTGTTTCCAATGATACAAAATAATTTTCAGAACGAGAGGTAATAAATTGCACATCATTTTCATTTGTAGTCTCTCCTTGGTCTTCCTTGCCTATTACATCCTTCATACCTTTATAGTTCTCAACAACATTTGTATTTTGCTTTCTTATATCTTTCCAGTGTTTTATCTACAACACTGAAGTGCAGTAGTATATACAATATATCTTATTTCTTTAGGGAGTCTGGTCGTGGCCTCATATTGCACTGTTACCATTTAAATCTCTCCAACTAGTCTTGGAATCATGCCATCTACTATTGGTTCCATGTACAGTGCTGTCATTCACACACACTTTTCCATTTTTGTATAAAGTTGATTCACAAACAGCTAAGATGTCCAATCCATATCTCATGAATTCTCTAACTTCCTGTTGATTCAAGGAACACGTTGGCGTTCCAATTTCATATTTCGAATTCATCCCTAATATTAATAGACAGGTGATTTGAAGTACTCGCATATATGCAAGGGTGAGGTGAGATCCCTAAATTGTGTTTATTCAGTTATGCGGAAGAACCCACTGAAGGTTCATGAGGTAAATGCACCAAAGGATAGCTAGTTCCTTGTAACTCACTCAAATAGTGATCAAAACTATAGCAACTCTTCTTAACGTCACGTCCACCAATTTGTTCTTGTAATGTACTCGACTACCACATAATATAGGAAACTCCTTTTCTAACCACGTCTCTTTCCCAACTAGACTTTTAATATTCTTCTATGGAAACCTTTTGCTTTTAATAGGCATACTCCCTTTTCAAACACATTGCCACTACTGATTTACTCCAGAAACTGCTTACTTAACGGCATTTTTTTTTCTGCCACCCCCTGAAATTTTAATCACTAAATACAACCACTCTTTCAAAATCTCCAAACCCAGCCAAGCACAGATTCCCATATAGTCCTCGAACTACTGTATTCGTGCTATGTCACGTACACAGTAGTGCACCTTTCATCTACCTTAGGCATTTTCACTTTGTCTATTCCATTCATGCACACAGCCCTTTTAGACGTTGACTTTCCATGTGTTCCTTGCAATAATGCCAGATTCTACCGTGTTTCATCTCGAATTATCTATTTAATGGCCAGAGACTTTTATAACTATTGAATTGTATATTCTTGGAGAATTTTTCACTGAACAGGTACTAACCTTAATTTTTGATTAACTAATTAGGAAGGTATTTTTGTCGTCATAAAAGGGTGGACTGTCTTTAAATCTTAAAATTTTCATGATAAATATTTTCGTGATCATAACCTCCCTAGTATTTTAACTGTTGGCCTTTACATCAATCATTGCCGAAGAGTAACTCTGTAATAGGTTATTAGATATTTCATTTCTGAAATTGATAGTTTCCTGACTTTATTACGAGAAAAAATATACATTAAAAATCTATAAACGTTTAGGAAAATGTTCTTTTACTTTAGGAGTTTAGGAGAATGTTCTTTTACGTTTTCAGGTCAAATGAGATTTTCTTGATGATTGATGCTTCCTTATATTAACGGATTACAAACCAAATATGGTTCGTTGTCTGGCAGGAGGTTAATTGATACCATGAAAAAACATTGAATTTTATGGTTAACATTTGTTATGAATTATTGTATTTTCTTTATTAGAGGTTACGTAATAACACAGATGACAGGATTTCAAGACTTGGTTTCTTGGAAATTGTTGTGGTTTTACGTGAAAATTATTTTTTTTTAAATTTTATAAGGAAATTTATTTTCATTGTCTCTCTATACTTTATGATATTTATCTAACATTACTCTCACCTATACCATGGGTTGCCTTCATTCTCTTGAAGTTAAACTGTTCCCCATTGATGGAAAAGTTTCTGTATATAAAAAGAATATCTGGATATCTTGGTACGCTTTGCCTTCAAATACCCTAATATTGTGAGCGTACATGAAGTTTTTTTTTTTTTTTAGAGAGAAGAGAGAAGAGAGAGAGAGAGAGGAGATTGGAGAGAGAGAGAGAGAGAGAGAGAGAGAGAGAGAGAGAGACGTAAACGAAAAATTTGTTTGAGAACTAGGGTCTCCAAATTCAATAAATCGGGGGACCGAAGCAGAAAACCTGACGGACGCTGAATTTTGGAAAAAAATATATAGCATAAAACTTTCACGGCCTTCCCATACACTTCCACACTCACAGACGTCACGTATACAGCCTTACGAGTCTGACCTTTCACTCATTCTCACACTCCCTGAATATTAATTTCGTCCAACCAGTGCTGCCACAAATTCAGCTGATGATCTCATTACTTTCTGGGCTCCCTTTTATTGTAGTCACCCATTCTCCCTACATTAATGCTACGGTTCTGACCACTTTTTTGTTTCTACAATCACTCCAATTTAATTTCTTCCAGTTCTACATAAATTTCGCTCAGAGATCATCTGAACAGTCGTTCTTTCGAGATTATCTTGCAGTTAGCTGAACGTATACTTCGATCTGTAAAGATATAAACCTTTCTGGGTATTTTTGAATCGTAATCACTGATTTTAGCATCTACAATCAGAATGAGTCAATAGTTAATCTTCTGTCTATCAAAAATTTGTAGATATTGTTTTTTCGTCTGCTGGTGAAGTATGAATGATAAAAATATTGCGTTTATTGTAGATGTCTCGGTATTTAAAGTAATAAAGGTACAATAATTTATTTAAATGTCCAGTTGTTTAATCGCCATTTCTTATTATAACAGAAAATACTTGTTTGTAATGTTATGTGAAGCGAAAGTATGTTCCTCTGAGCGTTAAGAATGTTATATTTACTAAAGTAATATTTGGAACCAGATGGCCTTGAACAGCGTAACTTTTGTATTTGGTATTATAAGTAAGACTTTCCAGGAAACTTGCCCCTACTTTTTTTTCGTATAAAATTTAAAGTATTAGTTGGGTCATCTATAGCAGTTCCGTGACCATGGAGGAAAAGGGTTCATTTCTCGCTGGATTTGTCATCTATGAAGGTAAAAGAAAATATTAGGCGGGGTGCCCCTCACAGAAATGTGGGGAAGTTTTATGAGAGCCCTATATCCAAAAGGGCTACCGTCAGCCAAGCTGGAAATGAACGTTTTAATGGTTTGCTCCACAGTGCCGCATAGTTCATGGTTTCTGAGACTATTTGTGTCAAGAAATTCATAAATGGTGCATATTTATTGATTTGACCTATTTTTGACCTTCAAATTCAAGATGACTGCCAATATTGGCTCATTAAATGTCAGTTTATCAGATTCTTCATAGAGCCTTAATATTAGGCTCAAATGAAAGGTATGCTTCTACTGAGTTTAGCTATGGACAGTAAAATTACAAGTAGGCTACACAGACACATAAGTCATCTTAAATGTCAAAAAGATCAAGGTTTGTGGTTAATGCGAGAAAACTTTGCTATGTTTTCCATTAGTTACCTGAACTATGTTGATAATTGGTCCTATCATTTCATTATGAACTGGAAAGTAATTACACTTCTCAATAGCATAAAATATCTTAAAGTTATTTTCTGCAGTAATTCAACAAAGCGCATCCAGCCTCACATATAAGTGATGTGAAAACATGCTCTCCAAGAAGAAGGAAATCTCTGCACAGCTGCGGAGAAGTGTGCAGAGCTTACAGAAGTCCATCAGTACAGATGCCCATCTGGTAGCAAGAGTGATCCACCAGCTCATCCCAAGGTAGCTCTACCAGTGAATGACACAGCTCCCTAGTGTGCTTGCTCTGTCGTAAATCCACTGCCTCGCGTAGACGCAGATGGTAGACCACCACCTCAAGAGCAGCGGGATCCTGGATACAGTGGTACTTAGTCCTACCATCATCTACCACACAATAAAAGCAAGCTTACTACCATACAATCTTCAATGAACCTCTAAGTAAGTCAGTGGTGCATGACATATGGTTAAACTTTTGAATGCCATGCACAAGATTAATATTCTGTTCTCCTTTCTCATTGGTGACCTGCCCGCCTACAAGACGATCGTTAGCTCAAGGCAGAGAATGATTACATGTTCCAGGACATTACCCCAATCCTCGGTGCTTTCCACCAACAGATGTCCTACATCTATGCTATCTACAAGAGACTCAAGACCTCTGGAATGGCAGACACTCTGGGTACAGGAGGCTTAGTAGTAAGGGGGAGGGGGGTTGTAGACCAAGCACTACAAGGGAAGCACTACAGGCGTGCCATGCACTGCATCCTGCTCAGGAGAGAGGTTCTAATCCATAGACGACTAGCAAAGATATTTGAGCATGAAGAACTATCAGAGGACATCAAGGAGAATCTGAAGACTGTGGAATGCAATCACTGAAACTCAAGAGGTTCTACAGAAAGGTCACAATGATCTTGAGGAGGATGGTGATATAAAGGAACTGGAACTGATCAACAGAGTTTATGAGAAACCAGGCCCAGACGTGGGGGACTTTTGGGTCTCATTCCTTAAGATGACCAGCCCACTTGTGCGGAGTCTTGATCCATGTCATTCAAGAAATGGTACAAAGTACCTACTGTCATCATCCATTATGCTGCCTGAAGTGATGGAATATCCTAACCATGAATATGGAAGGTGGTTGCCAGATTATTGGGCAATGTTCTCTTTGCTGTCAGGTGAGAAAACAGCATTCTTCAACATTCACTTCACCCAGTCAAAGTCAATGGCATGGGTACCTTACTCCTGTCAGCCACTCGATCTTTGTATAGAAACAACTATGAATCTGAACTTAAAGCTTACTCCTGTCAGCCACTCGACCTTTGTATAGAAACAACTATGAATCTGAACTCATATGAAGGTTGCCCACCTCGAGAGTTCAGAGCTGGCAGCCCCAGCCTTAGAGAGGAGAGGACTGAGGAGTGCCTTTCACTCTGCAATGTAGATAGGTCAATGAGCAAGACTGTAAAGAGCAAGTTGTTAGAGGTCTCCAAGCTAGACCTAGTTAGTGAAAAACCGAGACCACATTAGCCTTGTGGACATGGGCTGATCTGGCAACTTGCCACCACTACACCTGAAGACTATGAGTCTTGGAAGTGGGACAGTTCTGAGTGCCAAGGGGGGACTACTTGGATAAAATCTGTGCTATGATCTTCTCATGCCATGTCAATGCATACCTTATCATCCTTGTCAGTGGCATACATGACATTTCCTTCAGCATCAAGGATGGTGAACATGATCGTCGGGCAGCAAAACATCCAAAAGGCCCAAATGCTTTCCCATGTCCAAAGACAGGCTCTCAGGTGCTGCTGACTTCAATCAATTCATGGTCAATTCTGGTCAGACTACAGAAACTTGTCAAGGAACAGCTGAAAAGACAAGTGGGTCAAGTGTAAGTTGAAATCATATACTGCAAGGGAGAAATGTCAACCAACCTGAGCACTGGTGTGGTTAATGGGGACTATTGTCTTCATACATCCAGAAGCAGATACAATGTTGCTCTGCATATGGAAAGGTGAGAACCTGTAAGTGCATTGGACCTGTTGTGCGAGGACACAGATGTGTATATTTTGCAGCAAGTCAGAGGTGATCTGATTAAATGCAAGCGTGCATTAATCAACTGCCTTACCATGCTCTTGGCAGTTACCACACCTCAGGGTTCTATGGACATGGGAAGAAAAAGGTGCTGGAGAAGGTGAAAATCAATTCCGAGACGTGAGAGCTCTTGGGATGAGTGGGTGCAAGTCTGGAATTAAAATATGAAGTCAGAACTGATATGAAGGTATTTATTCTCTCCATATATGCTGAGAGTGTAGTTGTGGTCTGTGGGCAGACCAGAGCTTCCCACTAGCACAAACAGTAGAATAGGTGTACAATCCATCTTCCACCTGGTGATGATGCTTTGAATCTTCATATGGAAAGGACAAACTACCATACATATTGCCAGCTCCATTACAACCTGCAAGAGCATCCTCCTCCCATTGGTGACGGCTGGGAACTAGCGAAGGGAAAGTGTCGACCAGTGCATCACACCCTGCCCCCTTGCCCCTCAGCTTACATCTCATGACTGCTCATATTAGAGTAGCAGTGATGATGAGAGGAGTCAGTGTGGGGATTCAATAGATTCAGATGGAGATTCTTTTTTTTAGTAAATATAAAGAAAAACTTTAATAATATGAGCACCAAGCTAAAGAATCTTCTTTGTCTCCATGCTTTCATTGGTTCCACTTCCATCCCAGACATCTGATAACCTATGAGTAAATTGTAATTTTACTGTCCATAACTAAACTCAGTAGGAGCAGAGCTTTCATTGAGCCTAATATTAATGCGCCACGACGATTTTGAAAAATTAACGTTTAAAGAGCCAACAATTAGCGGCAATCTTGAATTTGAAGGTCAAAACCAGGTCAGACCAGTAAATCTACATCATTTATGAATTTCTTGACCCAAATAGTCTCGGAAACCATGTATTATGCGGTACTGTGGGCCAAACCATTAAAACGTTAATTCCCAGCTTGGCTGATGGTAGCCATTTTGGATGTAGGGCTTTCAAAAATTTTTCCCACATTTCTGTGAGGGGCTTCCTGGCACATTTTTTTCTTTTACCTTCATAGATAGCAAATCCAGTGAGAAATGAATCTTCGTTCTCCACGGTCACGGAACTGCTATAGATGACCCAACTTCTGGGTGTTTCGAAATTAGAGGCCCCCCTCCACAGAACAAATGGAAAGATATGAAGTTTTTTTACTTTAGCCTATCTCCAAGTACATTATCTTAAGTTTCTATTAAGCTATGTTTAATTTTACATTTCTTGTATTTTCAGACTAAGTGACTGAGTTAGATACAGTCATGGCTAACGACTCTGAGGAAATCAGATGGATTAACTGAATCTGGGCTCTAACCTTCAGAGCCCAGGGATGCTGGCGCATCCTTCATTTCACGTTCCTGGATAGCTAAGTACATTAAAAGAGATGAATCCTTTGTTAAATCACACTGGAACAAAAATCCATATGACTGTCAACACAAAAAGAGTGAGAATCTTGGAAGGCCTGAAGTCCTTTCTTAGGAGTCAAAAGACATCATAGCTGAAGCAGTGGGTAGACCAAGAAAGTCTTTACATAAATTGGTGCTTGAACTAGAAAAAAGGGGCAAGGAGAGAAGTTCTAGTGCTGTATATCATGAGTTGAAAAAATATGGTATCAAGCCATTTCATGTTATCAGCAAGCCCAACATCACTCAACAGAGAGAAGACCGTGCATGGTTTTGTGGTTCATTTCTTAAAGATTAGGATGAAGCCGACTTTCTCCATGTTGCTGCATCAGATGAATTCTTCACTTACACAGTCAGGAAGCCAAATCATAAAAATGACATCATTTGTGCTGCAAAGTTGGATGATATCAGCGACGATGTGCGCTTTCGCGAAGTTGAGAAATTTCCTGAATGTTTGGGAATTTTTTCTCTTGTTTCACAACCAAATTGTTAATGTGGGTCATCAAGAAAAAGAAGTCATGGAATGGTGAATACTTCAGAGAAACTGTGCTTACTGGTGGAGTATTTCCTTTCCTCAAAGATCCTGAAAATGTGTTCTGTTGAAGAAATCACATTTTTGCATGATAAGGCACCATGTTTGAAGGCTCTTCAGACACAGGAGCTGCTTCAAAACTGTGGTATCTATTTCTTCCTGTCAAGTGAATTTCCAGGTAGCTCCCCTGACCTTAATGTGTGTGAAAACATTGGTAGTATCTTGAAGGATTGTGTTGAAGCGCGCACAGTGAACTATGATGGTATACCAAGCCTCGACAACCTGCGAAGAGAGGTGACCAAAGTGCTCGGGTAAATACTTTGAGTCTCAGAGAGAAACTTAAATAAATATGTTCTGAATTACTTTTGTTTGTGTCCATATCAATTTTAGTTTATGCTGTGTAGTGGGGGGGGAATTAATTTCGAAACACCCTGTATATTGTATAGGTTATTCACCAAATCAAACTGGCTTTGCGTTAAAAGTACAGTAGTAACTTCCCCTCTGTCCTAAGAGTCCAGCAAACATAATATGTATCCTTTAAAAGCTCCCCCCCCCACCTTTTTTTTAACATTGATCCAATTTGAACCACGGGAGTCTATTGTTGTGTTTGCCAGTGTCTCATTCGTAAGCAAACATTACTGGCGAGAACCACCGGTGGTTTTAACAGTTTTCTCTTGCTTTCACTGGCAAAGAAAAGAGACCGGAGGGAATTTAATTGTCAGAGATGAAAGCCGAGAAAAAAAAACGTTAAATAAAAGACAGTGGAGTATAAATTAAAAGGAAGCAAACAAGCGCAAAGGGAAGAAAGCCTTTTCATGGCGACAGAAAAAATGCTCCATGTTGTAAAAACGTTTTCAAAGGAAAATATGAGGGTAGCAATGGAAAGGCTCTCTCTGCCTATCTGTATATTGACATGAACGCGCTCATGCACACACACACATTACATAAGCATTTTATATATGCCTATATATATATATATATATATATATATATATATATATATATATATATATATATATATTATATATGTATATATATGTGTATATATATATATATATATATATATATATATATATATATATATATATATATATATATATATATATGTATATATATATATAT
>NC_087203.1:64986868-64994368 GCF_015104395.2 Macrobrachium nipponense | reverse complement strand
TTAAACAATAAAATCACCCTAAATATGCTGGTGCTTTCAGATTTTAGGTGTGTGTAATATGTAAAGAGAAAATGAAGAATATGTCTGCAAATGTTGCATCCATACTTGACTCGGCCTGAAAGGAAGTCAATCTTTCTTAATTCTTTGTTGTTTATTACTTCACTGAGATTATCATTTTATATCACTCAAAAAAGTTTCTGATATCTCTTTTGTTTGAAAATATATTCATAAAATAAAATTGGAAACAATATTCAGAAACATGACTAAAAGCTTAGGCCGAGTTGAAGAGTGCGAAGTCTGTCCACAGAGTTCAACTTCTTTGCTGAACTGAATTCCCCACAGCCTGTCTAGATCTGAGCTAACGATACCAGATGCATCCATCTGATTATTATTATTTTTTTCGTTATCAGATATGTCCAGACATACTGTATGATATTGGATTGAAAATGTTCGGCAGTCATAGTGGGAATTCTGTATATTTAATTACAGAATATGTAATGATATAACATGCAAAATATTGTCGATACTGCAACCTTATATCGCTAATTGGCAACTCAAATCTCTTGCTGAGACGAACACGCAACGACGCCTTGTAGCTCCCATTCTCTCGGCAATACCGTCAAATTTGAATAATTTACGGATGCAACATAATAAGACATATTCTTCATTTTCTCTTCACATATTACACACATCTAAAATCTGAAAGCACCAGCGTATTCAGGGTCTATTTGTTGTATGAAAACACAAGTTTTATTTTATCTTTATGGCATCAATGATGCAAATCTGATGAAGTGAAAAGAGGTATAAAGAATTAAATGCTTCCCTCTTCAGTTTTACTTGTAATTCCTTTATGTTTTAACTTATTGATTTCAGGAACAGATGACTTAGTACACAATTAATACCGAATCCTATGGTATGACCTAATCTTTCCTATCTTGAGCAAAGCGTGAGATAATTGAAGAAATATAAACAAATTGCTAGTTTTCTAAATCACAGACGAAAATAATGACACACTGAGCAAGCGGCCTACCTCTCGTTACCAGCCAATCAGAGGCCGCCAAGCAAATGTCATCGGTGATGACAGGCTAACTCTAACCCTAGGTAGGGTTACATGGAAAATTCTTAATTGCTACTAAGTTTAAAGTTAAGTCTATCTTAGTTTTACCAGACCACTGAGCTGATTAACAGCTTTCCTAGGGCTGGCCCAAAGGATTAGATATTTTTTACGTTGCTAGGAACCAATTGGTTACCTAGCAATGGGACCTACAGCTTATTGTGGGATCCGAACTACATTACATTGAGAAATGAATTTCTATCACCAGAAATAAATCCCTCTGATTTCGTGTTGGCCGAGCCAAGAATCGAACTCGGACCACCAGATTGGTAGCTGAGTGCGAAGGCCACTCGTCCAACAGGAAACTACCTTAATTGCTACTACCCTAATGTCCTGGTACTAAATTAAATAGCCTAACCTACTGTATGCAATTTCTTAAAGATTACGCGATCATTTTACCATTTGATACGCAATATTTGAGATTGAATAACCTGAAGGGTTAATATGCTCAGGGTATGAGTTAATGATGCGTGATGGTGATGAGTGATTAGGAGAGTACCAGGATGAAAGTTGGATGAGGTGATTATTACATTAGAATGAGGGTTAGTAATACAAGTTCCAATGGATTAGTATGTTAGTCTACTTGGCAGAGATCAGGCTGGCTACCTTCTCTGGGTAGGTGCCAGGATCTCTCTGCAGTGGAATGCGTCATTGTGCCTTGGAGAGCAAATGGCTCTTAAGTTAGTGGCTTTTCTTGCATCCCCTCTTCTTCTGGTTCCTCCAGGATCTGGCTACACCAGTCCAAGGTGGTGACGGAACCGATTCTGGGGAAAGGCCAGAAATGCCGTAAGGAGCAGAAACAATGGTAGCCCTAGGGGCTACAGGCAAACACCCTACTTCGGCTGCTATGACAGCCATTGTAAGGGTAGAACCTACTGCAGGGGAGGCCCCTGCTTCGGCTGCTGCGACTCCTGGCTGGGACGTTCCTGGTCGACCAGTGATGGTGTAACTGAGAGGTCTGCCAGAGGCTCATCCTCTCCCGATGAAGGTGATAATGTAGAATTATCTGGGGCTGGAGATTGGCAATGGGCTCCATGCAGTTTGGAGGAACTCCTGCAGGGGAATCCTTGCTGGGGTTAAGATGTGGCACAACACTAGCATGGGGCCAAGTACAGATATTGAAGTTTGCGGTGCCTCTATGTCTGGGCTGGACTGAGCGTGGCACTGTGCAGTCCTCACAAGCGGCACTGGAAGCAATTTGGCATCGGGCATACCTGAGGTGGGTCCCAGGGATGTAGAACCCCTCGGTGTACCTGTGGTGATCAAACAGAGATTCCTGTCTCTGGTGGAAGGTTGGGCCTCTTGGAGGTGAGACAGTGGCAGTGTCCGCTGCACATTGCTTGTTAGAGCACCCAGATCAATTTGTGGTGTCTCCTATTATGTTGTAGGTTTTGCAACAGAACTGTGAATGGTCAATTTCCTTCCGTAGTGAAGGAAACCTTTGGTGGCAGAAATAAGGAGGGGACTTGAAATCTTGCCCCAGGTGAAGGTCGTACCCTCCAGGAATATAGCTTGTTACTGCAAGGGTACAGACGTTTGAATGGTGAGGTCTTGTCTCTCAGTTTAGTTCAATGGTGGGAAGGATCAACTTAATATGGTTGATACCTTCAGTGGTAATGAGTTGATGTCTATTGATGCTAGCCCAGTGGGGAATTTGTCATCCCGTATCAGGGAAATTTGCATGCCAGAGTCATCAAAGGCTCTGACACGTCTTGCAGGATACTTGCCTTGAGAGGTGCCATGGTTATAGGGCCCTTAGCTGGGGGCCCTAATGAAGAGGAGTGGGTAACAGCCATAGCAGTGGCAGGTATATTATGCAGACATGTGACCTTTCCAGCCAGTCTCGGGAGAACTTTCTCCAGAACTGGTGATATCTCTCTCACAATCTCTGCTTTCTCCTTCTGTGACCGTCGTATTTATACAGCACTCTGGGGGCGGAGCCTACGGCGAACGTCACAGGCTCCAGAGATTACTGGAACTTCTTAGATGAATCTAGACGAGGTATTGCATCATATTTCGCAGCGTTCCTCCCGACACTTTGGTGTGTGTTGCACTCCACAACACGCCCGACGATTCCAGAACAACCGCGAGAACAGGCGCCTCCAACACGGGCGCGAAAGCCTCCTTGCTGCCGAACTTCTCGAAAATGCATTTTCCTTTTCTTTAACTTCCTTTGCTATGAAGCAATTACCATCACTTGCCCTCCCAAAAGAGAAAAAAAATGAAATCAACTGATTTTATGTTTTTTTTCTAAAGAGAAACAAGAATTAAACAGCAGGGAACAATTCTGCATAAAGCTTTAATCCAGTCAAACACGCACGCTTCTCTACTCACACACTTGTGCGATAACAGAAAACGGTTATTAGGCTACTCATTCTGAGAAATCTCTAGAGAGGCTATCAGCTAATACATTATCCTTTCCCCTTATATGAACTATCTTCAGGTTATAGTCTTGTAATTCTAAACTCCAACGCTTTAGATGATTATTCTTGTTCCTAAACCTCTCCAAATAAACTAACAGATTATGATCAGTATACACAGTTAAAACAGAACCGCTATGTGCGTAAATCTCAAAGTTTTGCAAGGCTGTAACTAAGCCAAACAATTCCTTTTCAATAGTGGAATAGTTCTGTTGCGCTTTATTCAGTTTCTGTGAATAATAGGCAACTGGGAGTTTCATTCCATTCACTTCTCGTAACAAAACCCCTCCTACGCAAATATCACTGGCATTGATCGCTAAATTAAATTCCTTACCAAAATCGGGTAATAATAGAACTGGCTCGTGAATCATTATAGCCTTTAACTTGTTGAAGGCTTCCACACATGCATCATCAAATACAAAACTGCGTCCTTTCTTAAACAGATTAGTTATGGGAGCACTTATTTCCGAGAAATTTGGTACGAATCTACGGAAATACGAAACCATTCCGAGAAATCTCATGGCCTGTTTTTTAGTTGTTGGGATTGGGAAATTCACAATAGCTTCTATGTTCCGATCCTTTGGACAGATTTTACCTAGACCTACCTTATGTCCTAGATAAGTAATAGAGGCTTTCCCAAATTCGCACTTCTTTAGATTAAGAACGAGATTCGCTTTGGTAAGGGCCCTCAAGGCTCGCCCAAATCCTTACATGATCCTCCCAAGTTACTGAAAATATCACAAGATCATCTAAGTACATGACAAAGTTGTTAATGCCATTTAAAACTTTATTCATTAACCTTTGGAAGGAACTGGCTGCGTTCTTCAAGCCAAAAGCCATAACTTTGGGCTCGAAACTACCAAATGGCGTTATAAAGGCGGAAATTTTCCGGGCTCGTTCACTTAAAGGTACTTGCCAATAACCTTAGCCAAATCAAGCTTTGAGATGAACTTGGAATTTCCGATTCTATCTAAGCAATCGTCAATCCTGGGCAAGGGAAAATTACTCTGCTTCGTTACACTGTTTACCTTCCGGAAATCAATGCACAAACTTACCTTGCAGACCCTCTGTTCTGTGTACTTTCCTTGTCAAGAATTTATTTTCGCCTTGTATAAAAGTAATTTACTTTTTACGAGCAACGCAGTTTACAAATTATAAAGATTCCAGGTTCGTTTATTTTCCCAGCCGGGTAATCTCAATGCTGATTCATTACTATATGGCTAGAAATGCTGGCAAGATTCGCCACTTTTATGTGTAGACTCGGGTGGGGCGGGTTGGAAAGTAATATTTAGAATTATGTAATTCAGCTCCTTAAGGGCCTAGCCTGACTACACACACGAGGATATATTGGAAAAAGAGCAATGTGGACTTACCTTGAGTCAGAAAAATTAATGGAATTATATAAGGTCGCCATAATTGCAAAGCCAGTCAAATTACATTAAAGGTAATTTAATTTGCAAAAAGTTTAGTGCAAAACCAAAATTGGAAGGGCTTGTAAAATCTGTTCATTGTGCAAATACATGCTGTGATAAATTACAATCAAGTTCTCACTGGCAAATCATTACATGTGATATCGATTCAAGCTTGCTGTGAATGACTGGCTTGCTAGACTGGATGCAAACATGGCTGTATCTCAGAACAGTAACTTCTACGGTGTGTAGCTATGCTTGACAAGGAACAGAGGCACGGACTATAGGGCAGCAGGAATCTGGAAAAGCCTCCAGGTTACATGCAAACATACCAAGACTTTCTCTCACATGAAATATGTTACTCACCATGGAAGGAATCTATCATTAAAGCAAAATTACAATGTGAGTAATGGTGGGAGAATTCTAATTCTTAATTGAATTTCTTCATATATCTTTGAACAAGTCACAGGGAAACACGTGCATGCTAGGTGCGGAACAAAGGAGTTATCAAGTAGAAACGGGGAAATAGGAATTTTGAAAAGAAGATGAGAGAATTACTTGAAGAAAAAGGAACTGGCTATATGAGCACAACTCAGGATGTATCTGTGTGCCTGGGGCTTATAACTTGATCATTGGAGATGGCGTACGTTTTTTCCCCTGAGTCGTGGAGCGCGCCAGTGAAAGCTTTGTTAGGCCTAGGTAAGCAGAGACGTATGTCTGCCTGTGAGGAGCGACCAGGAAGGGGTGAGGTTGTTTTAGGGTGTCCAGGGTTCAGATGGCAGGATTTGAGCAGAGGCTGTCCTGTAAGAAGCAAGCTAGTAAAAGGTTCAGGAGAAAATTGCCTTATGGTTAAGCTCCCTAAGGGTTCCTCGAGCTACTCATTTGCTCTATGATCTGCCTTTCTATACAAACGATTCCCTAAACCTCCAAAATCATATGATGCTAAGACAATATGGCTACCTCCCACCTTAACTTAAAACTACTGGACACTGGCTAAGAGAGTCTAGGAGAAATATGTGAAAATATATATATAATATACACATACATACATTCTTACATACTGTAATGGACTGCACTCGGTCCTGCAGGATCTTGATGCAGAAAAAAGGCAATGGGACTTGAATGACAGGCAGAAGTTGATATAAACAAAGGAGGAAGGAACTAAACAGAACCCCAAAAGATGCCCTTAAAACTAATTTATTCGCAAAATTTACAACATATACAATTATACAAATGAGCCAGCAAATAAATTTACTAGCATTAGTGGGTACAAAATTTACATGAAACGAAAGTCAAAACAATACAACAATCAGCACATAACCAAAGTAATTAAACTTCAAACATGAGGAAATCGATGATTATAGATAAACATGAGCAGCATAACAAATATATATCTGAATTTTTAAATAAATCAAAGTAACAGCAACCTGTCCAAAATAATCATTACATGAAAACAACCACATACATCATTATACAGGTAATTATTGTTATATCTTTGTCATACATCATTATACAGGTAATTATTGTGATATCTTTGTCCCTAAATACCACACACCCAACATAAAAAATAATAATAATAGGTTTAACATATAACCAAAACATGGATAACCTCAGTAACCCTAGCAGTGTTAACAAATATAATCAACACAGTTACCCAAGCTCAATACCCACAACAGGGTTAACAAATACAGGCAAGCTATAAAAAAAGCCACAGCTGCGAAACTGTTTAAAATACCACCCGAGGTAACCTTCCGAGACAACCAATGCTGCAATACACTGATGAGGTTACACTCCAGAACAAGGTTACGCTGCAGGCGAAGTTACATTCCAGGACTAAAGCTGCTCCCATACTGACTCGCTGCTAGCAATTTACTGACTGACGTTGTCGAAGACAAAGGGACAGATGTCAACTCAAGAAACCCAAAAACAAACACTAACAGGTAAGGTCGTGGCAATTGCAACAAGGAAACAATCGACAAATGATTGTCCCAGAAAACCTGCTAATCCTTACACCTGCTTACTTAACAGTTTTAAAAAATAATTTTTTTGCACCTGCAAAACTCACCTCAGATGCTGTTACAACCCCGCCAGCCAAAACAGAACCAATCCTGTAATACGGTCACCAATGTAATGAACCTGCCTAACTTCCGTAGGTTCTTAAATAAAAAAACAAAGGTACTGGAATGATTGGCAGAAACAGTAAGATGAAAGTTACCTTACTACTAATTCATTACATAATGAAATTTACATATTTACAAATGAGTTCAGGTTTGGGAAATAATTACATCATTATCAAAATGAATTAACTATTAAATCAGAATCTGTTCAATAAATTCAAATATAACAAAATGTATAACATCAGTACCATGAACACAACAGGATTAAACATTAACTCAAATCAAATTATTTTTAAAAAATCAGTGAACACTTGAGGTAGATCAAAACCAATGCACATGCAGCATAAATAATGTCATAAAAATAGTAAACAGGCAGCATAAAGAATTATACAGTAATAAACTAGCAGCAAAAATAAACAATCATGCAGTACCAAAACATA
>NC_087203.1:64964368-64976868 GCF_015104395.2 Macrobrachium nipponense | reverse complement strand
GTGGGAGTGAACTCCTCCTTTTTTTCTTTGTGTTGGGTCATCGGGGACGAGTTTGCCCTTGAATAATGAATTTCCAATGCCACAGGACATCAGCTGAAAACGATTGGTTGATGATGTGATGTGCCCGTAGGGTTTTTTTTAAGAAAGATTTTCTTTCTCTTGAGTGAACAGAAAAGGAAATGACATACATATGGGATGTGGTGTAAGTTTTCCTTATGCTTTAGAAGGCATAATTATAATGGGGACACAGTGATTATTTTTATTAATAGAGATTTGATTGGTGTTGGAGAGATTACTTTAAAATGGTGCTGAGTGATGGTGATTGCCGAGTGGTGATGAGTGGTGATGACTGATGTTGTCAGGTGGTGTTGCCATTGGTGGTGGATGGGTGCCTCGTGTTGTATTTGGTGTTTACTGGGGAACTCGTGTTGAGTTTTGGGTGTGGCAATATGATGAATACTGGGGGATTGGCAATATTAATGCCCTTACTTGAGATATTTTACTGGAGAATTATTACTATGGAGAATTATTATTATTACTTGAGATATTTTACGGGAGAGGTACTTAAGTAGAATTATCATTATTTGAGGTATTTCATGGGAGATTATTTTATAATTATTACAGATAATTATAATATGGAGAATTATTACAATGAATTATGGGAGAAGTTTTGTGGTTAATTATTTATTGAGTTTCTGTGACTTTGGAGAATATGTCAGTAGTTCATGGGTGATGAATCTTGGTGAATTGTGCTGAATTTTGCTGAACTTTTGGTGAATTTTGTGCTGAACTTTTGGTGAATGGGCAAGCATTAACATTGGTGATGTTTTTTATACTAATACTGGTGATTTTTTTTATATACTAACATGTGTGTTGTAATGCTATCAAGGGTGGTGTTTTTTTTGTGGATATGGGAGGAACTAACGACACATTTTGTTGTTTTTCTTTTTTTATGAGTTCAGCAGAGAATTGCTTGACATTTACGTGAGTCACGGGGATAGTTAACAGTGCCATTGATTTTTCTTTTTTCCTTTTTTTGGAAGTTAGCCATCGCTGACACAAGTTTTTTTATCATGGGTGAATTTGAATTTATTTTCTCTCCAATTTGTGTGAATTTTTTAATATCTCAGTTCGTGACTTAGTCATTGTTCTGGAACGTGTTTGTGTTTTCAGCTGTTTGATGCTGCAGAGAGATTTATGGGAGAATTTTTGCATTTTTTTGAATGCATACGAAATGGCACTACATTTTTTTTTCTCTGGATATTTATGTTCCAGAAGTTGTGGGTTTCTTGCACAATACCTTCGTTGTATTTGTGACAACTTTGCCAGAGATAGGAAACTTGGCTAAGTTTCTAGTGGCCTATGTCGTAGTGCATATGGAGAAGTCTTTGCTTAGACACTGAATTTGGAGTTTTGTTATGAGGAGTTGTGGCACATTGGTGATTTTTTCTGGAATTTTCTGGACAATTTTTATTTGCCGAGTTTTTGCCCTTTTTCAGCAGTTATGCTAAACAGAGAGTCTATAGTTTTTTACTATAACATTGAGTTATTCTCTGGGGAATTGGAGGTATATTATTTTGGAGATATAATTTGAGATATAATTTGGAGATATAATTTCCACAGTGTAGGCCTATGGTGGTGAGAACTATGTTTAGTTTAATTATTTTGCAGCCATCTTTGTTGCAAATGGAGGCACATTTTTGAGGAGACATGGGCAATATTTATGAGTGTCAGCTAGATGCTTTGAGTGCATTTTTTTGGAGATGGGATTTCATTTTTGATTATCCTGCTTGGAGATATAATATTCTTTTTGGGGACCTTTTTTTATCCCACATGGAGTTATTGGTGAAATAGAGGTAAGTATTTTTTATTTGCCGAAACAGAGGTGAATATTTTTCGTTACTGGTGGTGGTTTTATTACCACGTGGTTATTGGTGAAATAAGAGGGAATATGGTGTGGTGTGGTTATTAATTAAACGGAGGAAATATTTTTATCGCCAGAGTGGTTTTATTGTTAAAATGGTGATTTATATATTTATACATATATGTGGATGGCATTGATCTTTGCCGAATGACCTTTTTTGTGGTTATGACTTTTTTTTTTTTCTGAGAGTTTTTTGGAGCAGAGAGAAGAGTTCTGTGTTTCTTTTTGGTTTTGTGACTTATTGGAGGCGAGTGGCATTACTACATTATGGTCCTATGGAGATGGTTATCTTTGGAGGCATAAAATTGCTGAATTGCGAGTTTATCGTAGTTTTTTTTATCCGATAGGTGATAATTTTTTTTATAATTGGGCAATATCGTGCGAGAGTTTTCTTTGAGACAAATCTTGAACTCCTTAGATATATCCTGGAGATAATTTTGTGAAATGTGCTTGCTTAGTGTCAGTATAGAAGCTTTTTTTGAGAATCATGGGTTTCTGAAGTTTCGAGTCTGACTAGACATTTTTATGCTGCAGTTTCGAGCACACGTGTCCGCAGGTAGATTTTTTGCTGACAATGCTGTGATGAGTCCGGTGTGATGACTTTTCCTCTAGTGGTGATTGCTCAGAGTTTTTGCAATATCTGGAAATGTTGATCATAGCATTTCATGAAAGTGCATGTGTAATGGGTTGCCTTCTGGCCGTGTCCGATAGCTTTGAAAAGTTGCGATGGGCAAATTCCGTAACTATGCATATTGCATTTGTTGGGGAAAATGCAGGGTTATGTATATCATGCATATATTATTTTGTGATGAGGAAGTTCACTTGTCATTATCTTTTTTTTATTTTTTTTTTTTTCCTTTTCCTACGAGAGATGTAATTGGGGATTGAGCTTTAAATAGCATTTCTTTTTGGACGGGAGATGTAATTAGTTGGGCTTTGTGATTTACATAAATGGGCGTTTTGAGATTAATTATGTGAGCAGTGAAGAGTTTTTACTGATTTTGTGGGTTCAAATATCAGAGCTTGAGAGACCATTTTTCAGGGATAAATTTGGGTCTGGGCTTGTTACGTGATTTTATTTTTTCCTTGGTCTCATGACCTTTTTTTTTTTTTATACTTGTGAGAACTTTCGAGTTTGAAATGTGAGTGCAGAAGTCCGTGGAGTTACTGTGAGTTCTGGATTGTGTGTGCTGGTGTGTGAGTTTGGTGGAGTTTTTTGTTGTTGTTGGAGAAGTGAGTTAGAGAACTTAATATTTTTTTTGCGAGTTGTGATAATGACTTATGATGATTTAGTGGTCATATTAAATGGAGTTAATTGGGAGACGTTCTGTTAGTATTTCTGAATTTTTGAAGTCATTATTTGATAGTAGTATGTCTGGGGTTAGTTTTCTTTTTTAATTGACCGATGACTTGACTGACATACTTAAACACACCATAATTGTCGTTCCCCGAAGCTAGCAAGACACCCACCAGCCGTGCAGAGATGTTGCTGCTGTTTGCCTGATTAAGAGAGTTTCTACGAGTCTATAGAGTTCTACAGCGCTTTTGGGTTTACAGAAGCTATGAGACGTCTTCTGCTGGGAGACCGTTCGCCATCCTACAGCTTGCTGCGTCTGTGCAGGAAGTTGCAGACAAAGAGGGATATTCAAGAAGTCCAAAATGAGAGAAAGTTTATACACCCAATTGTTATTGGAGATGAAGCGTGATAGACATTACGTTGTGTTGCCAGAGACGTGCAGTTATTGCTATATTTTATGTTTTGAGCCGGCCAATGTGTTTTATATGTATAAGCTGTTTTATGTGAGCTATGGCTAGGCAGGGGCTAGCCAGGGTAGTGGCCGAGCATCTGTTACATAAAAGAGGGCTATAATTAATAATATGTTTAATATGCCATTATGATGTGATGTGCTGTGACTTTTTTAGAATGTGCAGACTGATCATTTTTAACTTCCCATGGAGACACAGTCTGAGCGACCACCTTAAGAATGCTGATATCTCTTTTTGGGTGGTATGATGTTAAAGTTCCTTACTTAAGCATATCAGTGTCATGAGGCTTGTTCAAGGTGCCTTTGAAAACTGGCTGTGACCAGTTATTTGGGCCGTTGACGAAGAGTGTGAATTCATCTGTACGTGTACGAGCTATGTCTGTTCATAACGGCAGGTTTTAGGCAGAACGGGGGAGACGGCTGCCTTGGGGAGAAAGAGCCTGGATGGCTCTATAATGTATTTTTTGTTTAAGTGATTTTCCAAGCTGTAATGGGTAAGTGTTGTTATACTTTAGCCAAAGGGATGGCTTGTTGTCTGTTTGACATTTTGTAAAGAGGTTCTATTTCATTTAATCTTTTGACTTTGTCTTTATAATTGTGTGTGCTCACTAGTGTGTTCTGTCTTTTAAACAGGCGGTTCTAGTGAGGGGACCGAGTGTCCTAGTGAGGGGACTGTATTTTGGAGAAGAGATAATTGGTGTGTGACTAATTACTGATTAAGACATTTAAATGCCGGGGGGTTATCTGAGTTAGTTGCCTGTGAGACTTGAACTATTATCATTCCATTAATGATCCTGTAAGAACATGAATTATTCAACTAGTACTTTGCTTTGAATAAACATATATATTTTTGTAACTTCGACTCTGATTTGATGACCTTAGATAATGGAGAGAGAGAGAGAGAGAGAGAGAGAGAGAGAGAGAGAGAGAGAGAGAGGAGGAGAAGAGGAGATAGAGAGAGAGAGAAGAGGAGAGAGAGAAGAGAGAGAGAGAGAGAGAGAGAGAGAGAGAGACCGTTACCTTACCATTACCTTACCTTACATTTCGTTCGTTGCCGCCCCAGGTCCCTCAGTGTGAGGCACCTCTAATGTCTACCAGAGAGTTGCTAGTACATCTTCCGGTATATTTTGCATCTTCCAATCTTGGATGGTCTGGGATGCAGTTTAGATATTTGTCGAGCTTATTCTTAAACACATCTACGCTCACTCCTGATATATTCCTCAGATGAGCTGGCAACGCATTGAATAGACCCTGCATTATCGATGCTGGTGCGTAGTGGATTAATGTCCTGTGTGCTTTCCTTATTTTTCCTGGTATTGTTTTGGGCACTATTAATCTACCTCTGCATGCTCTTTCTGATATTTTTAGTTCCATGATATTTTCTGTTATTCCTTCTATCTGTTTCCATGCCTGAATTATCATGTAGCGTTCTCTTCTCCTTTCTAGACTATATAATTTTAAGGATTGTAGTCTTTCCCAGTAGTCAAGGTCCTTAACTTCTTCTATTCTAGCTGTAAAGGACCTTTGTACACTCTCTATTTGTGCAATATCCTTTTGATAGTGTGGGTACCATATCATATTGCAATATTCAAGTGGACTACGAACATATGTTTTATAAAGCATAATCATGTGTTCAGCTTTTCTTGTTTTGAAGTGCCATAACAACATTCCCATTTTTGCTTTACATTTTGCCAAAAGAATTGCTATTTGATCATTGCATAACATGTTCCTATTCATCATCACACCAAGGTCTTTAACTGCTTCCTTATTTGTGATTGTCTCATTATTAGGTCCCCTATATGCATATAGCTTTCCTTCTCTGTCTCCATAATTTATTGATTCAAATTTATCAGAGTTAAATACCATCCTATTTTCCTCTGCCCAATCATATACTTTGTTAAGGTCTCTTTGTAGAGCGTTCCTATCTTCATCACAAGTCATTTCTCTACTTATTCTTGTGTCATCAGCGAAACTACTCACTACCGAATCCTTAACATTACTGTCTATGTCTTCAATCATAATAACAAACAGTATTGCAGCTAACACCGTACCTTGTGGCACACCGGATATTACCTTGGTTTCATCCGATTTCTCATCGTTTGCAATAACTATCTGTTTTCTGTTGTGTAAAAATTCTTTTAACCATCTTCCTACTTTATTTACGATATTGTGTTTTCTAATTTTCTTTGCTAATATATTATGGTCTACTTTGTCAAAAGCTTTTGCAAAGTCTAGATAAACCACTTCTGTTTCATTTCCGCTTTTCATATTTTTGAATATGTTCTCACGGTGGACTAACAGTTGGGTTTGTGTACTTTTTCCGGGTACGAAACCGTGTTGTCCTATATTAAACAATTTATTTTTTATTAAATGTTTCATAATATTTTTCTTCATTACCCTTTCATACACTTTCATAATATGTGATGTTAGACTCACAGGCCTATAATTACTTGCCTCTAGTCTTGATCCACTTTTGAAAGTAGGGGTGATATATGCTAATTTGTGCTCATCATAAATCTTGCCTGTATCTACACTTTGTCTTAATAATATTGCAAGTGGCTTTGCGATAGAATGAACTACTTTCTTTAACAAAATAGCAGGGATTCCATCAGGCCCTGCAGCAGCTCCATTTTTAATTTCATTAATTGCCTGCACAATATCAGCTTCATTAATTTCTATGTCAGCTAAATATTCACTATTTTCGTCCCTTACTTCTATATCATTATCTTCATTATCTATTCTAGGGGTGAATTCTCTCTTATATCGTTCTGCCAGTATGTTGCAAATTTCCTCCGTTTTTTTCATTCGTTAATCTCCCTTCAATTCTCAGAGGGCCTATTTCTAATTCTTCTTTTTTATTCACCTTCTTCGCATATGAGTATAATAGTTTGGGGTTTTGCTTGATATTTAATAGGGTTTTTTCTTCCAAGTCCTGTTTTTCATTTTCTTTTGATTGTATAATCTTTTGTTCTGCAATTTCTTTCTTACTTTTTAGTTCTATAACTTTCCATGCATTTTTTTCTTTTGCAAGACCTTTTTTCCACTTTCTGATTTTCTGGAACAAGATCCTTCTGTCTCTTGGTATGCATGAATGATGTTTTACTTTTCTTCTTCGGTATATATTTATCCACTATTTTCTCTAATATTTTATATAATATCTCCGTATTTACCCTTAGTCATAGTCTCGCTTACGAAAATGTTATCCCAATCTTTGTTTAATTCTTCATTTATTTCTGACCATTTTATATTTTTACTGTAGAAGTTGTATTTTCCATATCCTTCCCACTTTTTCATTTCTTGCTTATCTCTGTTTTCACTTGCTTTGGAATGAACTGTTAATTCTATGACATTATGGTCTGAAATACTCGCATTATAAACTATTATTTCTTTAACATAATTCATCTCGTTCACAAATACTAGGTCTAAAGTATTTTCCTTTCTTGTTGGCAGGTGATTTATTTGTTGAATGTTGTATTATAGTAGCATATCTAATAGCTTTTCGAATTGCCTCTTATCTTCTGCACTACTATTACTCTCTTTTTTATATGTATAAGTACAACCACAATCTCCTATTCGTTCTTTCCATTCTACGAAAGGAAAGTTGAAGTCACCAGATAGGATTTCTACATATATCATCCAATTTTTCAATTATTAAGTCAAACTCTTTAGTATAGGAGGTCTATATATTACTATGTTCATTAATTTTTCAGATTCAAATTCTACCGCTATTAGTTCACATTCTGAGTTACTATATTTCTCATATATTTTTCCTTGTTTTTTGTCTTTCCCAAATATTGCGGTTCCCCCTTGATTCATATTTTTTCTATCTGATCTATAAGTTTGGAACCCTTTTATTTGATCATCCTCCCCAGTCTCTTGGAATACCAGGTTTCACTTATATTCATTATATCTATTTTCTTTTCAATTTGGGTTAGTTCTTCTAAGTACTCTATTTTTCTTTTTGAGTTACTCGTAACTAAACCCTGCGCATTCATCGCTATGATGGTTTGCGTGTTTTCTCCTTCATTTAATATTGGTAGTAATAAGGATTTTCCCATGTCTCTTTCCTGTTCTGGTATGTTGTTCTTTTTTTCATTTCCAGAAATTCTGACATTAAAAAATCCAACTTTTCCATAATATTTGATCTTCCTTCATCATAATTATTCATTTTGTGTCTGAATCTGCAATTTTCTCCGTTTCTGCAATATCCTCTTGCATAATAAATACAGTTATTATCCCTTGAGTAGAATTTTGGAGCTGATGCTTTGAAATTTTTTGCTGACATCTCTGCATATCTCATTGGTGGTTTGCTTTTCTCTTTTACCTGATATTCTTGATTTCTCTCTTTATTTGTTTCTTTCTTATTTTGGATTTTATTACTTGGTTGGTTATTTATTTGATTATGATTCATGGCTACAGGGTGCATATATTTGCATTTTTTGTTGAACTTACATCCTTTTCCTTCTTTTAGGTTTTTGCATATTTTTGGATGCAGATCTCTGCAATCATCCCCATATCCATCTAGGTATGCACATTTACCATATATTTCATAGTTGTGACATACCTTAGGATGTTTGTAGTAACATCTTTCTCCAAATCTGCAATTCCCTCTTTTCAAAAGGTTGCAGATTTGGTCTTTCTTGTCTATTTTTTCCTCTTTCCCGTCATTGTGTAGATCTGGGTAGAGCCTCTTCGGGATTTGCTTTTCTGTTGCCATATCGTAATTTATTTCCTTCGTAGGTATGCTGCTTTATTGCCTCATATGTAGTATCAATGAGTATCTCTGCATCCATACTTTTATCTTGTTCTTTGTTTTCCTTATTTTTTTCTGTCATTTCATTTTTGTTTACTTCTCTTCCATTTTCCTCTTCTTCTTCTTCTTCCTCTTCCTCTTCTTCTTCATCCTCAACTATTTGTACATTCAATCTTGATTTAATAACATTGTCTATCCATGATAGACATGTTGAACAAAAAATTCTTGTATCTTTTCTCATATCTTGCATTACCTCAGCACACTGTGGATGGGTCGGAATGTTGCATGCAGCACATTTTCTGATTAGGTTTTGTGGATTGACTATGCTATACCAAACCTTACACAGTTTGCATGCTTTTGGCATTCTTTTTCCTAATGCGTCAATTAGGATATTCACAAGATTCACCTTATTCATTTTCTTTGTCGGAATATGTTGGTTTATGTATATTTTCTTTATGAGTCTCTTGACCACTTGGATTTTATTTGGAACTTCTTCAATTATTTTCAAGATGTTTTCATTAGATTTGTTCCAGTTTGAAGGATTATATCCTTCTAATATATCTATGAATGCTTTTGTATCTTTTTGGTTAGGACTGTTGCTGATTTCATAGATGAGAAATGCCAGTTCCCTTCCTGCTACCTCATCGTATTGCGAATCCGCCAAGCAAGCTAAATTACGCCATTTCTTCCCGCAGTTGGAACTTACTGCCATCTTGTTCTGATTTACAGTATTACACTTGATAAACTAACTTAGAAGACGCTTTATCCTACTATTTTCACACTAATCTTATCACCGATAGTTCACGAACACTTCTAGATATTTCTCAAATTCTAGTCGTATGTTAAACTTGTGATATCTGTTGATTAAATCTGACTTTACGCGGGAACGTCTCACCAAGCAAGATGGCTACTACGAGAGAGAGAGAGAGAGAGAGAGAGAGAGAGAGAGAGAGAGAGAGAGAGAGAGAGAGAGAGAGAGAGAGAGAGAGAGACGAGAGAGAGAGAGGAGAGAGAGAGAGAGAGAGAGAGAGAGAGAGAGAGAGAGAAGAGACTGAGTGTTACCAGTTTGCATGATGCTCAGGCTAAACACATACCAAATATGAAAATGGTGGGGGAGGGGGGAACCCCTTGCTGTTAATATATATATATATTAACAGTAAGCGAGTGTGAGGGTCACTGGCATTCAGAGATATGGCACCCAGATATTGGCATTGGCAGTCAGATGAGTGGCACTGTTGATCAACAGGGTCAGGCACACAATGGGGGCAGTCTACACGAATCTGTAAAAGTATTTGACAATGAAATGCTAGTATTGGTATGAGCAGAATTACACAGCGATTGTAAGATTTTGTTGGATATCAAATCATTGATATTATGTTAAGTACACTGAGCGTAATTTGATTTAAAGTAGCAAAGTATGATCACTCACTATTCACACCAAATCTCTCACTAGGTCTTAAAGGGTGATGGGAATTCTAGGAATGGGAATTTACAGAAGAAAACATAGCTTTAAATAGGAATGAGTGCTAGGAACAGGAGTGAAAGGGCTGACAGAACAAATATTTACTTTGTTACCTTAAATCCGTGGTGTGATGGGCATGGAGTTACACCAGGGCTTCTGCCGAAAGACGTTGGCCACTTGGCAGGGCTTCACCAGAGCATGGGAAGATAATGCTTTCATGAGTCAAGAACTAAGCAGATAGGTGGCTGTCAGGAGGACTCACAGTCTCGCGATGCACAGTTCATGGATACTTGAAAATACTAGCCATATCAGCTTCAAGAAGGTGGTTTGATGAGAGCAGCTGGCTGAGTTGTCAGGTACAGGACCGCTTGTGAATAGGTGTACTGCAGCAGGGCGATAGTCCTTTTGTTACTGGCGAGGGTGAAATGCTGTATGTTACAGTCTAGGGTAAAGTGCAACTTAATAGACTAGGTCAGACCGTATAAATATCTGAGTTGGATAACTGGAATCATCATGGCCAATCTGGATGTTGTTCTCAAAACACAATGAGTTCCTTGAGGGGGCGATTCATCTCGGGTCTTTCATCTCTGACGCTAATCTTCCACAGGAGCCTGAAAGAAACATTGAACGCCAGCAGAGAAGTGTGAACCTAGGGAGAACAATGAAAAACCTGTGGGTAGAGAGTGGCGAAGGTCATGCAAATATGAGGAGGTGAAATCGGGATGCGAGGGTCTAATGACAATGGTGCAATGACAATGGTCAGGGACTAGGTCAGGTAGAAGGTTGGTGTTAAGCCAGGTAGACCTCCTGTGAGATGTGAATTTATACAACTTGCCAGGAGGTTCTTGATTTAATGGCTTTTGCTAAGTTAGTTTGGGGACTGTACTACAATGGAAAAATGGGTGCTGGTCCTTGCAGTATGGGTGACCCATCTCAGGATTGGCTATCGGTCAGTAGTTAACCTTGATTGGGAGATGACAACTCATAAATCACCGTAGAAATATGAAGGGGAGAAGGCCATTAGGGTGTCATTCTTCTTCGTTTGGTTTAGGAATACAAAAGAAGAAATCAGCCAAGTCAAAATACACTCAAAGGGCCCTTAATCCGATCACAACGCGGAAGGGAAATTCTTCTACTCTTCGCTTTTCCTCTTCACAATTTGATTGTACATTATTAGTTCGAAAGGTATTCCCTCAAAATTTTATGTTTGGTTGAAGAAAAGAAAAGAGGATCCAAAGGCGACACTCACTAGTGAAGATGTTAGACAGTCTTATGACTGTCAACATCTGACAAATCTTTTTAAGGACAAACACTCCTAATCTCTCTTTCTCTCACCAGTATGAAAATAAAATTGTCTGCATAAAGTTGTAATCCTGTCTAACCAGGCTTTCATTCAATTTAATCGAAAGTCTAGGATTTTATTTGACCACTAAGCAGAATTTTCGGTATCCTTTACTTTAGTAACTCAGTTTTTTCATGCAAACTTCTTAGCCTTATTTACCATAACCAAAGCTTGCCTTTAGCATTCCATGATTTATCCCAGGAGTCAGAGATTGACATGGGCACTGAAAACAGTGTGGGAAAGAGAACATTCACGACATAATCCATAATTGGGTAAAAGAAGGTAATTTGACAAGGGAGTTAAGTGTAAGATACGAAATTGTTATGAAGAGAGCTATTTGCCATGACTCTGGATAGCGCTGTGAAATGTTTGGGGGAAAGTTTGGGAAAATTCTTCTCAAACATATTTGTGTCTTGACAGGATGTCAGGTTCCTTGGATATATTCAGCTCTCTAATTATAAGTTCTCATGTCTAAGCTCCATCGTCTTAGATGTCAATATCATCTTTAGAACTGTCAATATCATCTTTAGAACAGGGTTTGGGTACTCCAAAAAGGTTTAATTCCAGAAGAGATAAAATGGGACCCATAGTGAGTGACTAGATTGCCTTCTCTATAATAGGCATCAATCACTGGCAAAGTGAAAACTTGGCTTGGGAAGTAACTTCATCATCAAAGTCATGCAGGACTCTTCATATGAATATTGACAGTACCATGGCATCTGGCTTTGACACTCTTCACATCAATCAAAGCAGAACAGGTAAAATGACACAAGGTAGTAAATAGTCTTCTGCTGAGTCATAAAAGAATGTTACTGTAAAGCAGAATAATATATATGATTCCAAACAACAAGAAAACGAATGATTTTCAGTTTATAAAAAGTTAAGGAAAGGACATGACTGAACATCTGACCCTCTGTTACGGTGCCAAGTCACCCAGAAAAGATGGGTGACACTTTGCCAGACTGGCACTAGTACCGCAAAAAACTATTTGTTTCTCATAGGCTGTCTGGGCATCTGACATCTTTTACCTCTCTCCCTTGGGCCTCTCCTAGTTTGATTAAGCAATGGCACCGAAGGGGGCCACAGGATTGCTGCCACCTTTGGCTGCTGAGACAATCAGAGTAGGGGCATTTCAGCTTCAAGATGGTGGTTGAGGAGAGCGGTGGGCTGAGTGATCAGGTACGGGACTGCTAGCTGGTAGGCGTACTGCAGCAGGGCGATAGTCCTGTTATTGGTGAGGGTTAAATGCCGCG
>NC_087203.1:64951868-64956868 GCF_015104395.2 Macrobrachium nipponense | reverse complement strand
GAAGCGATCAAGCCATCGTCATTGGCAGACCTGTACAACCCTGTCTGATATTCATCATGTATTCTCAGAAGAATATATGTATTTTTATACTTCGTGTTTTCTACTAGAACCTCACATCAGAAAGAAGATACTTACTCCGTTCGTTATCATGAAACCCCAAGACACTCCAATGAGTATGGAAGTGCATAACCAACCGACTTAGCGTAAGATTATCGCAAGTCTAACATTACCTCATAGGGCGCCTTATTATACAAGGCAACAGCCTTAATATTGGTGGCAGACTACTTCAAGAACTCTACAACGTCTTCCAAAGAAAAACCAGAATAATGAATAATGTATCATATGAGAAGTTAACGACGACGAAAACAACAGATTCTTCAAGCAACTTAGTATCATCGTTTCGTGAGCGACTTCAGAAAAGAACTCTTCAACGTCTTCCGAAGATTAACGAATAATGTATCAT
The DNA here is from genome assembly GCF_015104395.2 of Macrobrachium nipponense. Lineage (NCBI taxonomy): Eukaryota > Metazoa > Arthropoda > Malacostraca > Decapoda > Palaemonidae > Macrobrachium > Macrobrachium nipponense. The sequence continues at coordinate 64,956,405 of NC_087203.1, read as the reverse complement.
ATCAGAAATCAACGACGACGAAAGCAAGAGATTCTTCAAGCAACTTAGTATCATCGTTTAGTGAGTGTTTCCAGCACTTCAAGAAATAAACCGAACGCGTCTTCAGCATCGGATCTTCAAGGAATCGAATCATCCAACAAACAAACAATGTGCACGAGGGAAACTCAAGCCAAACCAGGTCATCCGCTAAACAGAGAAGGAGGGCCATGGCATGTCGTTATTGGAACACCGTGACTTCCCACAAAATCAAGCTAAGTAAAATTTTTTTATTCATTTGGAGTAACTGAGCGTTTCCTTTACAGGTCGAATTTTCGTTATTCCTGTGGCTGAAGTTACCAGACATTCTTAATCTTACTTTTTTACAGAAATTATCTACATCATTGAGATTTTGCTACTGCGAGTTTTTGTCTTTTGAGTTTCTGTTTCCAGAAGTTCTCCTGAAATATCATAATCATATACTGTGTTAATTTTATCATTTTGGGTGATTATTAATCCTTTACGTAACAAATCATATTAAACCGTGAATATGCGTTTACGCAGTGGACGTCTGTATTTATACAGATGCATGGATAAGGTCATTAGACACCGTAGTGATTAGAAAACACACAAAAACAAGTGGAACACCCGTACAAATCTAGATAAATTAGAGGTAACACTATTTCGGGTCAGGACAATAAAATGCTCCTGTGCAAGGTCCCGATCGCAGTTTTAGCCTTGAGTTTTTTGAGTTATATGCATAAAATATCGAACCTCAATGACTCAACTTAACTTTAAAAATACGGCTGGATTGCAAGAAATAACATGTCTGTAAAAAACTTTCATTAGGCTAAATGCGCTGACCTGGATCCCTCACTATTTCAAATTTTAGCAAAGAATGAAGTAAACAACAGCAAGTACAAACAGTTAATATTGAATGCAGTAGAGATAACTTGTCTTAATAGTAATTGCTCAATTCCTAATAGTTCGTCATTCATACGTTCGTTGCTTTATATGTAACCAACAACAGAATGCTAAAAACACACAATACGTTGCCGATGGTAAACAGTAGCCCCTAAATATCAGAATCAAACAAATCGTGCTTAAGCAAACTTGGTTACTGTGTCATCTAGTCAGACAGTCAGGGTCAGTTAAATCTGCCGAGTGTTCAAAGCATAGCACATTCCACACAATAAGCGACTCTAGCAAGCGGGGAAAAACAATGTTGGATCATTTATGCCATACCTTTTTTTTATGCCAATACCTTTTTGAATTAAAAAGGAATTTTCCTATGAATCACACGACCGTATCAAGTAATCAGAGCAGGTTCTCGTAATTTTAATACATAAGTTATTATAAGTAGTGGTGGATTAAGCCCGACTGTAAGTGCCGTAAAAATTAGAATATCTTGTTTTTATGCCTTTAGTCCACATAATATCCTGTATTTACGGACTCACCGTCTGTTGTTCGAACTTCCCTATTAAGAAGTCCGGAGTATATTTCAGTAATGGGCAACAAAGAATTAATCGTCATAGCGTAATGCAGATTCAGTAATGGCGGATAAGCGAGCACTTACAGATACCTCTATAGTTATAAAAAACATTGATCTGTATCTAGTGTAATTGTAAGATATCCATCCATGTGTATACAAAACATTACCTTACCCCCTGCCAAATAAGGAGTGTTTATCAAAGGAAAATTCTATAAACCTTCAAACATATTAAAATCCGTTTGAACAAAAAAGAGACGGTTAATCAAATAATAACTTATATAGAGGAACTATTCATTTGTCTCATAAATCGTGATATTGTTCAACGACCCAACAGAATTCTCCCACAACCGCAGTCGCAGTTTGCACGCAAAAATCTCGAGACGCATGCACCCTCGAATGTCTTAGTGCGTGTAAAAAGACTTTGCTGGGATCTGAAATTTTAATCCTTCCTGACACTCTGAAATATAACGATTTCCGTGAACAAAGCCCTAGACATGGTTGACTCGCAGCAACAAGTTAAATCTAGTGTTCCACAAACCTATACATATCGTGGATACGGAAGTTATAAATATCGCACTTTTTATATTTGCTAAAATTTAATCACGCCCAACCAGTCGTAGATGAATCTCTCTTATACTCTATCTAAAGTAATATCCGTAAAGTAATTCAAGGAGAGGTGATTCAGCAGAAATTTTCTTCATCTTTTATCTGAATACCAGGAAGTTTCTCCACTAGTGAGTGATCTCTGGGGATAAACGGATGTCATTGAAAACAAAATACGGTCTAAGGACAAACATAAAGCTATATATGTACCTTCGTATAGACTCCCAATGAAATGTCAAAATAGAGATAAATGACGAAGTTGAAAAATGTTAGCAATAGGAGTCATTATGAAATCAAATAGCCCATATAATTTTTCCCTCAAACGTCAGAATAAATTTTTTTCACCAACTTGGCCTTACTTAAAGGCTTTCACCAGATACCATTACCTAAGTGATTGTACCTCATACACTGTTTTCAGCACACTCAGGGGACATTATCAATTTTTACGTATGCCTCCGGCTTATGTTGCACCCCAATTACAATATAGTGTTTGGAGACTTTTAGGGGATACCCTACATGCCTATATGGTTGATCTTGTAATCTTTTCTAATACCTTAAAAGTACATTCACATAAACTAGAGCTAGTGCTATAGAGACTCAGAAAAATAATCTCAGAGTAAAATATCTAAATATAAGTTTTAAAAACCGAACATGTTTGTGTATCTAGTCAAGGTCTTAAAGTAGTCCATGGTAAGGTGTCGGCTATTCATAACTTTCCGGTACCTATTAACAAAAAAGGGGGATACAGCACTTTTGCTCTGTAGTGGGTATTACAATCGTATGTAAATATGTAACTCTTCAATCATAGTAGCTCCTTTAACAGATCTTACGAAGAAGAGCGTAGATTTTTTTATGGTCTGAAAAGCATCAACAGGTGTTCGATATCTTAAAAAGCGGAATAATGCAGCTCACCTAACTTAAAAATCCCTGATTTAAATAAGGAACTTTTTTTTTTTTTTTTTTAGCAATAGACGCCTCAGACCAAGGGGTAAGAGGGGTACTACTTCAGCAATATGATAAACAGTTCTTCCCTATAGCTTTTTATTCACGTAAACTAAAGCCCTCTGAAAGTAAATATGCAGTAATAGGCAAGGAAGGGCTAGGTATCGTTAACTCACTAGTACATTTTAAGTTCATAATCCACGGTCTTTGGAGCCAAGTTAAGATATCTACCTGGGAAAGCAAATATCATAGCTGATGCATTATCCCGCAATCCTGCACCATACTGCAAAGAACCATTAATTGGACTAAAAGATATAGAAACATCCGTGCCTATTGTTAAAACCGTATCTAAACAAGAAAATTCATTAACCCAAGGGATCGCGAGCATTGAATATCTGGGTTGGAGCGCCGAACTGTTACAAACTGAACAAAACAAGGGTCAACAGCAATAAGCAAAACAATAAACACTTCGAACGGTAACAGGGTCAGCAGCTAAGCAAAACAATAAACAATTCGAACGGAAACAGGGTCAGCAGCTAAGCAAAACAATAAACACTTCGAACGGAAACCCTAAAGCAAAAGTATATTTAAAGTATGTGTATCAGAATTATGTAATCAAATGTAATATCATATGTAGGTCCGTGACGAGGAAAACCCGAAGAACACAGCAGGTGACTAACGACCAGGTAGTGGTAATAATGTCTTTCATACCAATCGTCCTAAACTGGTTGCATTCCGTCATCCAGGGTTCTCTATTATGTCACAGAAAGCCAAATCACTGTTTTACTGGCCTACAATGCTTACAGATATAAAAAGCACATAACTAATTGTAACACGTGTCATAAAAACAAGGGATACACTAAGACACCTGTCAGTTTAAGGGCCTATCCCGTGCCAAATCAATCAATGAAAGAATACACGTAGAATCATTAACAGAGTTACGAGTCTGACAGAGAAAATAAACAATTCTTAGTGTTAATAGTTCTTTGACACGTTATATAGAATTAATAGCACTAAAAACAAACACCGCAATTGAGTGCGCTAGGAATATTTATGAGTGCTAAATCAGTAAACATGGAATTCAACACATAATAATCTGTGACTCGGGTGGTGTAAATCAATAATAATCTCCTTAACTCGTTGTGTGAATTCCTTTCCATTAAGAAAACCAATACTATATTTTATCACCCAGAGTCAATCGGTTTGGTAGAACGGATAAATAAAAAAGTGTCATGTCTTACGAGTTACAACTCGTGATATTGGATCCGAACTGGATTATAGCGGTTCTCACGGTTTTAAATACCTTTATCATTCATATCTCGTATCTATAGAAATGATACCGCAAGTAGCCTTATACGGTACGCCGCTAGAACACTTTTCCATATATTCAAGCCAACCATTAATTTATCAAATATATATAAAAAAATATATAAATAAATAAATATAAAAAATAAAATAAATATGTATACAAGTGGAGCCAATATAATACACTCCGTAAGAAGTCGGAAGGCATACAAATTATAA
>NC_087203.1:64944368-64946868 GCF_015104395.2 Macrobrachium nipponense | reverse complement strand
TGTCGTAGTGCATATGGAGAAGTCTTTGCTAAGACACTTTGTATTTGGAGTTCTGTTATAATGACTTGTGGCACATTAGTGATTTCATTATTGATTTTTTCTAGAATTTTCTAGACAGTTTTATTTGCCGAGATTTTGCTTTTTTTAGCAATTATGCTAAATGGAGAGAGTTTTTATAGTTTTTGACTATAACATGGAGTTATTCTTTGGAGAATTGGAGAGATAATTGAGATATATTTGGAGTTATAATTGGAGGTATATATTATTTTGGAGTTATAATTGGAGGTATATATTATTTTGGAGTTATATTTGAGATATAATATATGGGAGATATATTTTTGGCCATTTTTGATATTTGCCAATGTGATGAGAGCTATGTTTAGTTCAATTATTTTGCAGCCATCTTTGTTGCAAATGGAGACATATTTTTGATAAGATTATGGGGCAATATTTGTGAGTATGTGAGTTAGATGCCTTGAGTGCACATTTTTTGGAGATATATTTTTGGAGCCTTGTTTTGGAGTTATTGGGGAAATAGAGGTAAATATTTTGTATTTGCCGAAATAGAGGTGATTATTCTCTATTCCTGGAGTGGTGGTTTTTTTTATTTATGGCTATTAGAGAAATAAGAGAGAATATGGGGTTGGTTTTTAACCAAATGGAGGAAATATTTTTATAACCGGAATGGTGTTATTATTAATTTTGTGAAATATATGGAGTTGGAATTAATCTTTGGCGGGTGACCTTTTTTTTGTGGTTATGGGAGTTTTTTTCGAGACAAGAGAAGATTTCTGTGGTTCTCTTTTTTGATTTCGTGACTATTTAGAGGCGAATGGCATTACTGCATTACGAGTCATTTGGAGATGTGTGCATTTTTTATGTTCACAAGTGTATTATTTTTGGAGAAATATAATTTGGGTAAAGTCATGTTGAGAGAATAAGTCTTTGAGACAAATCTTTGAACACATTAGTCATATCCTGGAGTTAATTCTGTGAAATGTGTCTGTTAGACCTTTTTTTTTTTCTAGAGAATCATGAGTTTCCAAACTTATGTGTCTGACTAGACAATTCTTATGCTGATGTTAGAGCATACGTCCGCAGGCGATTTTTCTGCTGACAAGCGATGTGATGAGCGCTGTGCTGTTTCTTTTCTTCTGATGATGATAGATCAGAATTTTTGCAATATCTGGAAATGTTGACAATAGCATTTCACGAAAGCGCATGGGTAAGAGTTTGCTTTCTGGCAAATTCCGGGGCTTTACATGGAGCATTTCTTGGGGAAAAACGCGGGAGTTATGCATATTATACATGTATTATGTATTTTGTGATTGGGGAAATCTACTTGTGGTTATCTTTTTATTATTTTTCTTCCTTTCCCTACGAGAGATGTCTTTTGGGGATTGAGTTTTAAGTAGCATTTCTTTTTTGGACGGGAGATTTGATTTTACCGGGAGATGTAATTTTTCGAGGGTTGTTACTTACGTAAATGGGAGTTTGACATTAAGTCTCATTGTAATTAATTATTGAGCAGTAAAGGGGTTTTTGCTGTTAAACATTGGAGATTTTTACTGATTTTGTGGGTTGTTCAAATATCAGAGTTTGAGAGAACATTTTTTGGGTCTGGGTGTGTTACGTGATTCTTTTTTTTTTCCTTGAGTTCATTACGATTTTTCTTTTCTTTTCTTATGAGCACATTCGAGTTTGAAATGTGAGTGCAGAATTCTGTGGAGTTGCTGTGATTTTCTGAGTTGTGGTGTGCTGATGTGTGAGTTTGGAGAATTGAGTTGGAGAACTTGATGTTTTTTTTTCTTTGAGAGTTGTGATGATGACTTATGATTTAGTAATCATATTAAAGGGAGTTAATTGGGAGACGTTCAGTTGGTATTTCTGACTTTTTGAGATCATTGTTTGATAGAAGTAGTATGTCTGGGTTAATTTTCTTGGATTGACCAAAGACTTGACTGACATACTAACACCAAAAAGTCGTTTCCCGACGCCAGCAAGACGTCCACCAGCCGTGAGGATGCTGCCGTTTTTGGTGATTACAAGAGTTTCCACGTGGGTGTTCAAGAGAGTCCTACAGCGTGTCTTTTGGGGATCTGCAGAAGCCGTGAGAAGTCTTCTACAATGAGGGAGGCTTTCCGTCTTCCTACAGCCTGCTATAGCCTGTTGCTGTCTGTTCAGCTACTTGCACACAAGCAAAGAGGGATATTCAAAAATTCGAAAATGCAGAAAAAATGAGAGAAAATGCGCCTAGTGTTATTGGAGATATAAGAGTAACAGACTTTATTTATAATGCCAGAGAGGGCGTTGCAGTTTTTACTTGAATTTTATTTTAAGCCAGCCAGTGTTTTGTATTATAAGCAATTTTGCTAGGCGGGGGCTAGCATATGGGGTGGCCAAGCATCTGTAAGGCCTAGGGTTTTTGATTAATAATATATTGTCCATGTGTTCCCTTTGACCTATGGAATGTGGAGAACAGTGTAGAGGTAACGACCCG
>NC_087203.1:64896868-64939368 GCF_015104395.2 Macrobrachium nipponense | reverse complement strand
CAAGATCGGTGATGATTTGTAATGTCAGAATCGATATAAAATTATAGCCTCTCTGATAGCAGATTCGGTAGCATCACTGTCCGTTCCTGATTTCGTTCCCCGTCCAACTGGACGGTGGTTCGATCCCATGGGGGGACGAAATTAATTATCAACTTAAAAATTCCTCGGTACATATATGAAAATATATCAATTCCGAGGTAGAGCGAATTAGATATTAAAGGACATTTGTAGCTCGAATGATTTATATGAATCACGGTGATGTGATAAGTATTCATATTTATATATATATATATAATATATATATATATATATATATATATATATATATAATATATATATATATAAGATATATATATATATATATATATATGTATATATATATATATATATATATATATATATATATATATATATATATATATAGATATATAATATAATATATATATATATATATATATATATATATATATATATATATATATTATATATATATATATATATATATATATATGTATATATATATATATGTAGGGTAGAGTGGGGTAAAAGGCCCCTGTGGGGTAAAACGCCTCCCCCTATTTTCTTGCTTATTACATATCATAGCAACTTAGTCAGCTGATCAGTGCAGCTACACCTTCTGCCTGAAGCTTTCTATACCAAACAGCCAGGGAGAACTAGAATGGGACACAGCCAGCACGCATTTATCTTCTTTGGACACATTTCATGTCAGTATGCGTGCTATTTCAGGGATATCCTGTGCGGACATCTTGTCAGTAAAGTCAGTACTTTAACTACAGTTACTTTAAATGAGAGCTAAGAAATATCTTGCGATGCAATCCAGACTTGAAAACTCAATTGAGGTACAGGTGGATTTAGTTTTCTTAAAAAATGGCAAGTGGGGTAAAAGGCCCACCACGCTTTGGGGCAAGAAGCCCAGGGGGCTTTTTACCCCATCTGATCAGTTGGACGTGTAACCAGTGGTGAAAGAGTGCAGACTACATATTATTTATTCAATGAAGGCAGCTGGAGTTTGTCTTCCTCTTATGTTTATATTTGCCCGTAAAAGGATGACTTCACTACTTATGATCGGCAACTCACCTGGATCAGTTGCTAGATGCACAGCAAATGGTTGCTCTAATGCTGATTGTTTCATAGACTGGATACATCACTTTGTTAAAATTGTTAAGCCAAGTCGAGCAGAAAAGCACATTACAAATAAGATGGCCACCACAGTCACAGGACTTTAGCCAGAGAGAATGGAGTAATGTAACGAAAATTAGTCTACCTTTTTTTACTTGTGTCATTTTTGTTCTCATGTAAAACTTATCCATTATTTCTTTTATTTGTGTTATTCTTGGTGCTATATAAAGAAAGTGAATTTATTTCTAATTGTGCTGCTACGGCTGTAAAGTATAGGAAGTGTCAATTTATTGTACAATTTTGCTAATTTCAATTCCTATGAATACCAAAAAGTTCCTAGGTTTTACAAGAATCTAAGAACTCTAAGATTAATTTTTGTATATTTTCCAACATTATTCTTGACTATTTTTGTGTGGAAGGTTGAATTTTTTATATTTAGCAAAAATAGGCGTCTACTTTTCAATATAAATGGTAGTTTTCATGAAGTACCATAATATCTTAGGTATGGGGCAAAAAGCCCCCACCGTGGGCTTTTTACCCCACCCATGGTGTAAAAGGCCCCCTTTGTTCTTTTTTTTTCAGGTCATGTTTTTACTATACTAAATTGCCAACAGCTTCTCATGATTATGATCGTTGATACTCCAATAACAAAGCTTTCTAGAAATATCTCTGTTTGGTCAATAACTGAAATACTGTAGATAATATAAGCAGTTCTCCTTAAGGGGGGCTTCTTACCCCACTCTCCCCTATATGTATATAATATATATATAATATATATATATATATTATAATATATATATATATATATATTATATACACACACATATAATATATTATACACACACATATATATATATATATATACATATATATTATATAACATATATATATATATATATATATAATATTATATATATAATATATACATATACATTTATATATATATCATATATATAATATATATATATATATATATATATATATATTATATATATATATATATATATATATATATATATATAATATATATATCATATATATATATATATATATATAATATATATATATATATATATATATATATATACATATATATATAGATAGATATATACATAATATATATATATATATAAGATATAATATATATAATTATCTATATATTATAATAGATTATTATTTATATATATATATAGATATATATATATATATAGATATAATATATAGATTAGATATATATATAATATAATATATAGATATATATATATTATAAGATATATTAAATTAATATATATATATAATAATTTATATAATATATATATAGATATATATATATACTATTATAGATATATAATATAGATAATATATATATATATTATATAGATATAGATATCTATAATAGATATTAGACTATATAAATGGTATATATTATTATATATATATTTATATATATATAGTATATATATATATATAATATTATTATATATATATATTATTATCTAATATATAATATATAATGCACTATATATATTATAATTATAATCATATATATATATTAATATTATATATATATATATAGATATTAAATGTTTGTAATCTATATAATTATATATAATATATATATATATTATTATATATATATATATATATAATATATATAGTATATTAATATATATAATATATATAATATATATAGTAATGAATTATTATATATATATATAATATAAATATTATATATATATATAATATATTTATATTATATTTAATTATATATTTAATTTTAACGTATGTAATATTTGTGGTGTATTATTGTATGTAATTTATATAATTTCAACTTGTTTTATATTCATAATTATTATATATAGTATATATTATATAAGTAATATATATATTATATATTATATATATATATATATTAATATTATTAAACGTATGTATATATGTGTGTATTATGTACGTAATTTATATATCACTTGTTAATATATAGTGTGTGTATGCATATATGTGGATGCGTTTCTGTGAAGACAAACGATTTGGGAAAACTATAAATCCCTGCCTCCTTTTACCTTATTTTTATTGGAGTGACGTGATTAGCTCTCTTGGGGATTGAAGAGAAACCACCGGATTCCTCAACAAATTTTTGTTCTCTTGTAAGAACGAAATTGACGACTGTTTTTTTGTGCGATTGTTACACATGCGTTTTACCAGCAACCAGATTTTATTCTCCAATTTATTCTGCCATTATCTTTTGAATAAGGCATCTTTAGAATGTTTGACGCGAAATGGGCCCTTTGAATATTTTTGGCACAATTTACATTCAGCTTCATTGGAGGCTAATTTCGATCACTTTTGTTAATTTAAGTAAAAATTCTACAAATTAGGAAATGTATGTATTTAAAAAAATAAATACTGCTGTTTAATTACTGAAAATAATTTCACCAATTGCCAAAAGCGTATCATTTTTTAAATATATAAATGTTATATGCAAACAACTAGAAGCTCTGGTTGATTAAACTTTGTTAATCAGTCCGGTTAGAATAAGATATACTCGTGATACAATATACATTTGCTTCCCAAAAATATATTTAGCATAATATATTTTAATTTTTCAATGTCGCATGAAAAGTTATAGTTGCGCCAGAAATGTCTTTCAAGTACAAACAAATCCACTCAGTAATCACAGTGATTTGATAAAGCCAGTGGAAATGAAAGCCGTAACTGTTGAAAGGGCTGAAATATATATAGCCTCTGGTCTCGGAATTATCAGCCGGAAGCGGTCCATTTCGAAGAAGAAAGAGAGGTCGTAAGTCGTCTTCCTCTGCCTTTACTCATTGCGCGCAGGGAGATTCTTTTTCTGGGGTATATTAAAAAGATAAAAATAGAAACAGAGATATCCTCAGTCTGAGAGCAGAGTTACTGAAAGACATTTTCAGCAAACGTTTCTGGCTGATATTCAAAAGGTTTATGAAGGTCTGATGTATTTAGTATCTCTCTTCTCCGTTATGGTCGTAGTCGGCAATAATATGTGATTCAAGGTCGTAGGTGCAAAGTATCGCGAATTTTAAAATATGTATTACTCCAACAGCTGTAATTTTACGTTTGATTTTTTTTATTCCGAGAACTCCGTATCCTTTCTTATGAAATTAGACATGTCAGGTTATTTATTTGTTTATTTTTATTAGTAGGTTATGCAATAATGAACCAGTTCGTTCTCATGTCGTGGGCTATCCGTAATGTACTATATTTTTTTCTTTTTCTTTTTTCGTAGTAGTAGTTGTAGTAGTAGGTTATTATAATGCACCAGCTCGTTCTCCTATCATGGGCTATACGTAATTTATGTTTCCTCTTTGCTGAAATTGGTTTTTTTATTCTATGTCTTTACCAGTCTACATATTGCATTAAGATTTGAAACATCAGATTTTCTTGCGGACAAAAGGTACAAAGGAGTTTTCATGTAATAGAATCTTAATGTATTGAATCGAATTTCAGTCATCAGTTTACGTTTTGCTGATATGATAAGTACCTACTTATCTTGAATAAGTATTATAAATACCGAACAAGACAGTTTTGCTTGAAATTTTGAATGGCCACTTGGTGAAAGAGTAGGACCTCGAAGGGAATTGCGGTACAGAGAGACTGGTGTTGAAGGAAGCGAATTTGAACCCAGGCATCCTTGTAAATTGCTCTGATGAAGACTGATGCTGGATACTTTCGAATTAAATCTACGTTGGAGTAGGCGTTGATGAAGGATTACGGCTCTTAGATACAAAAGATGAGAGGAAGTTGTGCTAAGCGGATTGGCGAAAGATTGGACCGAATATGTTTTAAATAAATAGTCGATTAAGTTGGGAAAGAGTGTGGACATGGTCTTATCACCTAGATAATAATGATAAGATATAATGTTAGATGTGAATGACAGTGTTTGTTAGTGGACTGGCGCTAACGCACTGCAGATGAGTCTTCTCTGTAATTTTACGTTGAACAAAAAGCCATGAAAAATATTTGTTCGGGGGTTTGTATAACCGATTAAAATTATTGTCACTACTAGATAATTAGGCCCGAAGTCATGCATTTGTAGTGTTATGAGCTTTAGAACAAATTTTTACTCAAATGAAAAAAAATCGGCAGAAAGTTGTGATTATTATTCGTTAATGGTGGGAATTGCATATTAATCAGTGTCGGTAATTCTTTAGCTTATCGAAAACACAATTCAAATACTAAAAATATATTTTCCTCTAAAAACTTCTAAATATACCTAAAGGATATTAACATTTACTGGAGAATAAAATGATTTGCTCTAAACGTTGCAAGAATCAGTTTCAGGAATAAAATGAAGGTTTATAAAAAGTCCAGAAGTGTTTAAATTCAGTTAATTAAAATCGCTTATGGCAGTGAACAGGAGCTTTTAACAGAAAATTTATTTTGTTTTTATCCTAGAAAGAAATGTTCTTTGTTGCTTATTCCTTCCAGCGCACAGAAGTCAATGCCTTTTCAGAAGAGAAGACTTATGTGGAAGTAACAAGTCATCGGAAATAGCGGTTCCATATATACTGAAAGTTCCCGAGGATACGATTCCTATATATCTGGCGGCGAACCAGTCTCTCTCTCTCTCTCTCTCTCTCTCTCTCTCTCTCTCTCTCTCTCTCTCTCTCTCTCTCTCTGAGATAGATATCTCCAAGCTGCCACCATTTGCATTCGATTGACCCCTAGGCATACATTCCACTGTTTGGGCAAACTGGTTTAATTTGTTAACAGGGTGTGCCCAGATTATTCCGTCCTCACTGGTCTCATACCCGGGACATCTTGCAAAGAGAGAGAGAGAGAGAGTAAATGAGTAAGTTTCTGACATCAGTATCAGTACGTAAAATTAACAGTTGTATATATATACAAAATATCGACCATACCGACTGCACACAGTCCAACTCTTATACACGATGAAAATAAAATCCTCAATTATGTAACAACCATTCCAGTAAACTTTTAATTTGCAGAATGACGTTCATACTATGCCAGCTCAACAAGCGTCTAATTAGGCGTTATGAAAAGGCTGTATCGCATGTAATGATTAGTATATTCATTTCCCTGTTAATGACATCACATGCGCCATGTTTCAGGAATTATCTGTGCAATGCACAGGGAATGTAGTTGTGGAATTTTTTTTTTTTTTTAGGGGGGGGGGGTGGTTAAGAGGCAAGGGTTCTCCAAGTCGATTTTGGTTTTATGCATCACAGAAGAAAACCTTGTATGAGAGAGAGAGAGAGAGAGAGAGAGAGAGAGAGAGTCATGTATTTGAATAAAGTGGAAGGAGAGGCGAGCATTGTAAAATATGAGGTATGATTTGAAAAGTGAACAGATAATATGGAGAGACCTGAGCATTACATTACCATATACTACAAACCGCAAGAATCGTACAAATCCTCCGTCTCTGGCAGATTTTGCGTCATGTTCGCGTCTTGCCTTTGTCGTAGGGCCTCCTGGAGCTTCTTTTAAAAGTCAATCGAATGCAACACTCAAATGGATCTGTCTGGACTCTTGCTCGAATGGATGAAGACAAAGTACCATGTGATCCTTTCCCCGAAAGCCGCATTGCAGCTTTTTGTTCATTGTTGGCGTCTTGCATTTGTATCTTTGCATCAGTGGTGTATGGATTTTACTGGCAAGGGTTTTGCTGTTATGTAACCAGTCTTCTTGAAGTGTGGGAGCTGAATGCAAGTGAAAAGAAGAAGCTTTAGGTTGTCGAGATGCATATTTCGGTATTATAAATGGAAAATTTGGAAATATTACATTGAAATGTTAATAATGTTAGCGCAGGTGAAAGGCTACACCAACGCTGAGTTTAAATATGGTTCAGTTATGTGGAAAGAATGGAGAACTGTAGGTTTGCGACACACGCGTATAATTCTTATGTCAGGAGGAAGGAGGGGAGGAAGCCAAGATAGTGCTGTATAAGCGGTGTCGCAAAGTTTTCGGAAGGAAGGGTCCAAATATCCAGAAAGTGCGAGTGCTTGCAAGGTAAAGGGTAATGATACCGTGCACGTAGGGAATGACATTTTTGCTTATGATCCTTTTGGTTAGTTGTAGGAAGTGGAAAATGGTGTGAAAATTATCTGCAGTGGCGGTTCGTCCACGAATAGAGTTAATTAATGTATGAATGTGATGTCCCTTTGTTAGGAGAATGGCTGTTTATATATGGAAGAGGAGAAACCAAAGAGGAAAAAAGGAAATACATTTCTTACGTTGTCTCAACAGTTTCACCTTCTATCAGGCCTCCTCCGGGAACTTCATTGACTAATCAGTTTAAGAAAAATATGTACCCAACTTATGTTTGCCTTTGACCTCAGTACTTGCCTAAAATAAAAACAAAATGCTAACATAAAAATATGAATGATCTACTACATAGTTCGTCGAACAGAAAAGGTTGACAGTCTAATGGAGCTAAATAGTGAACTGGGTGGACACCAAAGTCAATTGATTACATAATAATATGTACCGATTTTTCATATGTATGTAGGAAGAGCGGGTCTCTCTTGAATAAAGCTTTACTGCTATTAAAGTTATTAATTTTCTTATATTTAGTTCATGTTTCCATTAGATTTGTTTCGATAAACTTGTTGTTTCTGAGTCAAGTTCTTGCTTTAGAACATTGAATTGGATAAAAACATGGTTACTAATGGCACTATTTCTCTGATCAAAAGTGATATTAATCAGGACTTATGCTGTGCTATCCGTTTCTCAGCAGTTTCTGCTGATTCCCTGGTGTGTGTGCGTGCTTGTGAGAGATATATATATATATATATATATATATATATATAATATATATATATATATATATATATATATATGTGTGTGTGTGTGTGTGTGTGTGTGTATGTATATAATTATATGTATATATATATATATATATATATATATATATATATATATATATATATATATATAATCTGTGTGTGTGTTACAGTGCTGTTACAGAATTAAGGGCAATTATTTCAAAATGCATTAACTTATAAAAACTTGAGATAAAGGCACATAAAACAAATAGAAAAGGAACGAAAATGACGTTTACCGTTAACCACGAACTAGTGTAAGAAAATACCTTTCTCACGCAAATGTGACAGTGACATTGCTCAGGCCCCCTCAAGAAATCGGAACTCTGAAACATTACGTCTTGACGAACTCCTCTTCTCAGGATTAATTGGCGCTACGGCTCTCACGACATCTTGTGACACGTTTTAGTGTAGAGAATTAATGTGAGGTTAGACCATCTCAAGGGCCTTCTGCTTAATATTACTAATGAAAACTCAATGCTCCTTTGTTCAAAAGGAGGAACGTGTAAAAATCTTTGCTCCACCCTTTCCAAGGATAGGCCTATGGTTTTAACCAATCAGTTCAACAGTACCAGCCTACGGTGATACACCCCCTACAGATGCTGGGCATGGACAAGGAGGCGTTTCCAAATGAGAAGCCTACCAATTACTACAGAAAAAATGACAGGAAGGCATTTTGAAGAACGGGCAAGAGCCACTCGGACATAAAGAGTTCTTTCAGAAGATGCCACACCCAGAGTCAAAATCAAGAACCCAAGGGCAGTCCCAAGAGGTGGACATCCGAAATAAGATGGCTAGACACAGGGAGAAGAAGCAGAGAAGAAGGTAGAGAAGTGGGAGAAGAAATAGAGAAGTGAGAGAGAAGAATCAGAGAAGTGAGGGAGAAGTAGAGAGTGGGGGAGAAAAGTGAGAAGGGGGATGAAGTGTGAAGCATGGGTGTGAAGTGTCGAACGAACCCCAGTGTCTCTATTGAATTCAGGTAAAATTCCCCTTGTGCCTAATAGACTTGCTAAGTAAACAGAGCGCTTTCAGAATAGTTTGCCTCGTTCATTCAAGTTCCACGGTAGCCCGATGGAAGAGGAAACTGTTAGGACTAATTTTTTTCCAGTCTGGTTTTGCCTTTGTTTCCATTGTGGAGTTCATCTTTGTGACTGATAGATATATATATATATATATATATATATATATAATATATATATATATATGTATATTGATATTTATATGTATATATATATGTGTGTATATATATATATATATATCTATATATATATATATATATATATATATATATACCGACATCAGAGGTCCTGAGTTCAGAATCATTATTTCCG
Organism: Macrobrachium nipponense; assembly: GCF_015104395.2. Lineage (NCBI taxonomy): Eukaryota > Metazoa > Arthropoda > Malacostraca > Decapoda > Palaemonidae > Macrobrachium > Macrobrachium nipponense. The sequence continues at coordinate 64,930,076 of NC_087203.1, read as the reverse complement.
GTGCGAGGACAAAAATTGTGGTGGTGCTGCAACACTTCGTGGAGTTTCGCTTTTGAATGAAGAAGGTGGCTCGATATCTGGAGGAAAGGCACATAATCATGCACCGCTTGCTGGGAGAAAAGAGATACTACAATCTATTGCAGAACTTAAAGGCCAGGCTAAGACTTCAAATGCAACACCAGCAGCAATTATACACGAAACTAGACAGAAAGTAGATATAAACTATGGTTCTGAAATGCCATCTGCATCAGCGATGAGGCAAACTATCCATCGTATACGTAAAAAAGAATTTCCAAGGGAAGCAGAATCTGCCATAGATCTGGTAATCCCGAATAAGTTACAGGTTACCCATACAGGAGAGAGAAACTTCCTTTTGTTTGAAACAAAAACCGAAAGTGAGTGTTTGGAAGCAGAAATCGAGGATGAAGAGGTACAGGTAAGAAACGTAGCTTTTGGCAGTGAAAATAATTTACAAAGATTAGCCGACTCAAATTGTGTAGAAGCTTGGCACAGGAGATTTGAAACAGTAGTTGAGTGTTACCATTTTGGGGTATACTCAATGATTAGGGAGTTTACGAAAGAAGATCATCGCACAGACCAAGAGGTACAACGTCTAACATCAGGCATTACTCCGATTCAGAAGAAGAAAGAACAAATCCAAAGAGAGAATAGACTCGCAACAGTATTAAGTAGACAGGGACAAGTCTCTTTGAATGAATACGTCAAGGGAATTGCTCACAATTTACTCTTAGGTACAAGTAATGGGGCTAGCAACTTAGAGGAAGACACTGATGAAGATTGAAAACAATAATTTGATTTTAATGTTTTGTTTACAAAAATATGTTAATATTTAAAGCAATTTTATGTATAAATTTTTGTCGCATGTCATGATTTAAATATTTTTTATTTTATGTTCAAAAAAGAAATAAATATTTTAATCACAGAACAAAAGAAATAAATATTTAATCACTGAACCTGTTTTAGTACCCCATGCATTCCAACAATCTAGTGTTGAAAAACGTAATTTTGTCAAAAAAGAAATAAATATTTTAATCACAGAACAAAAGAAAGGAATATTTAATCATTAAATCTGTTTTAGTACCCCATGCATTCCAATAATCTAGTGTTAAAAAACGTAATTTTGTCACTCTTATGTTATGTCACTCTTTTGATAATCTAAATATACTGTCACTCTTATGTTATGTCACTCTTATGGTCTGTCACTCTTTTGAGAAGTATTTTTGTCACTCTTCTGATCTGTCACTCTTCTGAGCGGCTCCTATATATATATTATATATATATATATATATATATATATATATATAATATATATACCTATATGTATATGTATGTACATTTATACAGGCAGTCCCGGGTTACGACGGGGGTTCCGTTCTTAAGACGCGTTGTAACCCAAAAATCGTTGTAAGCCGGAACGACGTTGTTGAAACATGTCCCCAGGGAAAATTTCACTAATTTGCAATTTTTCTTAGGGCCGTATCTCTAAAATTATCACTAATTTACTTTTTTCATGTGCAACACTGTGTATTCACAAATTACTGTATATTTTCATTAAAATAAAAGAGAGAGAAAGGGAGAGCGAAGAGAGATAGAGAGTAGAGAGAGAGGAGAGAACGAGAGAGAGAGAGAGAGAGAGAGAGAGAGAGAATTACATAAAAACCATTAATTCGTTGACCATTGTATGGCCATTGGTTACGTTTCCCAGATCCATGTCACTGGAGTTATGAGTTAGGGAAATTGATACAGAAAAAGACGAAAGGAAGAATTTTCTTTTGAAATTAGTTATCGTATTGTTACTACTTCTATTATTATTCTTCTTATTATTTGAAAATATAATAAACACGTGCATCTACCATAAAAATTCTCTCATATCGGTAAGAAAGAGGAATTATCCTTACAAGTGAATTGGAAGGTCATTTTCATCTCTTTAAAATACGACCATTATGAATTTTGTAATTAAAGTTTTATTATTATTATTATTATTATTATTATTATTATTATTATTATTATTATTATTATTATTATTATTATTATTATTATTAAATAACTGAAATTATCAATAAACATTTTACATACTAGTACCATAAAAATTCTTTCATCTCGGTAAAAGAGAGAGAGAGAGAGAGAGAGAGAGAGAGAGAGAGAGAGAGAGAGAGAGAGAGAGTTTATCTCTCTCTGTTCTCTCAAAAAATACTTATAACGCTTCCAGCGAAAGAGAGGAAGGGAGTTACCACCATGACATATTATTATCTTGTGTGCAAAAGAGAGAGAGAGAGAGAGAGAGAGAGAGAGAGAGAGAGAGAGAGAGAGAGAGAGAGAGAGAGTTAACCTTAATTAAAAGTGAGATGGATAGATTAGTACATATTGTATTTCTTTAAAATACTATCACATATGAATTTTGTAATTACAGTTATTATTATTATTATTATTATTATTATTATTATTATTATTATTATTATTATTATTATTATTTGAAAGTATTAAAAACAAATAGTACAAGTACATAAAAAATCTCGAGTCTCAGTAAATGAGAGAGAGAGAGAGAGAGAGAGAGAGAGAGAGAGAGAGAGAGAGAGAGAGAGAGAGAGAGGGGGGGGGGGGGGTTGGGGTAAAATTTCATGAGCACTTGATTGCAACACAGCAGCTCTTCCCCCTCCTGGCTGTCACAGAACTTGATATATCTGACAGTTTTAGTACCTGGAGTTCGAGAAAAGGTTACTGAAAGAAGACTGGGATTTCCTTCATTCTTCCATAATTTTTCAATATATAAGCTAAAATCTTACTAATTTCACTATGGTATTTTGTTTAATAGTTGATATTATTGCTGTATAATTAATATTAATATTTGAAAATAGTAAATCATTTATTTTATCATACAAAAAAAAACATACATCTTTGTAGTAGAGAGAGAGAGAGAGAGAGAGAGAGAGAGAGAGAGAGAGAGAGAGAGAGAGAGAATTATTATTTTATTATGTGATATCATTTCAACTTATTGAACTTACTAATACAGTATTAATCAAAATTAATATTTGAAAAATTAGTAAATCAATTTTTTGATTATAAAAATGTATTTAGTCCATGAAAATAAAAATCAAAATAAAAACACTAATTAGTGATTATTTTCGTCGGAAAATACAAAAGAGAGAGAGAGAGAGAGAGAGAGAGAGAGAGAGAGAGAGAGAGAGAGAGAGAGAGAGAGAGAAACTATGGTTTTTATATCCAAGTCTAAGTAGAGTATAAATGGATTCTTTAAGTGAAATAATGTTTCAATGATATTTTTGCTGTTTTGTATTAAAGGATATGTATACTGTTTGAGAATGCATTCCTTATCCTTGACTATGGTTACCATACAGTTTAATAGCGTAAATTAATTTATGTGCCCTCCACTCAGAAACTAGTTCTGCGTATGAGGTATCGTTAAAAAGCATAAAAAACCGTCGTAACCTTGGAATTTGCGTTGTAATCTAACCAGAAAAGAAACTTAGTTTTGTTAATTATTTATACTGGAAACAAGCAATGATTTTTTCATTATTTGCGCTTTTGGACTGTTATAAATTGCGCATCCCAAGCTAGTGTATTCATTCGCTTGGAAACTAGTTCTGCATATGAGGCGTCACTAAAAAAAATTAAAAAAATACGACACAAAAAGTGTCGAAAATCATCATAACTCAAAATTTTTGTTGTAATCTAACCAAAAAACTTATTTTTATTAATATACTGTGCTAAACTATAAAGGATTCTTATCATAGCATGCGTTTTTTAAAAGCGTCGTTTAACTCGGAGCGTCGGAAGCGTCAGCGTCGTAACCTCAGAACAAGCGTCGTAACCCAGGGCGGATTTTTCAATGAATATTTACAAGAAAAAGCATCGTAACCTCGTAACGTCGTAAGCCGGAGCCGTCGTAACCCCGGGGACCAGCCGAGATATATCTAACATATATATATATTATATAGTATATATATATATATATATATATATATATATATATACATATATATATATATATATATATATATATATATAGATAATAGTATATATAAAAATATATATATATATATACTATATATATATTATAGTATATATATATATATATATATATATATATATATATATATATATATATATATATATATATATATATATTATATATGTATAACTAAATCACGAAAGTTTGGAGCGTGATAAATCCATAAATAAAGGTATAAGCCACAAGGGAAAATAAACAACGGAGTTTCCGCAAGATCTTTCGACGTTCAGAGTCCTTTCAACACACCTTGAGAATTAGTAACCTTCCCAAAACAGGGGTTCAATTTAAGAGGTTTACAATAGGATAAGTCCAACTGCTCAGAAGCAAAGACAAGACAATCAAGAGATTATACAGGGGAGTGACTAACCACACACACAATTTCATTGTGGTAAACAATAAAAACCTTTTTTGCTAGGTAAACATATTCACAAAAAATATATTAGACATACATATGAGAGAAAGTACCTATACCCTAACTAATTTGTAATTAAGTCGGCGATTTTGTCTTTAAGATCATTCTTGAACTTGTTACTTTTACAAGGGTCCATATAATACAAGCCATAGCTTAGATTAAAATGACAATTGGAAGTTGTATAATGGCAGATTCTAAAAATTTTGTGGTGACCACTTTTGATTTTGCAAATACTGAACTACTGTTCCAGTTTATTCTGCGTTTGTTTTCACTTAAATGAATGATTATTGTATTGAATGTTTGCCCAGTTAAGACATAATACTTAAGCTGTTTAATTCTTATTTCTAAATCCTCGCTAGATTCTTCTTCTTTCCCGCCGTTATTCCTACATAAAGGGTCGGTTGCCTAATGCTCCTTCTCCACTGCCTTTTATCAAAGGCGTCATCCTCCACCAAACCTCTTTAGTTTATCTCGTCATCTAATTCTCTGTCTCCCTCTTGATCTTCTTTCTCTAACAGATTCTTCCCAAGCCCTCTTCACTCCCTCCTTGTCATCCATCCTCAACACATGTCCATATTATCTCAATCGTGACACTCTTATCACCTCTGTAATCTTTACTAAGTCGGCTCCTCCTCTTATTTCATTATTTCCAATCTTTCGAGCAGCGATGTTCCCATAATGCACCTCGGCATTCTCATCTCTGTTCTCTTAAGCTTTATTTCTTCTTTTCTTCTTAGAGCCCATGTTTCTTATCCATACATTAACACTGGTCCTATCACTGTGCGATGGATCTTGACTTTAAGTTTGATTGGCATTTTTCATCACATACTATTTTAGCTATATCTCTCCACTTCCCCCATGTTGCTTTTATCCTAATGTCAACTTCAGCCTCATATCCTCCCTCTTGGCTTAAAGTAGGTCTTAAATATTTAAAATTTTCTGCCTGTTTTAAAATCAAACCTTTCATGTATAACTATTCTATCTCTTTTCTTCTCTACTGCTCACCAAAACCAATTGTTTTATTCACGTTCACCTTTAAGCCACCCCTCTCTAAAGACTCTTGCCCCACTCCAACCCTTCTCTGTAGGTCCTCCTCTTCTTCACTCAGCACATCCATGACCAGCACAAACAAAACTGGTCTTAATTCTGACCCCTGGTGTAATCCAACACTAACTTCAAGGTTTTGTGTTTCCCCAACTGCTGTTATTACTCTTGTGCTTGTTCTTTGAGATATCATCTCGACCAGCCTAACCAACTTTTCTGGGACTTTCCTTTTCCTTAAACACCAAAACATCACTTATCTTGGGATTCTATCGTATGCTTTCTTTGAGTCTGTAAATGCACAATAGAGCTCCTGATTTCCCTCTAGCCTCTTTTCTTGTAGCATTCTTACTATGAAGATGGCATCCACCGTCCCCCTTCCTCTCATGAATCCATATTGCTGTTTCCCAATCTTTACAATCTCTCATACAGTATCCTCTCTAAAACTTTCAATCCATGCCCAGTTAGTTTAATTCCCCTGTAGTTACCACAATCCATGATATATAAAAGTGAAACAAAACATGTAAATTTTATTTTCAAAAAAGGTAGCTAATCATAAATGAAATTCTCTATTTTGGCAATGACAAAATGATTTTATTTTAACACTCATTATTTTACAGTATTATTGATTGTTTTTGGTCATTTAGTGGCATTTAAATAAAAGAAAATCTGAAAAGATTTAAATTCTATTCACAAAAAAAGCTAGCATTGAATTTCATGATACCTCATACCCTTGCTTGGTTGTTTTGTATATATACTCAATCCCTGAAGGTACCACAGTGACCCCACTGACCCCATGACCTCTTTATGACCCCGCATAATGAGCATTCTGACTCCACTTGTGGACCTGACCCCTGATTTGGGAGACCACTGATTTGGGAATCCCTGCCAGGGTTTCCCAAACTTTTCTTAGCATGACCCAATTCAGCACTCAACCATTCAATGCGACCCCAAGTTTATATATATATATATATATATATATATATATATATATATATATATATATATATATATATATATATAGAATATGAACAAAGTTACAGCCATGAAGGAAAATTGAAACAATGGTGATGCTTCATGGCTGTAACTTTGTTTGTATAATCTTCACATTTTTTTTTATTTCTTCATAATTTAAATCAACATATGTATATATATATATATATATATATATATATATATATATATATATATATATATATATATATATATATATATTTATATATACACACACATATATATACTGTGGTACCTCGAGATACGAAATTAATCCATTCCGAGGCTGCCTTCGTATCATGAGTTTTTTGTATCTTGAACCGCATTTTACATTTAAAATGGCTAATCTGTTCCAAGCCCTCCAAAAACATCCCAGTAAATTTCCTAATAAAGCTAAATTGACCTATAAACAATGAAATACTACAACAATTTGGACCATTCAGTACTTAACTTAATACGCACTACTAATATGTACTACGTAGTACCTGTTAATAAAGTGTATTAGTGTACATGGTATGCAAGAAATACTGTACGTACATACGTACGTATGTAGTAAAATGTGGAAGCTTACCTTTCCAGTGAGGCTATCTCCGAAAGTGGCGACAGAGGAGGAGGACAAACACCAGATACGTACAGTTAACTTTATGAAACTCATAAAAAATGTCAGGAAAACATAAACTAAACTTTACGAAACACATTAACAAAACTGTAACACTTAACTTTACAAAAAACTTAAAATTAAATTTGTTTTTGATTATTTTGATTTTTTACATTTTACTTTATTTTTTTTATATATATATATATATATATATATATATATAATATATATATATATATATAGTATATTTATATATATCTATATATATATATATATATACATATATATATATTTTTTTTTTAACCAAAATTTCAACTTCACCACTTTCAACTTTCTGTTTTTTCGTAGTATCACTTGATTCTTCCTTTTTGCTTACTCCTACTAAACACCTCTTTAAAAAAATAACTATCCAAGGAAGATTGCTTCTGCCTGCTTTTGACAATGTTTCTGAAACGACTCGGGCAAACGTCATCGAACTGTGCAAGCATACGACCTGTGTAAGCCTTTTCGGGGTGTGTCTTTTCTATGAATGATTGCACCTTATGAAAAGCAGCTAGAGCATCCTTAATTTCTGCCGTTGTCCTAGAGTCTTCGTCGTCCTCCTCGCCGCTGCTAGAGAACTCTTCTTAAACGACGTTATGTTGCATGGCCTCCAACTCCTTCAGGTCATCCGTCATAAGCTAAGCTCCTCTTGGTGCTCCTCGAGAAGGTCACTGATGTCACTTGTCGACGACCAGCCCTATGGACTTGCCGAGTGCAACGATCTCGTCAAGATCTGGTTGTGAAACAGTTTCAGGATCGTCAACTGTTCCTGAATCTGCAGTACCAGCTTCGCCCACGTCGAATCCCTCGAAGTCTCAGGCGGATACGGCATCAGTCCAGAGTTCCTCCACGAGGAATTCAAGGTTCGCCTCGAAACCTCCTGCCAAGCTTGGTCGATGAGTCAGATGCATATCACAACATCGAAATGCTCCTTTCAAAATTCACGCAAGGTGAGGTTTGTGGTATCGGTGATGTCGAAACATCTCTTGAAAATACGTTTTGTATACAGCTTCTTGAAGTTTGATATCACTTGCTGGTCCATGGGCTGGAGGAGAGGCGTGGTGTTAGGCGGAAGATAAAGAACCTTGATAAACGAATACTCCGCTAGGATATCTTCCTCGAGGCCAGGAGGGTGAGCAGGGGCATTATCCAACACCAGCAGACATTTCAGAGGGAGGCGCTTCTCTTCCAAGAATTTCTTCACTTCGGGCCAAAACACAGATTTACCAACTCGGTGAACAAAAGTCTCGTTACCCTGGCTTTCGCATTAGCCCTCCACATCACTGGAAGCTTCTCCTTAAGCACTTTGTGGGCCTTGAAGGCTCGAGGAGTCACGGAATGATAGACAAGTAGGGGCTTCACCTTGCAATCCCCACTGGTGTTTGAACAAAGTGCGAGCGTAAGCCTGTCTTTCATAGGCTTATGGCCGGGTAGCTTCTTCTCTTCCTGCGTGATGTACATCCGACGAGGCATTTTTTTACCAAAAAAGGCCAGTCTCATCACAGTTGAAGACTTGCTGAGAACTGTAGCCTTCGTTGAGAGTCATCTCGTCGAACGTCTTAATAAAGGCTTCGACCGCTTTCGTGTCCGAGCTGGCAGCCTCCCCATGCCGCACCACTGAATGGATGTCAGTCCGTTTACAGAATTCTTCGAACCACCCATGAGAAGCCTTGAACTCTGGGGTTGGTGTCGATGTCCCTTCTCCTCCGTCGTCTTCAGCCTGGGCAATCAAATCGAAGAAAATAGCGCTGGCCTTGTGACAGATTGCCGCCTCCATTATCGTATCGCCAGCGATTTCTTTGTCTTTTATTCAGACAAGAAGCAGCCTTTCCATTTCATCGTGCACGTGGCTCCTCTTGCTGGGCAACATAGTCATGCCCTTGGAAGGTGTAGCTGCTTTGATGACATCCTTCTGCTTAAGGATGGTGCCTATTGTCGACGGGTTTTGACCGTATTCCTTGGCGATCATACTCAATCGCATACCAGCTTCATACTTTTTAATTATCTCCATCTTCTTCTCCAAAGAAAGCATCCTCTTCTTTCCGTCAATTTCAACTTTCTTGGGACCCATGACTAAGTATATACTGTACTTAATTATGTTATGTAGTATACGTATGTTGTAAAGTTCTCACACAACACAATAAAGTATACTACAACGAAATCACTAACGAATTTACGTTAATAAACGAAATCGTATAGAACGAACAAATACCGCGTGGTACGATACCGATTATGCCGCGAAGTGGCCGAAAGAGCACGCCGCTATGTAGATGCATCATGGGATCATGGGAGAGATGCTGACCAATAGGAGAGAAGGATCTTATGACGGTGACTAGCATCAGGAACCAATGGGAGAGTGGGAGGATGGTGGCGAGTCTACTTAGTTGGCGGCGTGGTAGTTTTAAAATTGTTATCGGTGGTCCGGGCGAATCTCGGACTTTACAGCAACAACTTTTCGTATCTTGAACAATTTTCATATGTAGAGCCGCAAAAATCTTCGTATTTGCATTCATATCTTGAGTTTTTCGTAAGTTGAGCCTTTCGTATCTCAAGGTACCACTGTACTATATATTATAATATATTTATTTATTTATATTTATCTATAAATATATCAAGTAATTATTTTTATTTCGTCATTGACAGCATTACTGAGAATTTTGGTCATATAGTGATATTTAAGTAAAAGAGAAACTCAAAACATTTAAATTTTATGCACAATAAAGGTAGCTAATTATAAATGAAATTCTCAGGTTTGGCAATGACGAAATGGTGATACTATTTTAACACAAAAATTTACTTACCGTACTATTGATCATATTTGGTCATATGGTGGTATTTTAGTAAAAGAAATAAAAAAGGTAGCATTGAATTTCACATGACACCTCGTACCCTGTGCATGGAGGTTTGTACACCCATTCCCTCGGAGGGTACCTATAAGATTTCAAACTCGAGGAAAAGGCAGACAGGATGTGGTTAAAAACTCGAGGAAAAGGCAGACAGGATGTGGTTAAATTGGGCGTCATCAAGGAGAGATGGAAATATATTACATAGGGGTGAAGACATTTAAGAAATGGAGAGAATATTTTAAACAACTGATAAATACTGAAAATGAGAGAGAGGATGTGTGTGGATGGACAAGTGATGCAGAAGTGAAGAGAGCATTAAGGAAAATGAAGAATGGTAAAGTACCAGGTCCATCAGAGTTCCAGATTGAAATGATCAAATTACTCGGTACAGAGGGGGGGAAATGGATGCTGTATTTATTAAAAGCTATATGTAAAGAGGAAGAAATGCCAAGGGACTGGGAAGAGAGTCTAATGGTATATATTTACAAGCAGTTGGGAGATCTCATTATTGTGGTCACTACAGGGAAATTAAACCAACAGAGCATGGATTGAAAGTTTTAGAGAGAACACTGGATGAGAGATTAAGAGAGATTGTAAAGATCGGGAAACAGCAGTATGGATTCATAAGAGGAAGAAGACGGATGGTGGATGCCATCATCATAGTAAGACAGCTACAGGAAAAGAGGCTAGAGGGAAACCAGGAGCTCTATTGTGCATTTATAGACCCAGAGAAAGTATAAAATAGAATCCCAAGATAGAGATGTTTTGGTTTTAAGGAAAAGAATAGTCCCAAAAAAGTTTGTTGGGTTGGTCGAGATGATATATAAAAGAACAAGCACAAAAGTAATAACAGCAGTTGGGGAAACACAAAACTTTGAAGTTAGTGTTGGATTACACCAGGGGTCATCATTAAGCCCATTTTTGTTTGTGCTAGTTATGGATGTGTTGAGTGAAGAGATCAGGAAAGAAGAGCTGTGGGAGTGATTACTACTGAAAATAAGGAGGGCCTACAGAGAAGGGTTGGAGAGTGGCAGGAATCTTTAGAGAGGGGTGGCAGAAAGGTGAATATGAATAAAAGAGGTTTTTCTGAGTAGTAGAGAAGATAGAAACAGAATAGTAATACAAGAAAGAAGAGGTTTGATTATAAAACAGGCAGAAAAGTTGAAAAATTTAGGATCCACTTTAAGCCAAAAGGGAGGATGTGAGGCTGAAGTTGACAGAAAGATAAAAGCTGCATGGGGGAAGTGGAGAGAGGTAGCTGGAGTAGTATGTGATAAGGAAATGCCAATCAAGCTAAAAGTCAAGATCTATATATAACGCAGTTATAAGACCAGTGTATGGAGCGGAAACATGGTCTCTGAGAAGAAAGGAGGAAGTAAAGCTTGAGAGAACAGAGATGAAAATGCTGAGGTGAGGTGCATTATGGAAATATTGCTGCTTGAGAGATTGGAAAATGATGAAATAAGAGGAGGAGCCGACTTAGTAAAGATTACAGAGGTCATAAGAGAGTCACGATTGAGATGTAATGGGCATGTGTTGAGAATGGATGACGAGGAGAGTGTGAAGAGGGCTTGGGAGGAACCTGTTAGAGGAAGAAGATCGAGAGGAAGACAGAGAATTACATGGCAAGAGGCTTGGTGGAGGATGATCCCTTTGAAAGAAGGCAATGGAGAAGGCGAAAGGCGTAGGAGGCAACTGACCCTTTAATGTAGGGATAACGGTTGGAAAGAAGATTCCCTGGGGGTACCTCATCTACCCCATCAACCCCATGACCTGTTTATGACCCCACATAATGAGCTTTTGACCCCATTTGTGGTCCCGACCCCTGTTTTTGTAATCCCTGAACTATATAAATCAAAGACTGTGTTGATTTATACACATTAGCATAGACACTAATTCTTGGCAGAAAGTCAAGGGCTGTATAGTCTGCAATCTTAGATCTTTTGAGTGGCAGTGCATGGACCAGAGCTGAACCATCAATGACCTGATGTCATCTGCCTCTGGCTTCTGGTCCGGAAGTGAGATGTGTTTCTCAAGTATGGAGGTGAGTTGGGACTAATGACAGCTGTAAATCTTTCCACCCTTACTCAGAGATGCAGGGAACAACTGATTTTGGTGCTTAAGGAATTCCTGCAGGTGGCATTCCCTGCTTTGACAAGAAATTAATATCTTGGAGAAAAGCTGACATTCTTCTTTCAGCTGTTTTTGTTTTGATGGTTCTATAGCAGGCATATTTTTAGAGAAGACATCTATGCCTGTTTGTCCTAATTGGCTCATAGAATGAGGTTAGCTTATCAGCCAAGCCTTTCACGAATTCCTTGTAATGGGACTTTCCTTTCTGTAAGTGAGTTTGAACAAACTTAGCTGTGCTAGGATGAGCAACATCTGATCTAATGAAGGTTCCACATTTTCAAAAAATGCTTGCTTCATTGTCATGACTCATTCAACACTGTTTATCATGCTTTTCTTGGGGTTCACTATCCTAACTGTAGATCTTTGCTTTCTTGCACAGTCACGGTTTACATTATTAAACTTGACCATACAGCTCTTGTGGTATTTTGCCATGTTTTTTCAGTGTTGACGCTGCGCCATTGCCTTCATCCAGACTTGCAGAATCAAAGTTAAGCAACATTTCACCTATCTCCTGGAACATTGGCATATTATTGAAATCATTATGTACCCTTCATGTTCAGGATAAGATGTACAGGGGCCTTCAGTTTTCTTGTCTTTTTGCCAAAGACAACATTTGCTCCAGTCGGTCTTCTTTTTGCCAGTGATTGAATTTACACTTGCAATTATAAGCTTTAGACTAAGGCTGAGGTGCTATCTTTCAACCACCTTAATCTGACTTGCACATTGATGTACAGGATACAACCAGGTTCAGTCACCCATACCTAGCCTGATTGTTCATCCAGCGCTAATTAAGTCCTGTTTGATCGGTACACCATCCAGGTAAGTGCATGAAAAAGCCATGTAGATCCTCACTTATCCTTGGCTCGGCTCTCTTGTGCTGGCACCTCCTGTCAATTCAAGGGCAGCTCTCTAACTAGATCTACCAACTATATATATAGTTTTTACTGGCTAGTTATGGGGCTGTTAGGCAGCGTTTTGGACACTAAACTACTAAACTATACTAAAGCAAAGCTAGGTACAGCATTAGTAAAGCAAGATTGTCACTGAACCCCATGCTGAGTTACACAGCAGTGAAGTCACTACTGTGCCCTGGTTGTGCGCTGACAGTCACTCTTAAACTAAAACTAAAGATAAAACCACCACCTACATTATATGTAGACTTGAAAACTATTACATTGAACAGGAAGAAATTTTTTTCATACCTACTGTATCCTGAGAAACAATTATTGAAGTGTTTTTGCTTGCCATATTGGATGCCATCTTTTTTTATATGCTATATGAAATCTTTTTACAGAAATGCATTTTTACTTTTGTTGCCGCAAATGTGTATATCCAAAACAAATGCATAAGAATATGACTAGAGGCAAGAGGCATATGAGTCCTAGCGGCCATCTTGAAAAATGCCAGCTATGTTGGTATTTTGAGTTAACACCCAGCAATTTTCAAAGTGGCATATGGAGAAGATATGTACCAAATTTCATGCATCTATCATTAACTGAAGTATTTTAGTATAAAGAAAAAAAATAATTCTATCTGCTGCACTATGTGAAATAGGAAGGTTCTTATGATGTTCTTGAAGATCTTATTAGGTTTATCAATCTGTGTTGAATAATTTTGTCTTACATTTTTTGGGGTGAGTTTTTCCTTAGACTTGATTAAAACTATGCTTGATTTTTTTTCTTCAAATTTGGTTGTTAGGTGTTGGAGGTCAGTAGACAGTAGAGAGGACTTGATTTTTTTCATGTTTGTTTATATTGAGCCTACTCATTTTGGTGTTCTACAGGTTAGTGCCATGTATGCTTAGCAGTCCCTGACCTTTGCGTTTTGCATATGTCTTAGCCTTGAAAATGAAACGCTCATGTAGATTAACTCAATTTACCAGAGGTCGAAAATAAGGGTTAACTGTGGCAAACCAACGTCTTTTTTAGTAGCAGATCTTTGCACGTGCAACTCCGTTCAGTAATGATTTTGAATGCGAGGCATAAATGTCGTGTTAAATTTGACACTCCACCTTTACTTGACTCGAATAGAAAACTAGATATTCATGTGCTTACAATGGCTGCAGAGATAATGATTTTCCCATATAACTGAGGATGATCATTGTTTGCTTAAGGAAGGCTGTAGTATATACCGTACGTCATGAAGGTGTGGTTTAGGGTAAATGATATTTCACTCCCAATCTGTTCATTTGTTTCTCCTCTTAATTTGGTCTTCTTTGAATTGTACCCCTTGTCAGACTGTTTTCTTTGATTTTGTTTTTCATATTCCTGGAAAGTTGATTGTTAGTTTGTCCTCATGGCTTTTTCCATGTCTTGTGCCATAGGAATTTATGTACATTATGAATAAACAACTACAAGAATAGATAACAACAATATTGACAGAAAGGACAACTGGAGAGAGGCTAAATGATGAATGCTGCATCGGTGTTAAGGTTAAACCGGTTACATTTAATGAAGGATCGAAAGTGAAATAAGAAAATCCCCACCGTCAATATGTTTGTGAAAGTTTCTTTGTACATCAAAATATTTATGACCGTAAGCTCTAGCTGGATGACGTACTAAGAATAATAAGAGGTCTACTGCAAAAACACAACATTATGAATGCCTAATTGGCTATTGTACCTCAAAGTTAATTCATCGTAATAATGTTTTAAAAAAAAGTGAGGTGCCAAATTTTGTATGTTTACCATCCTGATTTGTAAAACAAAAATAATAATAATAATAATAAAAAATAAGGAGAGTATGTAACCGGCATGAGTGCGTGAATTACAAACTGAATTTTATGAGTCAGACATACTAACCGAAGTTTGTTAAAAAAAAACTACATGAGGAAAGTGAAGAAAAATGAAAGAGAGCGTAAGAGCAACAACTGAAGGAAAAGGTAATCAAAGCTAAAGAATGGCGAATGCCTTTAGTGTGGGCAAGCGAGTCTGTCGCAGGTCGTTGCTTACTTTCCCTTAGTGTCATTCTGTTGTCTCCCTCTCTCAGGTATAGTCTGCCATTAAAAAGGGCGGGGGGGAAATTCTACACCTATGATTTTCATTTGAGTTGCCCCTAGGAACAGCTGTTGCGCGCCAGACCCTGCGCTGCAAGGCAATTTTGAAACACCAGCGTGCCAATATGTAGGAGATTTACATCAGCTTTTAGTTCTGTTAACGCAATGATTAACAGTTCTTCACTCTACCTCTATCTCTTTCCCCCCAATGGTAAAATAAGATTTATTAGTGAAAGAAAATGTCATCTACCCTTTCTCCCCCATCGCTTTCGATCACTGTTGCGATGCCAGTGTGTATAATATCGAAGAATCCTTTGCTGTTTGGCAAAATTAATTTTTGTTATCCATTTCGGAGGTGGCATTTATTTCTGGACTTTAATTTAGAGACATTTTTTATTTCTTGAACAAGACTGATACGAACTATATTAAATACCTCAATTTTATTGGTTTGGTGAGAGAGAGAGAGAGAGAGAGAGAGAGAGAGAGAGAGAGAGAGAGAGAGAGAGAGAGAGAGAGAGAATGTTAGTTTAACCAGTGAAAAATGCCATCGAGTTTTCTGTATAGCATATAATGCTGTATGAAACTTTGTCACGGTCCATGAAACTTTCAGTCACGACCCATTGGTGGCTTGTCTTGTTGGCACCTACAGCAGTGCCATGGGCACGATCATGGCTAAATTTATCAGTAAATAAAATAAAAACTACTGAGGCTAGAGGGCTGCAGCTTGGTATGTTCGATGATTTTAGGGTGGATGATCGATATACTAATTTGTAGCCCTCTAACCTCGGTAGTTTTTAAAATCTGATGGCGGACAGAAAAGTGCAGACGGATAGACAATTAGTCATCTTAAATAGTTTTTACAGAAAACGAAAACTACATGATTCTAAGAAAATTACAGAAAAACAAGGTGATAAACCGACGGACAAAGAGATAATCAAACGAACGTGTGAGAATTAGGAGATAAATGGCTTGCGATAAACGTATAAAATACTGCTATTGTTGAAACATAGCTGGGTCGTTTATTACAACTTGATGATAAGGATGCTGTCGGTGTTGGATTAAATACGAAATGAATACTCGTGAGGGGTTGCATGTGAAAATGATATCTGGTAGCAGCAGTCTGATAAGCAGTGACAGAAAAAGATATTTACGATTAGTTTTCGGTCAGGGTGGGATGCCACGATAAACACATCCTCCCGATGTCATTTATCTGTTATCTATTCTGTACTTAACATTACCAGTTTTCTTCAGATTAAGTTAGATGGGACTTTGAAGGTTTTGTACATGAATACTTTACCAGTTTTTATCGCCAAATATTTTGTCTTTTACAGGAACACACAGATGCACTCGGAATGAAGAGTAGATGAATAAAAGGAAAAACAAGTGTCACCACTGAATGCAGTTAATATTATTATTATTATTATTATTATTATTATTATTATTATTATTATTATTATAAGTAGTTTAACAAAACCAGCAAGTTAAAGTCTCAGACTTTCAAGTGCTCATCTTTACGACGTGTCTTTAAAAAGGTAAATACTGGAATAAATCTAAATTGAAGAATATGAACTGTTAACAGAAAGAGACCAATTTCCCTAAGTATTATCTATGTGCTGGATCTCATATATACGGTGCATCCATATGGCAAGTAGCTTGGTCAGCCACGATGTACACATCAATTCTCTGATTAGATGGACATCCTTCTTTGCATGACTAAATGAAAATATGCACGACTTTACACATTGAAATTTACATATATATATATATATATATATATATATATATATATATATATATATATATATAGATATATATATATATATATATATATATATATATATATATATAGATATATATATATATATTATATATATATATATATATATATATATATATATATATATATATATATATATAATATATAATATATATATAGATATATATATATATATATATATATATATATATATATATACTTATATATCTATATATAATATATATATATATATATATATATGTATATATATAATATATATATATATATATATATAGATAATATATATATATATATATATATATATATAGTACATATATATATATATTATATATTATATATATATATATAATATATATATATATATATATATATATATATTATATATATATATATATATATATATATATTATATATATATATATATATATATATATATATATATATATATATTACGATTGGGCTGCATGTTTTACTTTAAGTTAATAATCTTAGCCAAGCAAAACCCCTCATAAACCCACAAACAGAATAATTAAAGAATATTTAATGATTGGAAAGGTCGCCAGGTGAAAGTATGTTTCTTACTATTACTTGATTAATTACACACAGGTGAATTTATTAGTTTATTAATTACTCACACAACAGGGTGAATTTGATAGGAAAAATTGGACACTCACTAAAATAACAAATAGGTTAATGACACAACAGCAGTTACCGAGTGCATGATAATGCATCAAATGTACAAATACTGGCATCTTGCAAGTGGACTGGACTGTAAGCCAAATTGGCAATGAATTTCTCTCCACCTTGTTATGAGCAGATTCTTCAGGGAATCGGAAACACAGAGGTATGGCTGCGTGGGCAACTGTACGTATAACACTTGTGGAAATGAGACCATTATAGGTAAGACTAATATCAAAGTTGCACTATCTGTGACTGAGTTAAAGCACTAATTTCTTAGCAAGGGACGAGAAGTACTTTATACACTTTTCAAGGAATTACACATGGGTATAGCAGGTTCACTTTTTAAGTTAAGGAGACAAGAAATTTACTTGAGTGATGATAAAAAAAAAAAAGTCAAGGAAAAGACACTGGCCAGTCAATTTCCCTTCTGGGGCACATACCATCTTTGCTTCCTGTTATTGCTTTCACACAACATTATTTCGAGGTGATCCAGTTTATCAGCAGCATCCAGGAATGGACAATCAATCCACTGTAAGAAAGGGAAGTTCCACAGCCCACAGATCGGGGCTTGATCAGGCTGATGTTATCCGTGGTTGACTGTAGCTTGGAGGCTGCTGTCGCATTACAAGGGCCTCGTATGCTGATTGGGGGATTGCTTCGTGTGGCTTCCTCAGTGCATACATGCAGATTAAGGAAAAAGATCTATGGCCAATAATGCGAAGTACTCTGCAGGAGCTTAATTAAGTTTGGGTATTAAGACAGGTGAAGCAGCTACCTGCCCCAGTTGTGTTCCTTGGTGACACATAAAGCCCAACCATTGAAGAGGGTTATGACTGATAATAGCTAAAACTCTCCTCTCTCTCCAAGGCTTGTGGGCCTGCCTGTGCCCCTACTGTCTGTTACTGTCTGTTAATTTCCCCGTAAGATTCTTAGAAGTTAGCTATTTGGTGAGGATAACTGTAAAAGCTCCCTATTTAAATAGACATTCCACTCCCTTTTAGGCCTGAAGGTCTAGTAAGCCACTGCTATTGGTTACATTAAATACTTCCCCCTCATGGGTCCTTCCCCATGCAAATAGAAATAGTCTGAGATATAACCATAACTTAGTCCCTGAGGTGGTGTGAGCTTGCTAGCTGACTTATCTTAATGTCCCTAGCACCAGCATAAGGGGTGTCTGCATTTTTTAATAAAATGAATTGGTAATGATATTGACCCAAGGTCATAAAGTAACCAACCGAGTTTCACACAAAACTTAGTTAACACAGCACCAAAAATTATAACTATGTGCAGAGAATAATTGCAAATTGCAAGGGTGTCATTGAATCTGTGACATAATGTACTTGGACGTGAATGTACATGGACGTGAAGTATGTTAATAATACAAGTCTGTCAGAATGAAAGTATTGAAATACACATGAATTAGTTACTCTGTGGTACATGCTACAAGATAAAATAAAAATGCAACAAATGATAAGATAGCTAGGACAAGGTCTTCAGCTTGTTGGGCTATAGAACAGACTTAGCGAAATACAGAATAAATGTTCTCAATACAACAATACTGATTTAAGGTAGGAGACAACCCTAGACATCCTTTCTGGATGAAGGGCTCAGATTGCTCTATTAAGGTGAGGCACTGTTACAACTGTATGATATGAGTGCCATGAGGGTATGGTGGCTCTAATCAGGCTATCTTGACCTTCTATGCCCTCTGCTTTTCCTCTTCTATGGATTTCTTGAAGGCTTAGACCAAGACGATCCTTGGGCCATATCTATGGATTTTGCTTCCACTTGTGGAGCAGGCACGCTAGCTTTTGTGGGATGGCCTCCATATGGGTCACCATCATAGATAGAACTTCTGTAAAAGGTTTGTCTGTCAGTCTTGTCTCCTGGGAACTGTGATGAAGTCGAAAAGGGAGATGGTGG
Organism: Macrobrachium nipponense; assembly: GCF_015104395.2. NCBI lineage: Eukaryota > Metazoa > Arthropoda > Malacostraca > Decapoda > Palaemonidae > Macrobrachium > Macrobrachium nipponense. Next base: position 64,910,588 of record NC_087203.1, on the reverse strand, counting down.
TGTCAGAGGTTCACAGGTTACAAGGAGCAGCTCAGGCTTGGGTTGCGAGGCTGTGGCGGGATGAGCTTCTGCTAACGTCAGGAGAATCCAAAGAAGACTCTACTGGACTTAAGGCTGGCTCTTGGCTGGATGCTGGTAGTGGTGCCAGGCTAGTAGACGAGTGGGGGAGCTGGATTGGGATCTCTTGAAGGGAGATTGACATCATGCACTGAACAGGCATAAAGCAGGCTCAGGCACTGGATTTCGAGAGGTAACGTCAGTGGCCTTGGAACCATGAGTGTCCGGCATCCATGTTTGTACACCTTGCAAGAATCAGTATCTGGCTCTGGGGGATTTGGTGATGGAGAGACCCAGAGGGTAGGACCCTTGACTGACCTCAAAAGGGGCTGAGGAGAAAGGTCCTGACCTAGGAGGAGTTCATAGCCTCCAGGAATATGGTCAGCTACTTTAATCATACAAATCTTACTTTTGTATGTTCTAGTGACCCTCTGTCAGAGAGTTGGGAGTGTCAGCCTCCAATTTTTAATGCTTCCAATAATCCAATAATTTCTTCGATAATGGCCCCTTAGGTGACTTTGTCTCTCCTTGCAAGGGAAATTTTGAGCACCAGTGTCTTTAAAAGCTGAGACCTGTTGGGGGTGATAACCACCTCAAGGAGGTGCAACATAAATAGGACCCACAGCTGGTTGTCCTAAAGAGGTTTGTTGAGTGACTGCCACAGCAACAGCAGGGGCAAGTTTCTTCCCAGGGCAATCCTTGAAATTCGGGGACAGGGCAAGCCTTGAAATACAGGGGAAGGCCATATTTCCTACAAGTATTGGAGTAAACCTTACTATGATCTCTACTACTAACCATATCAAGCCCGTTGTCGCATAGGTTTTCTTGAATATCTTTTCATATATCAGCTGTAACTTGATATTTTGGGACAGCATGTTTCACAGCATGTTTTAGACCCTCTGGTAATTTTGGGCAATATAATGAAGTACCAGAATTTAGTGATTAAGGTAATTTACTCTTGAACATTTTCAATTTCCTCAACAGTCATTGTAGATATCGGAACACCTGTCCTTGGTTTAGCTAAAGAGTTTGGAAATAAGCCCCTGGCTACTCTTTTCCCTCTCTGTCTCAAACTTAGGAATGGAAGAGTGTACTACAATATGGTTTTTTACATTTTACCCAAATTAGTTTATACGTTAAAGTTTATCTGTATTCCATTGTTTTTAGACATTATTATACCCTCAAGACTCATTTACAGTATATAGATACAGATGAGTGGACGGACAGAAAATTAGAGGGGCAGTAGTATAGTGGTTTTCAGGTATGTTTATTTTGTCGTCTGATATGCGCAAATGTCTGAATTCACCAATAGCTGCTAGTATCCATTCAGCTGTATCAGCTATGACAAACATGTTACGGTATTGTCATCTTGGATGCCTCAGTGCATTTGCATTACGGCTATTCGCTGCATATAATGCAGCGAAGGTAGCCAGTGGGCTAAGAATCTCTTAAAAGGTAAGGGATGATCTCTTTAAGGGTTCCCTTTAAAGTACAAGCACCAGGACGTGATTGAATGATTTTACCATAGCTTCCAGAGGCATCAGTCCTAGTAAGAGACGATGCACCAACCCATACCATGCTAGTCATTTTCCTGGTAATAAAATATGCATGATAATTATAAAAAAACTGCATAGGATTGGTTATTGTCAGTTATTAAGAACGTATAAAAGCTATATCTTAGTACTCTCTTCTATTCATAAGTTTGAGACAGACAGAAACGTGTGGGCGGAGCTTCTTTCCTAACTCTTTAGCTAAGCCAAGGACAGGTGTTCGTATATCTACTACGAATGTGAGGAAATTTATAAAGTTCATGCGTAAATTGCCTTAATCAATAAAATCTGGTACTCTTATATTGCCCAAAATTACCGGAGGGTTTAAAACATGCTGTGCCAAAATATCAAGAAGATCCAGCTGATATATATAGAAAGAGATTCAAGAAAATGTATGCGACAACTGACTACAATGATTAGTAGGAGCTGTTTTAGTCTGGGTAAGTTGGGAATTCTGATTAGGGGGACTTTGTTAGGGCTGCCCCCTTTAGCTTTGCACTGGGCTTCTTAGTGCCTTATCCTTTTACAATGAATACATGTAGGTGGGTTAGGGGGTCAATTTCTGGGTCGGATTAATAAGGCAGTGGCGTCAGGAGGAACTGTGCGGCCGTGGGTGTTACTGGAGGATGGATTTTGTGGAAATGTTTTGCATGGTAGTTTCATCCTTGACTCACAGTTAAAGTGGAAAATAGAAAATATGCCAAACTGGTCATTTAAATCAGTTTTTACCCTCTATTGCCATCTGTTATAAGCCACCATACATACCATTCTCCATGATATTCTGGGCCTTCTCCTGGTCTTATTGTTACTGCATATCGTACTTTTCTGACTTGACTTGTTCACAATCCCAACTCATCAAGTACATGAGTACATACAAACATAGATACATGCATATTTGGGAGAGAATGTGATCAGATGATGATGCGAGTCTGTCGCTCTTTTTTATTCTCATTGTACGTACAAATATTGATACTTTTTTACATAACTGGCAGGCAAAAAGAAAGTTCCTTTACATAACTGCAAATATATATTTTTCTCAAGCGATTTTTATTCGTTAACATATCTTTTTTTCATAGTTCGAGGATGTTGTCACAGATACATATGTGTAATTGTTTCAAGAAACATCAAATTCTGTGAGAGAGAGAGAGAGAGAGAGAGAGAGAGAGAGAGAGAGAGAGAGAGAGAGAGAGAGAGAGAGAGATTGTTTATCGCAAATTATTCCATCAGCACATGGCTTCATAATAAGCAGGATCCAGATCAACAAAAGCAGTTCCGTCCGAACAGCTTGGGGAATCGGCTAAGCGTTCCAGCAACGTTTGGTTGAGAATCAGCCAAGCGATGTCACACCCGCAGCCGAAGGGATTGTCTTGGAGTGAAGAAAAAATTGAATTTGTTATTCATTCCTTCTCGGACGAATATGCACTTTCTATTACGTTTTTCAAAATTTAAAAGTTTATATATTTTATCTTGGGTTAATGTATTGATTATTGGTCCAAACTGTATAGACTAGGATCACAAAGACACGGCTTGCATAACCTTTTGTTTTGAATACAGTATGCTCACTGATATTCATAAACGGTTTCAAATTCATATGTTCGATATGCGAAATATTGCATTGCTGTATATTATAGTTGAGAATACTTTACAAATACATACCGGATTTTTCCTAGAGAGTGACCCCCACTGGTTTTAAACCTGCGTGTTTAGTAAAAGCCTGCTGCGGATGACCATGATAACATAAAAGACACTATAAAGATAATACATAACCCCAAGAAATATTAGTCATAGATAATGACCCTCTTAAACCCCTGGGGGTCACTATCTATGAAAGATCCTACTTACTTTCTAAGTAAACAGTCGCGTTGTCGTCGAGCATTGGTCGAAAGACGTCCTCGTATAACTCTGTTAGAGAGTTTCCTTGCATATAAGCACTGCCTGTGACGCCTGGTATTTGTGAGAAATAATTGCGTTTCAGAATTCAACGTTAAATTTTATTGCTTAATGACGATGACCTTTGAAAATTGCGCAGTTTTAAGGAAGGGTACGGTATTTCTTCAATAAATGCTCTATCGGAACAAAATTGTACTGTTCACGGTCATTTTATTCAAGAAAATCTATTTTAGCGTGACATTACTTTCAAAATTTTTGTGTATGCATTGTGCAGTAATACAGTTATTTTACCCTTGGATAGTTAAGGACAATTCAAGGAACAGATAAACTTATAACATAGTCAGTGACTATGCGAGAAAGCAAATGGTATCTTTGTTGGGTTACCATTGAACGTTACGTGTACGTAAGTTAACAGAAATACAACTGGTTTTGAAACGAATAATCTTACTAACCGGAAATCGAACCGTTAGCTAACTGGCCGAGTTGATTGTTCCGGAGGAATAAGTAGCTTGTTAGTCCGCTTAGCTGAATGGCGTCAAGCGGAAGGGAATTCAGACTGTTCCCATCCAGACTCAAATAGGAAAGCTTTTCATTATTTGCAAAAGTTCCTGGAAAGAAAGAAAGAATGTAGTGTATTATAAAATGATATACGAGAATAAATATAGTTTGAAAAAGTGTTTAAATATACTTTTTGATTTACTGTGCTTTTCATTAAAATGAACACAGCTCGATTCTATATTAATGAAATATGTGCTTGATTAAATGACTTCAGTAAAGATGATATATTGTCTATGATGCTTTTAAAGTATTTTGCTAGAGCCACCTCTTGAAAAATATATGAGAGCAATTAACATTTGCATCAAACCCGTTATCTTTTCAGATAGAAGTTACGCTAAATTTAAGAGCCCAGATAATTGTTTTACAGGTTAAAAGATAATTAAAAAACAAACACCCCTCTCTTAAATATGCCAGTCGGAATTTGTCAGAGAAAATAAAGAAACCCAAGGTGTGCACTTGCCTGAAACTATCCCCGTCAGACTACACTGATCAAGAAAAACATATTCTATTTCTGGAAGACCTTGGAATGCGTCAGATGGAAGAGATATTAACGGATTTCCTATGAAATCAAGAATCCTCATTGTCACGGAATTCATTGTGGGAAATGATGTAAAGGAGTTCTTACAGAGATTAACACCAGACAAACGGCTAAAAGCCGAAATGTCTGGAATTCCTTGAAGGTGGTTGTTGTACATATCCAAGTATTCCAGAGTGTCTGCACTGCCTGCCAGAGCCAGGTCTTCTATTTCAACAAGGTTACCATTCATTATGTATATTTCTGTGAAGGACGATACTCCTAGGTCGCCTTCTCTCAAGACAGTCAAGTTACTTCCAGTCATGACTAGTCTATAGAAATCGGAAAACAGAAACTCTTGGCTGAAAACTCTCCTGAGTTCATCTCCATCCAGAACTTTGGAACAGTCCATCTCCATCTGATTTTCCCCAATGAGGTGACAAACACAGGGCTTTATTTCCTCGCGAGCCGGGCATTCATAAACTGGTGGTTCTGTTGTTGACGAAGGAATTGAGCTGGAGGGCAGAAGACTGCTAATATTTTGACCCCGGAGAAAAACAAATTCCCTTGCTAAAGTAAGCCACAGGAGGGCTACAATCTTTCGAGGCATTTTTTATTTTGATTGATGGAGTTTGTTGTGAAACCTGGAACATTTTTAAATGATTTAAGATTGATATACCCATTGTCAACAAGTGATTCATGAAAACACTACGTACATCTTTGTGGCGCATTACCAAGCTCTTGGCGTACTGTATTTAAAAGTTGAAGGTTTGAAAAAATAAATTTCAGTAATAGCCTTTGATGATGAAATAGTTCCTAATCATTAAAATGTTCACAATTTAGTTAATTAATACTTTCAGCTCATCTTGAGGGCCAAAAAGAACACATTGGAAGTCAAGATTTGACTCGTTTCCGTACTGATTACATTCCATTTATTTTATAGCAAAAGAACTAAGGATAAAGGTACTTTGTACCATTTGGTGAATCTGTGATGACGATACCTAGATAGGTAAAAATGAAGTCGTTACTTACGTCTTCTGTGCTCTTCCACTGGGAAAATGAGATCAGCAAATATATAGTGGTTATAGGGCAGGAATGAAGGACAATACTGACTGTTACACTTTGCGTCGTTTGTGTCTATAAGTTTCTGTCAGCGATGATATCTTTTGAAGTTGAACTCTGTGTGAGATATAACCTGCATCATCTACAAATTATCTGTAAGAAACTCTTACTGATAAACGTCTACAGAATGATAGCAATATGCTATTGGGAAGGAAAACACCTGGTTGATTTTAGATCTTCTGTTCTTATTCTGATATTGAACTGAATATGTGCATGGAGGTTTTTTTGTCAAATTTATTACTATATGATAATATAGAGAGACATATTTTCGGCCTTGATCCCTTTTTTCCATATGATTTTCATGGAAATCATACGTAGGAACCGGAGATGGTGATCATTGTCATTCAAGTATTTTTCTCTATTATTATCGTTATGCACTGTTACTTAGGTTAACGGACATTTGTTCGATGGTCATTTTTCGATTCAACAATTTTCGAGCGAACATGTTGGCAAAAGTATTCACAAAGCATCTGGTGTATTCAAATCCTCCCGAGAGACATGACAAACTTGATACAAAGCGAGAAAGGAAATCCCCACGTTAAAGGTAAACGAGAATAAATATTTATTTTGGCAAGAAGTGGCGATATGAGTGCAATTTCAGCTGAACAAAATCATCCAGCATATTGCATAAATGTTGAAATGCACCGATTTTTAGAGAAACGAAGACTGACGCAAAAACTACACGAGCTACTAGTAGCTCATTTAATTTTCAATGCATCCTCTGAATTAATTGCTTTTGCTGCAGACAAGTATCGTTAAGAACGTTAAGCGATTCATCCGTCGAGTGCGTTTAGGATGAATTGCGCACGACATTGGGTGATATTCGCTAAACATCCGCAATATTCGTGATACATGCTTGTATCAATCGGCCAACATCCGCAAACGTCCGCAATTATCCGCAGAGGCCCCTTTTTTCCCCTTTTTTTGAGCTACATAAAATTTTGGTTGTAGATGTCATCCGCAATACATACTCAATACATGAGCTGTTATCCGCAACTCACGGGTATTTGCGGCTTGGTAGCGGACTGGGAGAGTATGTATTATGTAAACCGTATGTAGAGCGTCCCTATCACGTCCATATCACGAAATAAAATAATATAATTGTGAATTTTACGTATTTGTCACAAATTGAGCGTTTGTGTTGTGTCTGATTAGCGAACAATTAGTGAATCGATAACGAACACTTAACGTACACCCAAACTGATATATAATTCGAACAGAAATCGACATTGTTGTCAGTATGAGTCCAGCTGTGGGTACATGGTATTGTCGCTATGGTGTTGGTGTGAATACTGTTGTTATATATTTAGCTGGCCTTATGCCAGCATGCGCAATACAACCGCAGTTTCCTGAACACGTCCGCAATGCATCCGCGATACATCCGTGATATTTGCAATGGTTCCGATCCGCTTCCGCAATACATCCATTATTCATCCGTGGTTGTTCTTCATATATCCTCAATGCATTTGGCGAGATACCAGTTTGACCCTCCTGGGAGGCCATCCGCAATGGCAATGGCATTCGCTTTTATTCGTGATACATCCGCAATACATTATTAATATATCCGCAATTCATACTGTTCTTATCCGCACACTATTGCGGAAAATCTGTCATTTTTGGTCAATTCTGTTGCAGATAAAAGAGCGCCCGAATCCACGACAATTTGTATCCTCAATACTTCATCCTCAATTCATCCTCTCGCCAGTGGGACCCGGCCATTAGCTGAAGTGAATCATAGGAACGAATTAGTATTTTTCGAAGTGGAAGATAGGATATTGATTTTTTCTACTCAGAAAAATTTGAGTACTTGCTTCATGCTAACATTTTTTTTCTAAAGATGGCGCCTTCAAAACTGTATATGTTGTCTGTGAAAAAATGGTTATATAGGGACTGATTTATGCATTCACCGAACAGAACAGGAGAAACTTATGGAAAAATCGTTTATATGTTAAGTCTCATGCAATATCCTTGACTATTGATTCTAAAAACACCTGTTCTGAACCTACAGTGGTAAAGGCAGTGAAAGTGAATTCTCTTTTATTATTCATTACGGGTGCTTTATTCATTGGACTCCATATTTATATAGAAACAGTTTTGAATGCGGCCTGAAGAGAAGCTATAACACTGGTCGAGATTTTTTCTGTGAATATTCGTCTGCCATTTGCCCATGCGTTTGTTCTTTTCTGACATCGGTTGAGTTGTATAATGGTTATAAATTTATATTTTACTTAACTTAGCCATGATGGATAATAACTTTTTCAAATAAAAGACGAAAGCATAAGGAGTACGAACATCCCTTCATAATACTTGAGACTAACCACGTACTTTCAAGGTTGAGCTTAAATACGGGGCAAATTTTATCTGTTTCTGTAAATATCAGGTAGTTTCTGAGATTTACAGGAACAGGCTAAAATAGGTCTGTAGTCTTCAGAATTTTTGTAAGGACGTATATTACCTAAGTTCTGGGTTGAAGCTTTTGGAGGCAAATTATTTCACCCTCACCATTTCCTAAACATTCTGTTGCTCAAGTTCTCTAGAATCTTATTGATTTTATTATAGTCACCCTCTATGGCTATCTTTTTTTTATATAATTTTCAGTAACAAAGTGCTGAATAATTGCTGCGACGCATAAGACACTTCCCCCCTTTTTTTCTTTTATTAATGACCTGAAAAGATTTTGATAAGTAATTACATTCAAGTCCAGCTGTATCATGTTTATCATTGTTAAATAGTGGTTGAAATGTAATTTTTTATTATGTTAATTAAAATTTGTATTCCATTTTTATATTTTTAACAAGAAAACTTTAGCCTTCTTCAAAAAATCCAATATAAAAAAGGATAAGTACAAACGTATACTACTTTGACACCCTTGTTATATTTTATCACTATTGAGATATTCCTCAGTTTTTGTGGCCAGAAAAAAATGACAATTTGCCACAGACTTTAAATGAAAATAACAATGCTTCTTAGAGTTGGTGACAGCTTCACTCTGACAGTTATAAGTTACAAGAGCGCCAGATTGCAAGGCAAGTGTTAATATAAATTTTGTAATAGATATTGTTGGAAGATACGAGTCAAAAGTAACTGATATTTATCCTGTAACAATAAAAAAGATCTTAATTGCATCGAAGTTACAACTTTGGTTGTTAGAAGAAGTCAGAAAATTATCAATGACCTACTAACGCAAAGGTTTTTCAAGACGTAAAAGGTCATTGAGTAAACAAGGGGGCGGGATGTCCAGCTTTGGTCAGCATCATAATGTTTATGGACTTGCAGTTCATATGGTTATAAGATATAGCAAATCCTCGGTTGATGAGAGTTATCTTTGGCACACCAAGACATCATATCAAAAGACATCTAAATCCAGTTCATGGTATTAGTAGAATTAACAAAGATAGCACATATTACAAGCATTTTGCATCGAAGATCATAAGTCAACATTGAAATTCCCAAGATGATGGTTGCTATAATAGCTAGCCAGAAAAATATTCTAGTGCTGATAACATATCGTGGGTAGTGAAATGAAAATTTTTTTTCTGCTTATGTTTTGTCATCTAGTGATATTTCGTTGTTGACTATTGGGGCCTTTTGGGGTTTGTAAAAATTACAAAGTACTATTCTTTCATTTAATGATAAACTTTGCCTTTTATCTATAAATTGGATATAAGGCAATGCTTATATATTCTATTTAATATATTAAAGGTAATGGGTACTTAACCCCTCCTTTTCATACTCTGTCATTTTTTTATAACTTTCCAAGTTGATAGCCAACTCAGGGATTTTCCACAACTTATTTAGCTTAACAGGATACCAAGTAATTACTTATTCTGAAAACTATCACATAATCCGCATTTGTTGACAATCAGCAGTGGTGTGTAATTCCATGTAAGTGTATTTGCACTCATAACAAGTAAGACATTTATTTTTATAGCAATTGTTGAAAACTATATCAATCATAATTGATAAAATGAGAATAGAGTCCAATATGGTCGTCATTTATATCCTAATTGTCATTGCATAAGTACAACTCTGTGTGAGCATGATTTAACTGACCTTCCGTACGAAAAGAAAAAAACAATACATATTAAATCCTTAATGAATTGGATTAATATTTCTACCAGCATACTGAATTCTCTTAAAAGCAAATGTATAATTTATGACTGAGCGGCTGAAGTATGTATGTATGTATATGTAAGAGAAATATATAAACAAATAAAAAAAAGACTGCTAACATAACATAGGACTTCAATATTCAAACGAGTCAAAGTCATCAAGTTCATCTGCGTCTGAACCACCTGAATCAGAATCTGTTATTGTTTCTATGCCTATGTCCATGGCATGTGAATCTCTAAGGAAATGTATCTTTCTGGAAAAGCTGACTTGGCGTTACGGAGAGGTAGGCATTTTCCAGTACTTAAGATCAGCCATGCTCTAATGGGGAACAGTCAAGTAAAGGTTGATGAATGTTCTTCAAAACAAACACCTGATAGTTTGCTCGAGTAATCTTAAGTTGGAGTGAGTCTTGATCTGGAGTGATCCGAAGTGTTGACTTTGTTTCATCTTTTTCCACTTTGAAGCACGAGCTTTTCCTGTGAGACTGGAATGCTTGACCCAAGTGATTGTAGAAACTGTCCGACTTGTCTTGATTTCACTATGTTGTCATATATTCATATAGTACACCCCTCTTTCCGTTACCAAAAAATGCTACCGCTGCACCTGATCCTGTGAAGATATGCAAAGCAATAATGACAGGAACAATTCCTCAGGACAAATTTGGGACAAGACTGCGATGTCTGTGTCTATTATTACTGGAGCTCTTGAACTTTCCAGTCTCAGTTTAGAATAGATGTAAAAGATAATGATGACAGCTTTTGTGAGAAGACATTCAAGGGCTGGAACTCTTAACGTCATCAGTATTAGCACTTAAGTTCCAACATTTGGTTCGACAGAATATAAGAAGAGCACATTTGGTTTCTGGTGAGCATGACGTCGAAATTCTTTCATCAAGAACTGTTGAAGCCTGGTTATGTTTTGAGGATTTTGAAAGACTCTATCGAATTCTTGAGGTGAAGGCAATTTAATGTCCCTCTTCATGTAGATATTGCCGACCATTTCAATGCCTGCCTTTCTGTCATGCTCACAGTCTTTTGTGTTCACTGGAAGATTATATGGGTATTTGATAAATATCACTTGAGAAGCATTAGCGTGACATGCACATATAATAAAAAATTTCTTCTCAGCATAGTATCTCGAAGTATAAAAGCTTCCCATAAGGCTGAGGACACAGACATTGTAGTGTTGTGGGCCTATGTTTCACACCATGTTGATGTTATCCTTGGCATAAAAAGACAACAGAGCAAAGTATGACTGCTCCCAAATCTGCCCTGAGGTTTATTGTTCCTGTCAGTATTGCTTTGTACATCTTCATAGGATCAGGTGCAGCTGCAGCATTTTTTGGTCATGGAAAGAGGCTGTACTATATGACAACATAGTGAAATCAAGACAAGCCAGACAGTTTCTACAAACACTTGGGTCAAGCTTTCCAGTCTCACAGAACACTCCAAGCAGCATGACAGAGTTCACCATTCAATTTGTGTATAATGACAAAGTCATCAAAACTCTTGGAGAAGCTCGTGCTTCAAGGTGGAAAAAGATGAAACATAAGTCAACACTTCGGATCACTCCAGATCAAGACTCGCTCCAACTTAAGATTACTCGAGCAAACTATCAGGTGTTTGTTTTGAACATTCATAAACCTTTACTTGACTGTTCCCCATTAGGGCATGGCTGGATCTTGTGTTATATTATTAATAATTATTCAGTAGTAGGAAAATAAATTATGTATCAGGTAATGACAATGACTTTGATGTGAGTAGTTCAGATGAATCTGAATGTGAATATTTGCTTAAAGTGTCTAGTAAAAAGGATAAGCTAATTAAAGCTGATTTTGAAGTTAATGGTAAAATAATCAAATTTCAAGTTGATTGTGGAGCTAGCGTAAATGTGATTCCTCAATATTTAATTCCTAATGTCAATTTAAAGCCTTGTGACACTACCCTAGAAGTGTGGACTTTAGACACAGTTAGACCTAAGGGAAAGTGCAGGTTAGTAATTAGAAATTGCAAGAATAGGAAGAAATATAACCTTGAATTTTTGGTTGTTGATTGTAAATACACTCCATTATTAAGTAAAAGAACATCAGAGCAAATGGGACTTATTACAGTTAATTATGAAAATATTTCTGCAACTAAAGATGTACTTGATAAATATGACAATGTATTTAATACTGATGTGGGTACATTCCAAAATGTTGTTAGACTAACCATTGACACAAATGCAGAACCAGTAGTGATTCCTAAATGCAGAGTTCCAATTAACCTTAAAAACAGAGTATGTAAGAAAATAAATAAAATGAAAAAACATAAAATAATAGCTAAAGTTGACCAACCTACTGACTGGGTGAGTCGGATGGTTGTAGCTGAAAAGAAAAATAAGGATTTAAGAATTTGTATTGATCCACAAGCTTTAAACAAGTCTCTGAAAAGGGAACATCATCCTACCCCTGTAATTGATGATATTCTACCCCAACTGTCAAAGGCAAAGGTTTTTTCATCTTTTGATTTGGCCAATGGGTATTGGCATTGTGTACTTGATGAAAAATCTAGTTTTTTAACCACTTTTCAAACCCCTTTTGGTCGCTACAGTTGGCTCAGACTACCATTCGGTTTAAATGTTAGTGGTGAGATTTTCCAAAAACAGTTACTCTTGAATCTTGAGAATCTTGATGGTGTTGTATGTATTGCTGACGATGTTATAATTTATGGTGTAGGTGAAACGTATGAGGAAGCTGTTAAAGACCATGATAGTAAGATAATCAAATTTTTGGAAAGGTGCCAGGCTAAGGGTATAAAACTTAATAAGTCTAAGGCCGTATTAAGAAAATCTAAAATCGCTTTCTTAGGTCATAAAATCACAAGTAAAGGTCTCATGCCGGACCCGAAAAAGGTGGAAGCTATCCTGAATATGAAACCACCTACTGATGTAACTGGTGTTAAAGAGTTTACAGGTATGGTTAATTACTTAAGTAAATTCCTTCCTAATTTATCTGAGGTGTTAGAACCAATAAGAAAATTAACTCATCAAAATACCGAATGGAATTGGACAGAAAAACAAGGAAAAGCTTTCATTGAGTCAAAAAGGCTAATCACTAATGCCCCAATACTGCAGTACTAGGACCCAAACTTAGACCTTGTCATACAGTGTGACGCTTCGCAAAATGGGCTAGGTTCAGTATTTTTACAGTGTGGTAAACCAATTGCTTTTGCTAGCCGTGCTTTATCAGAAACCGAAAAAAGGTACGCACAAATTGAAAAGGAAACACTTGCTATTGTTTTTAGTCTTAGAAAATTTCATGAGTATGTCTATGGTCGTAAAATAATTGTTGAGAGTGATCACAAACCTATTGCTAGTATTGTTTTGAAACCCTTGTGTAATGCTCCCAAGCGACTGCAAGGAATGTTGCTTAACATTCTACAGTACGATGTTGAAATCATACATAAAAAAGGTAAGGAAATGTATGTGGCTGATGCACTCTCAAGATCTTATTTGCCATTAGATAATTATGAAGAAAGTGAATTTGAGCAAGTTAACATGCTTGATTATTTGCCAGTAAGAAAAGAGCGTCTTGATGAAATTAAATATGAAACAGACCAGGATGAGACTATGCAAATTTTAAAATCCTTAATCTTAAAAGGTTGGCCAGAAGGAAATGATGAGATACCTAATGTAGTCAAAGCCTATAGTCATACTAAGGATGAGTACTCAGTTCAAGACGGGTTAATTTTTAAGAGTAATAGAATAGTCATTCCATTAAACCTCAGACATAAGATAATGCAGGTCATTCATTCAGCACATATAGGAATTGAGGGCTGTCTACGGAGAGCCAGAGAATGTATCTATTGGCAAGGAATGAACTCTGATATAAAGCAATTCATCTTATCATGTGAAATTTGTAATAAATTCCCTTGTG
>NC_087203.1:64884368-64891868 GCF_015104395.2 Macrobrachium nipponense | reverse complement strand
TACATCGGTATTTTTTGTGGTGCCACGTAAAGTCTTGACGGCAAATATTGACAGCTGATTTCTGACTTCTGGTGACATTGCTGAGCAGCGTGAACTTCGCCCGTCTGAATGAGCGTCTTTGATATCGGCTTCAGATATTTACCTACAGCTAAAAGAGCAACCTGTTGCGCACTTTCGTCATTTTTATAGGAACAGTGGAACCCGGAACTATCGTCTTGATACTTTTCATGATATTCCTATGCGTTCATTGAATAGCGTTAATGCAAATGTCATATTATTTTATAATGTTTTAACTTCTCTTTTGCCAGCCAATGATTACGTAGGATTATATGTATACATACTTATCCACACACGCCCATATATATGTATATAGAGAGAGATAACTTGAAAATATATGCGCTATTCGAATATACCAACATCTGGCTGTCGCTTCTTAGACAGCCATGCCACTGGTAAGACCATTAAAGTTATATTTAGGGACCACCGTGAATATTTGTGTAACTTTGCTATAAATAGAGAAGATTTTTAAATACTGTCAACATACATAAATAAGCAAGATTCATACACCACCATAATATCTGGGTGGCAATGTTCTTTTTTTTTTTTTTTTAACATATGGATATTTTTCTTATTAGTTAAGTTTGTTTTCTGGCAGGTTTTTTTATATATGAATTGCCTAATATATTTAGGCAGTAATGGGAGCATGAAGAAATAGACTCGGAGAACATTATTTGGGTTTTTCTTCGCCTGAAAGTTTGTCTCTCCTGATTTTTGCAGTTGCTTTATATTAGTATATATATATATATATTATATATATATATATCTATGTATAATTATACGTATATATATATATAATTATATATATATATAATTATATATACGTATATATATATATATATATATATCTATATATATTATTGTTAACAATATATATATAATATATTATGTATGTATATATATATATATATTATATATACATAATAATTATTATATTATATATTAATAATATATAAATATATATACATGTATATATATATTATCTCTATCTATCTATCTATTCTATCTATTCTATCTATCTATCTATCTATCTATTATCTATCTATCTATCTATCTATCTATCTATCTATCATTCTATCTTATCTATCCTATATAGTATATATATAAATTTATAATAATTATATATTATATATATATTATATATATATATATATATATCTAAACTATCTATCTATTCTATCTATCTATATACTATATATATATATATATTATATAATGTATATATATATATATATATATATAATACACACGTACATATACACTACATGTATTGTGTGTGCGTGTGCGTGGGCAAGTGCGCGTGCGTCCGTGGATGAATGGGTGGATGGGTGCGTGGGGATACCAGGTTTTTCAAATTCCAAAGAAATAAAAGGATGAAAGATACAAAAGGTCTAGGTAATTCACTCACAAAATATATATTGCAACAGACTCCAAGATGCTGCAACTTGGTACAATAGCAGGTAACAATTTCAGGATATCTTCGTCTAAAGTAATGCTCCGCGAAAGATTTTTCTTTGGATTTACCCAGAAATAAAGAGCAAAGCCATCGAAGGCTTAGGGAGCGAGTGTCAAGTTTCACGGCTTTCAGACTTGCGTTTTGCGAAGCCGAATCATGATCGCATAACACCCACGTTCTTTCTTGGCAAAGGGGTAAGATGATACTGTCAGTTCAGTCGTCTCCTCAGTGAAAAAAGGACTTTCTTATCGCGTGCCGACGTTACTCTTGCTGAAGAATGCAATTGTGTTTCTAACATAGTGACGTCGTTCGTGAAAAGTTAATTGATAAAAATGCTTTTCTTTGCTGTTATTGAATCTTTAAATATTTATATAGCCGTATTGACGAATGCATCTATTTATTATAAAAACTGAAATATGTTTTTGTTATTGTGTACGTTGAACATCAAACTCTTGATAAGTCATCAAAGGCACCAAGAAATTAGCAAAAATTATTGTTGGTAGGTCTTGCAATGATCTGTCAATACCTTTATTTTCGCTGGGTGTCAAATGGAAGCCATTGCCACTATGGATGTTTTAGGAATCGAATCCAGAAACAATGACCTCGTGAAACCGAAGTAGCATTCAAGCAAGATAGGTTTTTTGGCAGAACGGTGTGGTGCTCCCCTCATTTTTAATTGGCTCTTACCCTACACAGACTGCGAATTGATGTCAGTACCAGCCGCAGTCAAGAAAAAGGTCGTAAGGCTAGCAGCTTCATTTCTAAATACTTGCTATCCCGATGGCTTCGGAAGAGGCTTATGGTGGATAATAGATATATATATATATATATTATATATGTGTGTGTGTGTGTGTATAACTGAATAACGAAAATGTTAAATTTTGGAACATGATGAATATATAAATAAAGGGGAAAACCATTAAGGAAAGTGAAACACTTGAGTGCTGCGAGATCTTTCGACTTAGCGTCTGCTAAGTAAAGGACACTTGAGTCGAAAGATCTCGTGGCACTCCAGTTTTACATTTTCCTTCGAAGCTTTTATATATATTATATATATAGTATATATATTATTTGCATATGGTATATAATATATGTATAACTTTTATAATTCTTTCAATGTGGTGGGAAGCTTTGCTTCATCTAGTAGCTGGAAAAGCTAATTAAGAATCATTCACGGCATTTGCTTTATTATTTTACGGAAATGTGATGGTACGTTGCTTTTGCGTTTATTCCCGGCTGAAATGTAGGTCAGAAAACCTTCTGACCTCCGCTACTAACTGCTTTTAAATAATAAATGAGTTGCCTTGAATGACTGGTAATTTGCTCTTCTTGATACTTGATGAAAACAGGAACCTTTCCGGCAACTTGTAAGAATCTAGAATAAAAATGTCAACTGTCCAGCTGCCATAAACTTGAATACACTTATTCAAATTATATATATATATATATATATATATATATATATATATATATATATATATATATATATATATATTTGCATGAGTGTATACAAGTTTATAGCGCTTGATCAGTTGAAAATTTTGCTCTTAATTCTTACAAGTTCCGGAAAAGTTTCTGTATTTATCAAATAGCAAGAAGTGCAAATGACCAGTCATTCAAGGTACTTCCTTTATTATTTAAAAGCAATATGTAAGTCCAAAGGTTTCTGCATAAATATATATATATATATATATATATATATATATATATATATATATATATATATATATATATATATATATATATATATATATATATATATATTATAGTTTGAGTTTATGCTTGTTTTTGGTGTTATGAGTGAGTGAAGAGGTTATAAAATTCTTAATAAACAAAGGACTTCGATTATCATAACAGCATCCTACAGTTTGTTTCATTTGCAATTGGCAAAGTGCAGGACATGATTGACATGATACCATGATATCTACTGACATGTCAATACACGGTAGAATTTGCTGCGTCCGGCAACATTTTCCCAGTTATTTTACAGCTCAGTGCCAGACCAAATAATTTTTTTATTCTTTTTCATTTTTCCGGAAGATAGATGTGATTTGTAGGGTATTCGCTTCTACCAGTAAAATGTTTTATTTGCTGATGCGAACGGCACTTTTTTTCCTCTGTACTTGTTTGTTTCGTAACGGTTAGCTCTTTCATTGTTGTAGTCGGCCAATTGTATTTCTGAATTTAGGGAAAAGGCGAATTAAAGGTGCAGCTTTTACCCTTTTCTAAAATGAAACGAATGCCAGCAAAAAACTAAACCTTGATTTCGCTATATCTCTAGCACATTGTATAGACAGTAGCATATATGGACTGGGTCATAAACCATATATACGAGTGAATTTTTTCTACATATGTGCCTTTCTGAATGTTTTGTACGTTTCTAAATGTGCGTGAGAATGCATTTACGTATTTGTGTGTGTATGACTGAGCAGTGTTCCCGTGGATGTTTCCTACGATCACAGACTTCCTTTTTATAAACTTATTTTCTCTGAGTGAGGGGCCGACATACATATATTTATCTATGTATGTAACTTTAACTTGTGATATGATATGATATGATATGATATATATATATATATATATATATATATATATATATATATATATATATAGATATATATATATAATATATATATATATATATATATATATATATATATATATATATATATATATATATATATATATATATAAAACATTCATTGAATAGAATGGCTTTTTCATTGTTAACCAGCTTTTTTGAAAGTGCTTCCTATTTTTTAATTATTTTCCTCATTGTTCAGGTTACTAATGGGTACACAATGGGGTTCTTCCATTTACCCCAGTATTTATATACGCGACATCTGTTTCGTCAGCCTGTACGTATTGACTTTATCAAGCGTACTTATACAAATATTTTGTTGTTTGAGATTAAGCTGGCCTTATGCCAGCACGGGCTCTTGCTCACAGAGCAGCCCTTAATGAACCTGCATGCGTTTTGTGACGTCATGAGGACGCAAAGGTAGTACAGTTGCCAAAGACCTAGTTTTATGTATTTACAAAAGACTAAGGTGAAATATAAAATAAAATGAATGAATAAATAAATATGTTAACAACAGAAATTACTTATCATAAGTTGAAAATAAGATATTAAATACTCAAATACTTAAATATATATTAATTACACGTTTAATTTATTTAATGTCATTGTGCGCCCCTGTTCGTGTGTGGCGGTCTTGTTCCACGCGGTTGAAGGGCTGCCTCCTACACAAGGGCTTCTAGGATCTTTCTGCCTCGCTTTGTATGTTAAGGTTGGGGCGTTGCCTGGCGATGCTGACTGCTTCTGATATCAATAAACGGTTGCAGTTGCCTGCCTTGTGTATGATTTTGGTGGTCGTGAGAAGTTCTTTTAAGGATGGTTTTTTATTGTGGGTATCCACAAAGGGCTGGTGAATGGCGACTTAATTTTATTTTTTTACCATAGTCTTTTGTAAATACTGAAAACTGGGTCTTTGGCAACTCTACTACATTTCCGTCCTCATTACTTCTGAAAACGCATGCAGGTTCATATTTGTATCCTACGGGCTGCTCGGTGAGCAAGAGCCCGTGCTGACACAAGGTCAGCTTAATCAAAAGCAACATATTTGTATTAGGACGCAGGATAACGTCTATACGTATAGGTTGAAGAAACAGCTGTGGCGTGTATAAATACTGCAGTAAATGGAAGAACCCCATTATGTGTCCATTAGTAACCTGAACAATGAATTGAAGAAAATTATTAGAAAATATGAAGCAATTTCAAAAAAGCGAATGAATGTTTTATCCGTGAAAAATTATGCCTTAAAAGTGTGTGTGTGTGTGTGTGTATAATATATATATATATATATTATATGTGTGTATGTATAATGAGAGGTTTATAATATTTTATGATCTTTAAATGGCCTCCAACTTAGAGCGCTTCACTAAGGTACAGTCAGTTATGTATAAGCCTTTTAGGTTTAGATTACCACTGTCTGATTGAGGTTGGTCATATGAGAGGGACTATGTGACCTGATGTACACCTCCGGACAACAGAGGCATTGTCTGAGTATATTCTATGTTCTTAGGAGATATAAAGCTCGCATCCAATTTTCAGTGACTATATATGGGATTATATATGTGAATATATATATGTATATATATATATATATATATATATATATATATATATATATATATATATATATATATATATATATATATATATTACACCTCACTTGTTGGCCAACTCGGTAGAGACGTCACTGAAGCCCTCATTTCTCCTCTGTGTATTGGTTCGAATCCACGAGAAGACAAAATAATTATCAACTAAAATATATTTCTTGGGTTAACATGTATGAAAGTATATTATTTCTGAGGTAGAGCGAATTGGAAATTAAAGGACATTTGTAGCTTAATACTTACGTGTGTGTGTGGTGTGTGTATACGCATACATATATATATATATATATATATATATACTATATATATATATATATATATATATATATATATATATATATATATACGTATATATATATATATATATACATATATGTATATATATATATATATATATATATATATATATATATATATATATATATATATATAGTTCTCTGTGTATCTGAAAACTGAGGTAGTGACTTATTGCTACTCCTAAAACTCCATGTTAGAGAACAGAAACATAACAAAACTCTACGGCTGAAGGCCAGTATTAATGGAAGGAAAGAATGATCTAAAAACTCTAGAAAATTAGCTTTAACAGAAGTATATTTACACTAAATTATGGAAGCAATTTACACCTTAAGGGTGACAGAGACTTGTAATGATCCAGAAATTAAATGGAATGTGGTTGATTGAAAGTCAACTGGGTCATGTGGCTGGAAAATGATCTGGGCACAGGAATAAGGTTTGCGCACAGCGAATTCCTTAAGGTTTCATTGCGTCACTTCTGAGGGTTCCAGATTTCTCATAGCTAGGCTGGAATATTTGCCTCTGTAAAGTGATTTGCATTCCAGGATCAGTACTAAGGTGATAGACACTTGTGGAATGTTAAACACCATTCTCTCTTATTTTGCATCAAAGTCCACTCGAAGGGATATAGAATGACTGGGAGTTTACACAGAAAAGGGTACTGCGTTGTTTCATTAATTAAGGGGATGCTTAGCATGAAATAGCAACGTTGCTTCGTGATGTAGCAGATGCTAGTCTAAATGGGAATATAAAAATTAGATTCAATATCAATAATAACCTCACAAGGGGAATTATTTACAACATCGAAGGTAGCAATGGGGAACTGCGCCACAGTAATCAAAATAGTGAACGCGAAGCTGAGCCAATAGGGGCAAGTTGCCTTGGAAAAATTAAAAGGAAGTGCAGACAAAAATAGGCAAAAACTGACTGCACCCAAAATTACTCCATTACAGTACTTGGGCATCCGTGCTGAAGTTTTCTCACTATGGACAATAAATGAACATGTTGGGGTCCCCAGAGGAGAGGGAGAACAAGGGGGGAGAGGCGTGAACTCTGTGGCGGCTAGAGAAGTTCTTAAGGGCGCTCGTCGGTTACCTTCTGGCTTTATAACCTCACTTCCAGCTCTCTCTTCCAACATCTGTTATGCCCAAGGTCCAACTTTCTCCTTCCAATATAAGCTCCACCCAGAGTCTGAATACTTGTGGAAATTAATTTCAAAGACAGCCAAAAGGAAAGGGCAAAGAGGTATTCAAAGAGAACGGAGGCTGGTGAAGAGGGGCAACTGAAAAAAAGTCTGAATTTCCTTCTTAACGTTATTTTCTTAACCCTTATTTTGCTTTGGTTCTGGCGTAAATCATGAGCATATATATATATATATATATATATATATATTATATATATATATATATATATATATATAATATATATATATATAAATATATACATATGTATTATTCGAGCTACAAATGTCCTTCAATATCTAATTCGCTCTACCTCGAAATTTTATTTATATT
>NC_087203.1:64876868-64879368 GCF_015104395.2 Macrobrachium nipponense | reverse complement strand
CGCTTAAGCCATCTTCATCTCCTTTTCATCATTATTTTGTCCATGGAATTTCCCCAATTCCCATTATGGTACCATTTCTCACTCTATCCTGCTATCCGACTTTTATCAGTCTGCTAAAAGCTTCAGTTTCAAGCTTGCAAAATCTTTTAGATCTTGCTAGACTTCATATAATCTTATTTTTATTTGCAGTCTTATTTTTGTTTGTAATCTCATTCTGTTTAATTCCTTTGCAATCTCTGTCTTTTTAATTCCAAATCTTGTTCAACCTCCACACTGTTTGATTTAAATTTTCTTAGTCTCGCTAAATCCCAACTCAAAAGAGCTTTTTATTGGGTATCACTATACCTAAATATATGAAAGATTCAGTGCGATTAAACCTTTATTAAATAAAATTTCCTCTATTTGTCCTGCAACCACTTTTCTTAGATTTGAGTCTCATTTCTCTGAATATATAATGCAATTTATTAAGCAAGTTTTGTAAAGATAATAGTGTTTTGCTGATTAAAGCAGTATTATCTGCGTATTCTAAGTCTTTCATGATTCTTTGCTATAAAATCTGTGAATAAGATGAGTGACATTGATGAATAACAGTCCTTCATAACACCCCATTGTTTACTGGAAATTTATATAACAAAGCTCCATCAACATAACCTTTCATGAACTCCTGACATGGATAATTTCATTTAGCTCTAAAAGGAATGCTGTAGTGACACAAGACCTGAAATAAAAAATGTTTATTATTTATATATAAAAAATTTATATATATTATATTTATATATATATAGATATATATATATGTGTGTGTGTGTGTGTGTGTGTGTGTGTGTGTCTGTGAATGAACGTGGGACTACTTGGCTGTTGGCGCTGAAAATCACTATAATTTTCCTTTGGTAGTCCTCTGTTTTTTCTACTGGTACTTACTCATATTCTTTTATTTGAGATATATATATATATATATATATATATATATATATATATATATATATATATATACATACTAATATATCACGTTTGAGTGAATACACATACATACATACTGGCACTTCTCTCTTTGTTTGAACTGTGTTCTTGTGTCTTGGCTTTTTTATTTCGTGAAAACTGCAGTTAAGCTCCATATTCAAGGAGTAAAAGCTGGCAACAGGAAGTGTTTTGATGTTGTTGAGAAAGTTTCATCCGGAAGAGTTAGACCTTCATTTTTAATACATTTGAAAAAATCTTATTATGACTATTAACAGCTATTTTTGAGTCCCTTTTCACATCGTTGGATTTATTTTTAATATGAAAATCATTGAAAATCATTTTAGTCTCTCCATTTCTGAAGTGGCTAAGTATAAGTGTTTGGTTATCCATATTTGAATTAGATTGAGCAAATATGTGAAAAAACTTAGGAAAACATAGATGTATTATGTGATGCAATAATATATACAGGTTTTATATTTTATATATATATATATATACTATATATATATATATTATAGAATATTATTTATATATATATATAAAATAAATATTATTATATATATATATATATATATATATATATATATATATATATATATATAATACCATCAGGAAAATTGCTGAAAACATTCAGGAGTCCAGGAAGACAGCAGTCTAAGAAACATGCTTTATTTATGTGAGGAAAATTTCATGTTGCTTCAACACATCATCAGTCTGCAATAATTAAAAATTTTTTAAAAACCCCTTTAGAACTTGCTGTGCAAGATTCAACTTTCATCTTTAATCTTTAATAAGCAACTCTACCTGCAGGTCGGGGGAGTTGCTATGGGATCCCCATTAGGCCCGTTATTTGCAAACTTTTTTATGGGCCATTTGGAGGAAGAATTTTTAAATAATTGCCCGAAGAGCTTTAAACCAACATATTACAGAAGATATGTTGATAATACACTTACCTTATTCAAACATTCCTGGCTATGTCAATTATTTTTGGAATATGTTAATAACATACATCCTAACATGAAGTTTACTGTAGAACAAGAAATGGACAACACTTGCATTTTTAGATATTAAGTTTATTAGACATAGCCACGGTTTTAGTACTTCTGTTTTCAGAAAAAATACCTTTGCAGGTTTAGGCACCAAATTTTTTAGTTCATGTTTCCATTCTTTTAAAATAAATGCAATCACCATTCTTGTTTATAGAGCACTTAGATATACCTCGGATTAGACCTCTTTTCATATTGAAATTGAATTTTTACTTGGGTATTTCACAAAAAACTCATTCCCGAGAAATTTAGTTTTAAGTATTATCAAGAAAATGTTAGCAAGGTTTGTTTCCAAACCTACACTGAACTTTAATGTTCCAAAATTAACTTTGTATGCACCAATTCCCTTTATTCACTCCGACAATTTACGTTTCAAGGTTAAACAAATTATTGAAAACGAACTAGGATTTTTGAAATTAAACCTCATTCCTATGAACCCTAAGAAAATTGGAGGTCTCTTCAGCTACAAGGACAAGCTTTAGGAATTCATGATA
>NC_087203.1:64849368-64871868 GCF_015104395.2 Macrobrachium nipponense | reverse complement strand
CTTTACCGAATTCACATTTACTCAAATTTACAACAAGACCAGCGGCTCTCAAGGCCTCAAATACCTTCTTTAATCTCACCAAATGAGTCCGCCAGTCATTGCTGTGAATAACCAAATCATCTATATAAATGTCTGTACCTTCCAGAACCACATATAACTCGAGTTCATCAACCGCTGGAAGGTACACGCTGGCATTCTTCATCCCAAAGGGCATTACCTTACATTCGTAAAGCCCAAAGGGCGTAACAAAAGCGGAAATCTCACGAGCTCGATCCGATAGGGGAACCTGCCAATACCCCTTTAAAAGATCCAATTTAGTTATAAACTTAGCAGGTCCTATCCGATCAAGACAGTCCTCGATACGAGGCAAAGGGAAAGAGTCATCTTTGTATTAGCATTGACCTTGCGGTAGTCCACACACATGCGAAACGCGCCCGTCAGGTTTCTTAACAAGTACAATAGGTGAGCTCCAAGGACTTACCGAAGGTCTAATTAAATCATGCTCCAACATATACTTTATCTCCTTCTCGACAATATCACGTTTTTTCTGGATTTAGTCGATAAGGACTTTGTTTGACTGGGGAAGCACTGCCCACATCAACATCGTGTTGGAGCAAGGTCGTTCTACCTGGAGAGGCCTGAAATAAGTCTGAAAAAGAAGATATTAATTTTATCATGTCATCCTTCTGAATACCCTCCAGATCCTCCAAACCATTTTCTAAAGTTTCCAAAAATTGTTTTGCATATTAACTGTAAGAGCATCTGAAGATACCTGGCAAAACAAGTCGGCTGGTTCTTCTAACGTGGGTTCTAACACTAGAGACACTGGCTCATATACTATAGCTAGGGGGTCAAGTCTCCACCAAACTGTGTAAGATTTCAATCTATTAATGTGGAATATCCGACACTTACGTTTGGTCCCAGGAGCTTCCACTTCATAATTGACATCAGACAATTTCCGAAGTACCTTCCAAGGCCCCTTATACCTAGGTTCCAGAAAATTGTCAGAGTCTGTACTCAAAACCAAAAAACAAGCTCACCAGGCTCAAACGAACGTGCCTTACTCTTCTTATCATAATTTTCCTTCATTGAGGCCTGAGACAACACCAAATTATCCTGGGCAAATTTCCAGGCAGCTGATAATCTACTTCTCAGGTCCTCAACGAACTCACCCACATTCAATACTTTCTTATGACTAACCTCTAGCAACTCATGGAAAATTTCTAGAGGACCACGTACCTTATGTCCAAAAATCAACTCAAATGGAGCTACACCTGTGGAAGAATTGGGATGATTACGTATAGCAAAGAGAGCAAAGGGAAGACCTTTATCCCAATCCTCGCCTTGCTCATAACAGTACTTTTTTAGAATAGACTTAAGGGTTTGGTGGAACCTTTCCACTACGCCCTGACTCCCTGGGTGGTCAGGTACACTGGTAATGTGCTGAATGGCCAGTTCAGCACTTTACCTTTAAATACCTTGCTCTGTGAAAATTAGTGCCACAATCTGTTTGAATTTTACGAGGCAACCCATACCTGGAAAAAAAAGTCTATTAGCTTTTCAAACACTACTTTGGATGTAATTTTCTTCATAGAAAAGCTTCAGGAAACCTAGACGCTCTGTCCATTATAGTCAAAAGATAAGTAAATCCCGATTTAGTTCGGGGCAAAGGCCCAACCACATCAACAACTAACTCGGCAAAAGGATCCCCAATTGCAGGAATTGGATGCAAAGGGGCTTTAGGAATAGGTTTATTAGGTTTACCCATCACTTGGCATGTTTCACAACTTCCTACAATTTCTTCACCGAGGATTTCAATCCTGGCCACCAAAAATACTTTGCCAATCTACTATGGGTTTTGCAAACTCCAAAATGACCAGAAAAGGAATCCTCATGAGCTAAACTAAGGACATCATTCTATATTTGAAGGTACCACAAATCCGTTCTTTTCTACCCGAGAGGTTTGTTCAAGCCGTGATCCACAGGACGACTAACTATCAACAAACCTCTAATCACACAGAACCTTGGTTTTGTTAAATCATCCGTACCTCCTAATTCATAATTGAATTCAGCCTTCTGAGCTTCAATAAAGCTACACGGTCACAATCTGGATTAAATATTTTATTCATAAAAACTACTACTACTACTACCTACAGACCCGGGTCTCTCTACCTCTACCTCTAAACTACTAAAGTTTAAATTATCCTCATTCTGTAAGGCGGCAGCAGCCTTTGCAGAAGCTCGAGTGGTAATTGCCACAGGACTTGCAGTTACGGACACTATTGGGAATAATTCATAACCTCGGGCATCCAACATATTTCCCAAAATGCCGTCAATACCAGGGATGGGGAGCTTTTCTACCACTGCCAATTCTGTCACCTTGTGATACCCTGGGAAGAATGCCTCTACCTCCACCAAAGGTGCAGAAACCACTGTATCAGGGAACCCACCCAGGACCACATAATTTCCAGAATGCTCACCAACATCCTTCAAAACCTTTGACAACACCAATGATCGAGCAGACCCAGTGTCCCTTAAGAAGTTCACTCTGATAACTTTACTATCAAACCACCAAACTGCCAGGCCAAATGTATTTGTCAAAAAGTCACAAAGGAGAGCTAGCAGGTGACTGGTTTATTTCACCTCCACTACCACTAAACATAACCCTTCCTTCAGTTCCTGGGAACACTCAACTTCAGCATTAGGGGTAGTAGGGGCATTAGCAATCAAAGATATGGGGACATTGTTGGTTTTACCTCCCCTTCCGTTCCGCTGGAGATACCTTCTCCTGGCAGGACACCGAGCTTGAAAGTGACCCTGCTCGTGGCACCAAAAACAAGTTCCCTAGCTCTACCAACATTACTAGAACCTTGATTACTCTGGGAAAACACCCGTGTGTTCCTTCCACTCGGGTATTTGCTCTGGCTAGCTTCAACCTTTGTTTTAAAGGGATTATTGGATCTCCAATTATTATTGTTTGGGCCTGGCAGGCTGGGATTTAACGACTGATGAGCTAAAACTACTACTACCTACACGGTGTGTAACACAAACTCATCAGCTATTTGAGCAGCTTTACTTAAACTATATGCTTTTACCTCCTCTAGGTGAATTCTAAGTTCCTTACTACAAGTTTTTCTTAAACTCCTCAGTAGCATCAGCTCCCTCAAGGAGGAGAAGGAGACCACCTGAACGACTCTTCGACCCCAGTCGTCAAACTGCTCCTCCTTAAGACGTGCATACTCTACATACGACATAGTAGCGGGCTTCATAGAATTCCTAAAATTTCAGGCGATAAGCCTCAGGGACCAAGTCATACGCCTTGAGAATCAACGCCTTAACTTTATAGTAATCTCTGGCTACACTCTCTTCCAAAGCATTATATTGGCGAATGGCCTTACCTACTAACCTGCATTGAATTAATACAGTCCACATCTCAGTGGGCCAAGACAACCTAGTGGCCACCCCCGCTCAAAAGGCCCTTAAAAAAAGAATCAGGCACGCTTACCTCATCAAACACAGGCACCAACTTTAATGCCGCACTCATGTTAAACCTATCGGAAGAAGAACCGGTGGGAGTTTCTGTTGGAGTCAGGGTTTAGCTCGTAACCTAGCCAAGTCTAAGTTAATTCTAGCCATTTCCAACTCATGGCGCCTCGCCCTCCTCCATTCTCTTCGAATTGTACCTTCAATAACTCTATTCGTTTACAAATTATGGTAAGGTCCTCATTTTCAGGATTCACCACAGACTGTACTGGCTCTGGCTGTACCTCTACAAAGGGGTTATTAGAAACTTTAGTTTTTACTGTTAAATTAGCTGGACCAGTATAAATAACACCGGTACGTGGTCCTCAAACAGAGAAAGCCCAGGATTAACACTAACCTCATCAACAGAATTCTCATCATCTGAACTTCCACTCAATCATATCCCATAGCCAAATCCTCCAACCCTCGGATGATACCACGAGCCACCATCGCCTTAACAGACAACAATAACTGAGCCTTAGTGTCCGTGGGTCTAAAAGAAATATTTAACCAACGAGCACAACTCCTTAAATGCTCCTTACTTAAGATAGCTAGATATTTGATACAGTCAGCAGACCCCAAAAATTCGGCTGGGTCAAAAACAAAGTCTTCCATAGTGAATTACCTACAAGGGGGGAAAGTAAGGCAAGCAACAAAATCAAATCAAATATTGTAACCTATCCCAGAGTTGCTCCACAAACCCAAACTCTGTGCACACCTGCGTACGATCCTGTCACGGTCGCCAAATTGTTACGACCCCTTTGGCCGTAATACAGGTTCTTTATATTTCAATAATCACAGGGATCGTAGGCAGTAAGAAAGTACACAGGGTATGAGGAATGTGGACACAAAACACCAGAACAAAATTAACAATATTTAATTACAAAATACACTTAACACTAAATAAGCCTTGTGAGGAACCTTAACATTAAATACACAAAATACAAGGAGCAAATAACAGCTCACAAGGACTCCTAATACTGAAAGCTAACCCTAACAAAGTAAAGGAAAGGACATAACATGCCAAAGGCTCAAATAATACTACGGGCCCAATAATGAAAAAAAACCACTAACCTATAATTATAAGATTGAAGGAAGACTAGAGAAAATAAAGACAGGAAAACCTTAAATCTCCTACCTAACAGTGTTGGTACTAAACTTAAACTAAATTCAAATAATATTCTGAGGGACAGTAAATACCCAATACCGACAACTCAATACAACATACATATATATTACAAATATAAATTGATATTTAAATACGCAAATCCTCGCGTATAACGAAGTGCACAGGAGTTCACGGAAGTTGCTTCAACCTCCCAGCAGCTATACGGGGGAGCCCACAAATTGTCCAGGTAGACCCAGGGGTCGAGATAATTTCCGAGGGACAACACAGGATAATCACCTCTTACCTGGCAATTGCCTCCCTACGAGCCTCCTCACGAGCCCTTAGCTCTCCTGGACAAGCAGCTGAAAGACGGACAGGACATGGTTGGCGTAACGCCTCCTACGTGGCGGGACAGCGACGACCACGTCTTCCGCCAAACATCCTCCGGCGGGAATCAGGAGTACAGGCGTCGCAAGTGACGATAACCTGCACTATCACAGCCGTGATCAAACTCCACAATGCACATACGCCATAGATGGCTCAGCACATCTACAGAAAACCACTTCCAAGGGAGGTCCGTCGGAGTATTCCTCCAAAAGGCGTGAGATAAATCTCCGGAAGGCTGCCAACAAAAGAGCGTACGTCCAGAAGCTTATACAGGCCCGAACTATTTTCGGCCGGCCTCCACTCACAGCACTACAGTTCCATTCCAACTCGAAAACAAAATAAAAACAATCGTTAACACGATAGTTAGGTAATTCACAACAAGAGGAGGAATCACTGAGCAAAAACACTGAACGTTACGTTAACGTAAAAAACAATACAGCTGCTGAACTAAATATAAGAGAACACTTAAAAACTAAGTTACAAGGCTGATTTAAGAAAATAAACAATCAATAAATTACGTTAATTTGACACACCTTCCTCCCCCTCAAAAAAAAAATTATTCAAATAGAATACATTTTTTTAGTACCACACAATCATATTACATACTAAAGATAACCATATAGACAACTTAATCTAAAACATCCTGCAAGGAAAAAAAATAGAACTTAATCTAAAATATCCTGCAAGGGAAAAACAATAAGGTGAAGCAAAACTCGGAACATAATGAAACAGACTGAACTAAATATAAGAGAACACTTAAAACTAAGTTACAAGGCTGATTTAAGAAAATAAACAATCAATAAATTACGTTAATTTGACACCTTCCTTCCTCCCCCTCAAAAAAAAAATTATTCAAATAGAATACATTTTTTTAGTACCACAATCATATTACATACTAGAAGATAACCATATAGACAACTTAATCTAAAACATCCTGCAAGGAAAAAAAATAGAACTTAATCTAAAATATCCTGCAAGGGAAAAACAATAAGGTGAAGCAAAACTCGGAACATAATGAAACAGACTTAAGACAAAGCCCGAATCCATACATCATTTTAAACATGATTAAAATTGACTACCTTAAATATAATTTTCAATACAAACCCCGAAGGAGAAATGAGAAGGGCGAGGTGAGAAGAGAAATAACCAGACTTACATCCTAGAAAGGGCATCAGGAATACAGTTATCAACACCCTTAACATGCTTAATACTTAAAGGAAACTCCTGCAGCTGAAGAGCCCAACGCAGAATCCTCTGGTTAGAACCTTTCATTCTTTCGATGAACACCAAAGGGTTATGGTCCGTCCAAATTTCTACGGGAAAGGAAAAATTAGTAACATATGGTTTGAAATGAACCAAGGTACGAATTAAAGCTAGTGCCTCCTTCTCGATGGTAGAATACCTTCTCTCAGCATCCAGCAACTTACGACTAAAGTAGGATACTGGACGCACTTCACCATCTTCATGTCTTTGAAAAAGTACTCCACCTATACCCACATCACTGGCATCTACAGCCACAATAAACGGTTTCTGAAAGTCAGGAGACATTAGAATGGGGTTAGACATCAAGACAGTTTTCAGTTTTAAAAAAGATTCCTCACATTGAGAAGACCATACAAACTTTTGTCCCTTCTGCAATAGTTGAGTAAGGGGCTGAGCAATGTCAGAGAAGTTCCGGATGAATCTCCTATAATAACCCAACATACCCAAAATTCTCCGGACCTCCCTAACATTGTGCGGCCTTTGCAAATTTAATAGAGCCTCGAGGTTAGCTTGTTTAGGAGTAACCTGACCCAAACCAACCTCGTGACCTAAATAACACACCTTGGCTTTACCGAATTCACATTTACTCAAATTTACAACAAGACCAGCGGCTCTCAAGGCCTCAAATACCTTCTTTAATCTCACCAAATGAGTCCGCCAGTCATTGCTGTGAATAACCAAATCATCTATATAAATTTCTGTACCTTCCAGACCACATATAACTCGATTCATCAACCGCTGGAAGGTACACGCTGCATTCTTCATCCCAAAGGGCATTACCTTACATTCGTAAAGCCCAAAGGGCGTAACAAAAGCGGAAATCTCACGAGCTCGATCCGATAGGGGAACCTGCCAATACCCTTTAAAAGATCCAATTTAGTTATAAACTTAGCAGGTCCTATCCGATCAAGACAGTCCTCGATACGAGCAAAAGGGAAAGAGTCATTCTTTGTATTAGCATTGACCTTGCGGTAGTCCACACACATGCGAAACTGCCCGTCAGGTTTCTTAACAAGTACAATAGGTGAGCTCCAAGGACTTACCGAAGGTCTAATTAAATCATGCTCCAACATATACTTTATCTCCTTCTCGACAATATCACGTTTTTCTGGATTTAGTCGATAAGGACTTTGTTTGACTGGGAAGCACTGCCCACATCAACATCGTGTTGGAGCAAGGTCGTTCTACCTGGAGAGGCCTGAAATAAGTCTGAAAAAGAAGATATTAATTTTATCATGTCATCCTTCTGAATACCCTCCAGATGCTCCAAACCCTTTTCTAAAGTTTCCAAATTTTGCATATTAACTGTAAGAGCATCTGAAGATACCTGGCAAAACAAGTCGGCTGGTTCTTCTAACGTGGGTTCTAACACTAGAGACACTGGCTCATATACTATAGCTAGGGGGTCAAGTCTACCAACTGTGTAAGATTTCAATCTATTAATGTGGAATATCCGACACTTACGTTTTGGTCCCAGGAGCTTTCCCACTTCATAATTGACATCAGACAATTTCCGAAGTACCTTCCAAGGCCCCTTATACCTAGGTTCCAGAAAATTGTCAGAGTCTGTACTACAAAACCAAAACAAGCTCACCAGGCTCAAACGAACGTGCCTTACTCTTCTTATCATAATTTTCCTTCATTGAGGCCTGAGACAACACCAAATTATCCTGGGCAAATTTCCAGCAGCTGATAATCTACTTCTCAGGTCCTCAACGAACTCACCCACATTCAATACTTTCTTATGACTAACCTCTAGCAACTCATGGAAAATTTCTAGAGGACCACGTACCTTATGTCCAAAAATCAACTCAAATGGAGCTACACCTGTGGAAGAATTGGGATGATTACGTATAGCAAAGAGAGCAAAGGGAAGACCTTTATCCCAATCCTCGCCTTGCTCATAACAGTACTTTTTTAGAATAGACTTAAGGGTTTGGTGGAACCTTTCCACTACGCCCTGACTCCCTGGGTGGTCAGGTACACTGGTAATGTGCTGAATGGCCAGTTCAGCACATTTACCTTTAAATACCTTGCTCGTGAAATTAGTGCCACAATCTGTTTGAATTTTACGAGGCAACCCATACCTGGAAAAAGTCTATTAGCTTTTCAAACACTACTTTGGATGTAATTTTCTTCATAGGAAAAGCTTCAGGAAACCTAGAAGCGCTCTGTCCATTATAGTCAAAAGATAAGTAAATCCCGATTTAGTTGGGGGCAAAGGCCCAACCACATCAACAACTAACTCGGCAAAAGGATCCCCAATTGCAGGAATTGGATGCAAAGGGGCTTTAGGAATAGGTTTATTAGGTTTACCCATCACTTGACATGTTTCACAACTTGTCCTACAAATTTTCTTCACAGAGGATTTCAATCCTGGCCACCAAAATACTTTGCCAATCTACTATGGGTTTTGCAAACTCCAAAATGACCAGAAAAGGAATCCTCATGAGCTAAACTAAGGACATCATTCTGATATTTTGAAGGTACCACAATCTGTTCTACCCGAGAGGTTTGGTTCAAGCCGTGATCCACAGGACGACTAACTATACAACAAACCTCTAATCACACAGAACCTTGGTTTTGTTAAATCATCCGTACCTCCTAATTCATAATTGAATTCAGCCTTCTGAGCTTCAATAAAGCTTACACGGTCACAATCTGGATTAAATATTTTATTCATAAAACTACTACTACTACTACCTACAGACCCGGGTCTCTCTACCTCTACCTCTAAACTACTAAAGTTTAAATTATCCTCATTCTGTAAGGCGGGCAGCAGCCTTTGCAGAAGCTCGAGTGGTAATTGCCACAGGACTTGCAGTTACAGACACTATTGGGAATAATTCATAACCTCGGGCATCCAACATATCATTTCCCAAAATGCCGTCAATACCAGGGATGGGGAGCTTTTCTACCACTGCCAATTCTGTCACCTTGTGATACCCTGGGAAGAATGCCTCTACCTCCACCAAAGGTGCAGAAACCACTGTATCAGGGAACCCACCCAGGACCACATAATTTCCAGAATGCTCACCAACATCCTTCAAAACCTTTGACAACACCAATGATCGAGCAGACCCAGTGTCCCTTAAGAAGTTCACTCTGATAACTTTACTATCAACACCAAACTGCCAGGCCAAATGTATTTGTCCAAAAGTCACAAAGGAGAGCTAGCAGGTGACTGGTTTATTTCACCTCCACTACCACTAAACATAACCCTTCCTTCAGTTCCTGGGGAACACTCAACTTCAGCATTGGTAGGGTAGTAGGGGCATTAGCAATCAAAGATATGGGGACATTGTTGTTACCTCCCCTTCCGTTCCGCTGGAGATACCTTCTCCGGGCAGGACACCGAGATTGAAAGTGACCCTGCTCGTGGCACCAAAAACAAGTTCCCCTAGCTCTACCAACATTACTAGAACCTTGATTACTCCTGGGAAAACACCCGTGTGTTCCTTCCACTCGGGTTATTTCTCTGGCTAGCTTCAACCTTTGTTTTAAAGGGATTATTGGATCTCCAATTATTATTGTTTGGCCTGGCAGGCTGGGATTTACGACTGATGAGCTAAAACTACTACTACCTACACGGTGTGTTACACAAAACTCATCAGCTATTTGAGCAGCTTTACTTAAACTATATGCTTTTACCTCCTCTAGGTGAATTCTAAGTTCCGTTACTACAAGTTTTCTTAAACTCCTCAAGTAGCATCAGCTCCCTCAAGGAGGAGAAGGAGACCACCTGGCGACTCTTTACCCAGTCGTCAAACTGCTCCTCCTTAGACGTGCATACTCTACATACGACATAGTATCGGGCTTCATAGAATTCCTAAATTTCAGGCGATAAGCCTCAGGGACCAAGTCATACGCCTTGAGAATCAACGCCTTAACTTTATAGTAATCTCTGGCTACACTCTCTTCCAAAGCATTATATTGGCGAATGGCCTTACCTACTAACCTGCATTGAATTAATACAGTCCACATCTCAGTGGGCCAAGACAACCTAGTGGCCACCCGCCTCAAAAGCCTTAAAGAACTCAGGCACGTTACCCTCATCAAACACAGGCACCAACTTTAATGCCGCACTCATGTTAAACCTATCGGAAGAAGACCGGTGGGAGTTCTGTTGAAGTCAGGGTTAGCTCGTAACCTAGCCAAGTCTAAGTTAATTCTAGCCATTTCCAACTCATGGCGCCTCGCCCTCTCATTCTCTTCGAATTGTACCTTCAATAACTCTATTCGTTTACAAATTATGGTAAGGTCCTCATTTTCAGGATTCACCACAGACTGTACTGGCTCTGGCTGTACCTCTACAAAGGGGTTATTAGAAACTTTAGTTTTTACTGTTAAATTAGCTGGACCAGTATAAATAACACCGGTACGAGGGTGGTCCTCAAACAGAGAAAGCCCAGGATTAACACTAACCTCATCAACAGAATTCTCATCATCAGAACTTCCACTCATCATATCCCTAGCCAAAATCCTCACCCCTCGGCTATACCACGAGCCACCATCGCCTTAACAGACAACAATAACTGAGCCTTAGTGTCCGTGGGTCTAAAAGAAATATTTAACCAACGAGCACAACTCCTTAAATGCTCCTTACTTAAGATAGCTAGATATTTGATACAGGTCAGCAGACCCCAAAAATTCGGCTGGGTCAAAACAAAACAAAGTCTCCATAGTGAATTACCTACAAGGGGGGAAAGTAAGGCAAGCAAACTAATGAAATCAATATTGTAACTATCCCAGAGTTGCTCCACAAACCCAAACTCTGTGCACACCTGCGTACGATCCTGTCACGGTCGCCAAATTGTTACGACCCCTTTGGCCGTAATACAGGTTCTTTATATTTCAATAATCACAGGGATCGTAGGCAGTAAGAAAGTACACAGGTTTGAGGAATGTGGACACAAAACACCCAGAACAAAATTAACAATATTTAATTACAAAATACACTTAACACTAAATAAGCCTTGTGAGGAACCTTAACATTAAATACACAAAATATTCAAGGAGCAAATAAGAGCTCACCAAGGACTCCTAATACTGAAAGCTAACCCTAACAAAGTAAAGGAAAGGACATAACATGCCAAAGGCTCAAATAATACTACGGGCCCAATAATGAAAAAAACCACTAACCTATAATTATAAGATTGAAGGAAGACTAGAGAAAATAAAGACAGGAAAACCTTAAATCTCCTACCTAACAGTGTTGGTACTAAACTTAAAACTAAATTCAAATAATATTCTGAGGGACAGTAAATACCCAATACCGACAACTCAATACAACATACATATATATACAAAATATAATTGATATTTAAATACGCAAATCCTCGCGTATAACGAAGTGCACAGGAGTTCACGGAAGTTGCTTCACCTCCCAGCAGCTATAGCGGGGAAGCCACAAATTGTCCAGGTAGACCCAGGGGTCGAGATAATTTCCGAGGGACAACACAGGATAATCACCTCTTACCTGGCAATTGCCTCCCTACGAGCCTCCTCACGAGCCCTTAGCTCTCCTGGACAAGCAGCTGAAGACGGACAGGACAGTGGTTGGCGTAACAACCCTCTAACGTGGCGGGACAGCGACGACCACGTCTTCCGCCAAACCTCCGGCGGAATCAGGAGTACAGGCGTCGCAAGTGACGATAACCTGCGCTATCACAGCCGTGATCAAACTCCACAATGCACATACGCCATAGATGGCTCAGCACATCTACAGAAAACCACTTCCAAGGGAGGTCCGTCGGAGTATTCCTCCAAAAAGGCGTGAGATAAATCTCCGGAAGGCTGCCAACAAAAGAGCGTACGTCCAGAAGCTATACAGGCCCGAACTATTTTCGGCCGGCCTCCACTCACAGCACTACAGTTCCATTCCAACTCGAAAACAAAATAAAAACAATCGTTAACACGATAGTTAGGTAATTCACAACAAGAGAGGAATCACTGAGCAAAAACACTGAACGTTACGTTAACGTAAAAACAATACAGCTGCTGAACTAAATATAAGAGAACACTTAAAACTAAGTTACAAGGCTGATTTAAGAAAATAAACAATCAATAAATTACGTTAATTTGACATCTATATATATATATATATATATATAGATATATATATATATATATATATACAAATATATATATATAAATATATATATATATATATATATATATATATATATATATATATAGATATATATATGATATATATATAGATATATATATAGATATCTTATTATATATATATATATATATATATATATATATATATATATATATATATATATATATATATATATATTATATATACACATATAATACATACATACACACACACACACACACACACACAAATGATATGACTTTTTGATGTGATATGTACTATCATACACAGGAGTGGCTTCAGAAAGAAGTATGTAATGTTCACTGCCACACTCGTACCTTTAAAATGTTCCCTTAAATTAACAACTTATTATTACGTCATGTTTGGCTCATCAGAAACGTTTTGAACTGTCTTTCACACACACTGTGCTATCCACTAATATCATGCAGGCGCTTTTCTTTTTTTGTAGATAGTGATGCCCCTCTCCTCCAACACCTGCTTATGTCTACCAAACTTGTACTCTCCAGGTTTTCCTCCTAACTCTCAAAGCGCTCGGATCCATTGCTCTTGTCTCTTCTCAAACATTGAAATTTTTTGTACTTCTTGATAGATTTATACTACTT
The DNA here is from genome assembly GCF_015104395.2 of Macrobrachium nipponense. Classification (NCBI taxonomy): domain Eukaryota; kingdom Metazoa; phylum Arthropoda; class Malacostraca; order Decapoda; family Palaemonidae; genus Macrobrachium; species Macrobrachium nipponense. Next base: position 64,858,856 of record NC_087203.1, on the reverse strand, counting down.
AAATCTTTTAATAGCTTCAACTTTTTCCCTTCATCTGTATTTAGTATCTACTTTTCATTTTATAATTTTCATTTTATAACGAAATGTTTCCTCAGCACTCTTATTACATGTCAACCTTTTCCTCTGTATACACTCGGGTCTAGTCCTAATCCTTTTAAAACACACCCTGATATATTATGGGGGTTTTCCGCATGTGTGAATCATTTGTTTTCTTGTCACTATCTGTAATATATTTTTCATATATGAATCATTTGTTTTCTTGTCACTATCTGTAATATATTTTCCATATATGAATAATTTGTTTTCTCGTCACTATCTGTAATAGATTTTCCTAGATACCTAGTAGACAAATCAACCATTTCCAATTTTCCGTTATTTAAATTAAGTCATTTAAACTTGCTTACTCTTGGTCAAGGTATCCATCTGTATTAGTTTCATCAGAAATACTTTACAAATAGTTTATTTTTGGCAATGTCCTTTGTCTTACTTTTGTCATCAGTCATTCCTTAAATATATCAAATAGCCATGGAGGTTTTTGCATCCTTTTCTCATACCTAATTTTCTACCATACCCTGCTACACTCTATTCCCCATATAACATTAGCTTTGCATATAACATTAGCTTTTACTTCATCTTAACAACATATGGTAAATACCATACGTACTCAACGCCTTTCAATCTATATTTGCTCTGTTATTTTGTCACACGATTTTTCCACGTTTACGGATGCCTTGTAAGGTTTTCCCTTTGTTATTCATTTTTTCATAACCACTAGACACGCATCCACACGCCATCCTTCTTGTCCACATTGTCAGTTCTGTAATCTGTCTGATTTTTAGATAACATTCTAACAGTACACCTTCCCAAGTTTACTAAGTAACATTAGGCCTTTTAATTCTTAGTCTCCTCTATCACCATTGATTTACATTTCCAAAGAAAAATTCCTCTCAACTCATTCCTTTAGGGCTTTTCCCTTATCCAGACTTACTCGTGTACGGTCGTCCAGCCGTACATCACAGAATCTCAATTGCAACCCCGTCAACTCCTGGTGATTAATCTACAGCCTACTTTGCAAGCATTATCAAACGCTCAGCAACCCCATCTCATCGTGCCAGTCGCTTCGCCATTTTCAAGAATAATTGCGTTTCCTCACTTCAAGATCAAATCAAAAGGAAAATGAGCTATGATATATAAACATTGCAATTAACTCGGCTCTAAATTGGTAGGGTAAAAATACCATTTTAATTTTTGTTATTCTCTTAGTTATCGGTTTTAGCTCCTTACATATGTGTATATATGAAAATAACGATGTATGTCCAAATGCTGTTGATAGTTGAAACCATAAACAAATGTAAACACAGACTTATATTGTACTCCGTCGCAGAGTGTAATCAGGTTAAGTGTAATATTTTAAGTAACGGTGCTCAATAACACGAACTCCCCTGATCCTGTCCTATATATAGATCTTGTGAAATGTGTCGGTGAGTGAAGAGGGTGGGGAAGAGTGAAAGGTAACTTTCACAGTCTTAAAGGAGAATGCAATTAAAATATTCATAGATGGAGCCATGTAACTTCCGGATAGACCTAATGGACTGAAGGCCACAATTCTCGTTGAAGAGGAAGGTCTCAACTTTTGCTTCCGGATGAAAACAGCTTAGACCATTTGTCTCTGTCCAGGTGGAATTGGCCCTGTGAATTGGTTTCAGAGATTTTCCATTGAAAATTCATAGAACAATTCATAGAACTCGGATGGCCTCCCAGAAGTTCAGATTAAACCTCGACCTAAAACTATTATATTTAGCGTTATATTTTTTGTGCTACGGAATTTCTAAAATGGAGACAGTTAAAAAAAAAAGATGATGATATTTCGAAATTTATTAGTTTAACTAAGAGTTGCATGACGAAAATATACTAAAGGTAATTGTTCAAAAATCCTTATTAAATCAGAGGTTAATGATACTAAATCTTTGAAATTAGTATCGTGAACTAATGTATACCTAATCTGAAACGTTTTAAATGTGACAAATATTGCCGCATTAATAATAATGATAATTAAAAAATCCTCATAGTAGCACGAGTCTTCAAATGGAGAAACAAATCCACAGTTACGTAAATGTACGTATATTTAAATTTAAAACTTTAAGGATAGCTTTCGGGAATCTGTTCGGTTCCCCATATCAATCTGACACGTTGATGTAGCACTCCAGCAAAGTAAACATAAGAGGAGTCAAATTAAGTGGCTTGTTTATGAACAATGGAACCGGTCGTCAAGCATAAATCAGGCAATGCTGTCGTTTTCTGAAGCATCAGAAAATGACGGCATTGTCTGATTTATGCTTGGCGACCGGTTCCACTGTTCATAAACCAGTCACTTAATTTGACTTCTGTTATGTTTACTTTGCTGGAGTGCTACATCAACGTGTCAGATTGATAAGGGGAACCGAACAGATTCCCGAAAGCTATAATTAAAGTGTTAAATTTAAATATATGTATATTTACATAACTGTGGATTTGTTTCTCCAATATTTAATAATAATTTAAAATATTATTATTTCCGTTATTCGCAATGAGTTTACATTTTTTGGTGAATAATATGCCATATATATATATAGTATATATTATATATATATATATATATATATATATATATATATATATATATATATATATATATATATATATATATATATATATATATATGCACACACACACACACACACACACACATATATATATAGATATATCTATATATATATAGTATATATATATATATATCATATATATATAATATGTATATATATATATATATATATATATATGATATATATATATATATATATATATCATATATATTACTAGCTGGCGGTGCCTGACAGCAGGCAATCGTAGGCTGGCGTTGTTTGAACCGTAATACCATAGTTATTTTTCATAGTAGAAGAAAAGTAAGTGCATATTTGGAACTTGTGGAAAGTTTTATCAGCATAATGTTTTCTTTTGTCTCAACAACTAATATTAAAGAAGTTAGCATGGCTGGATATTCGGATCAAAATGGTACCTAGTTAAAAACAACCTCTTAATATTATTTTTAAATTTCATCGCAGAAGTAAAGTTAGAAAATATTTGGAATCCTTTTCGTGAAAATTTCTATCAGAATAATGCTTTCTTTTTTTCTCTACGAATAATAACGAAGTTATCATGGCCAGAAATATGGATCAAAACTGCATCTAGGTAAAAACTATCCCCTATAAAATCTACATATATGGTCCGACTTTGGTTCAATTCTGTCCTGCAGTTTCGCCGTCTATAGCGAATATACAGTATAGTCCGATCGCCAGCTTTATATATGTATAGGTTTTGTTAAAATAGTTGTTGCCTCAGCACTATTAATCTTATAGAGAGTCTTCTCTATTTTTCTGTTGACGGCTTTCTCGTTGTTGCTTATACTGGTGAGAAGTGCATCAAAGGGCATGGTAAAATTCAGTTGAATGATTTTGGTTTATTATTGCTTATACAATTCTCTCTCTCTCTCTCTCTCTCTCTCTCTCTCTCTCTCTCTCTCTCTCTCTCTCTCTCTCCAATGCGACGTTTCATCCAGATCCATGGGACATTACCCAGCGATGACTGCTGAGGGACTGAATTCCAGTGGCAAGTTCTTCTCCTTATATCATGATGTTGCAGGCTCTTGAGTACGGCCTGGAGAACCGGTCCGGCAGGTTGAGTTTTCATTGGTTCCTGGTAAGGTAACTCATGTGGTGCGCGTTTTCGAGTCTTACAGACCTTCTCAGGCGGGGAATATCAGTGGGAGCCTCTTGATTGGCTTCAACCTGAGGGGACGTCACCCCTGGTATTACTCTCATAATGTGTTACACGTCCGCTGTTGCTTGTTTCATGCACACTGGTACTTTCGTTGGGAGGGAGGGCCATGGTCCTCCTCACACACTTCAGTATCAGGAACACTTCTTGAATGGTGTTGAAGTGAGGCTTTTGCTCAAGAATAAACAGCGCTTCTAGGAGGCGCAGGCGTTATGGGTCAGGGTCTCTCCCAATTATTTTAACATTAATGATGATGATGTCTCTTGTGATGTTTTTTTGGCAGGAGATCCTTTTAGACAGGCACATTGTCGTCATGCTGATGTAAATCCCAGGGCATCCATGGGCGGGGCATACGTATTGGTAGACGATGTTAGACTGCTTTAGGAGGTCTCCTACGGGCGGGGAGGGGTTGTTCATCATCAGGAGGTCCTTCGTACGCTGATTCTTGTAGCAACCTGGCGGAGCGGTTCTCCAGACCGTACTCAAGAGCCTGCAACATCATGATATATGGAGAAGAACTCGCCACTGGAATTCAGTCCCTCAACAGTCATCACTGGATAATGTCCCGTGGATCTGGACGAAACGTCGTGTTGGAGAGAGAGAGAGAGAGAGAGAGAGAGAGAGAGAGAAAATTGTATAAGCAATAATAAACCAAAATGACTCAACCGAATTTTACCATGCCCTTTGGTGCATTGCTCGGTAGTCTAAGCAACAATGAGAAAGCCGTCATCAGAAAAATAGAGAAGACTCTCTACAACATTAATATTGCTGAAGCAGCAACCATTTTTTACAAATCCTGTCTATGAGAGGGTTTCCTTCCGAGATATATATGTATATATATATAAATGAGAGGCGATCATATGCAAAATTATGGTAATGGGCCTATTTCAGATTAGGTGATAGATAGGTTGTTTCCAGTCACTTGGAGTGAAGAAAACTATAGGGGATTTTTCCTCAGGGGGCACGAGGTGATAATCCAGAATCCTCAGCTGCTTGATTGCGAATCTGTAATGAACAATTGGTAGTTGAAGAGATTGCATAAGGCAATGTTCGATGGTCGAGGCGGATATGTAGAGAAGGTAACCTAACTGCTCGATCTCACAAAGAAATGAGTTACATTACTGATCACTTGCAAAGAAAGAAATTATATTTATCACTTACGAAGGACTGAGTTACGTTACTTGTCACTGAGACGCCCTGGGCTGATGACTCACAACACTATACAGTTACAACACGCCATAGGAATTGCTCGAGAAGTATGAACGGAAATTAACTTGGAAACGGATGGGGCACTGAGTGCTAATAACCTTGAAATTTCATCATTACCCGCTGTCGTCTTCCTCAGGGCACCATTAAGGGAGGGATATGTGAATAACCACAAAAGGTCACATAGGCTAGCAAACAGCCCATCTCAAAGGGAAGTAGGTAAGAAAAGTGCAGGAGAAGTTCATTGACTTTCCGTTGTTGTTGATTGAGCTAGCCTTGTAATGGCACGGGCTCTTGCTCCCGGAGAAGTCCGTAGCAGGATTATCTGTAAAGATACAAAAACAGTGCTTCTGGCGGTTATTTGCTGTCCGTTTTATGACCTCGGAGGAGGTTCACCAGATCCTGGTATATGGCGTTGCCTGTCTCATGGCGCTCTTCTGCCACAAGGCTGTGACAGGCGAGCATGCGACCTGGGCTTTTAAAAGTGGTGGTTGGATGCCCTCCATCGGTGTCGTGGCATGCCCTTGGGTGAACTTTCTCTTCCTGCTGGCGAATCTGCAAACATAAGGTACCAGCAGTCAAATGAACCAAAGGCGGGCAAAGGATTAATTCCTGTAAGGAAGTGGTGTGTGTGAGAGAGTGGTGAATCTACCTGTATCTTTGTTATGAATGAAAAATGAAGACTGTTTAATGCTTGGTTTCTAAGATATACGTTAATTTAAAGAGGAGATGGCATAAAGTTAGGTACCCTCATTTCAATATGTCTATAGAATATATAAGAAAAAGGACGATATGTATATGTAATATGTGTAGTATATATTTCAACCATACATACATAGACAAGACCACACACACACACACACACACACAACACACACACACACATAATATATATATATATATATATATATCTATATATAGATATATATATATTATAATTACCAATACACACATATATTAACTATTCATCATGTTTTATATTCCCTCATACCTACTTTTTCAATGGTCACGAGAGAAGTGAGACAACAGGGTGTGCAGATCTCTTGCCTTTACTCTGTGGCCTAGTCGAACTACACTTTCATTCCTATCTTGTCATAATAATCCTTAAATTTTTTTATGTATGTACGTATAATATATATATATATATATATATATATATATATATATATTATATATTATATATTCGTGTGTGCGTACGCGTGTGTTACGTATTGTATATATGTGCGTTTTGCTTATATCTATCTATCTTTCTATATATATATATATATATATATATATATATATATATATATATATATATATATATATATATGTGTGTGTTTGTGTGTGTGTGTGTGAAGTTTGTATTTGGCAGATAGTTATATTCCAGCTTTCATACAGCATTCATATTGCACGAATTGATTTATCTGACTATATTCTGCTCTCTGAAAATGATAGTAGAATCTCAGTTCAGGAGATCGAAAAGTGAATGTCTTGGATAATTTATACGTTGACATTACATTCTTCGAAATGGATGATAGTGAACACTTTGTGGTCGTTCCTCTCCGCCCTGAAGCATGGTTTCTGGGCATGATCAGAAGTATGCTAGCAGCATGAGCAGTCCGTGAAATCCTTGTGACACTTAAGTGGCCGTCACTTGAATGGAATCTTCCCACTTAATGAACTCATGATGCCTCAGTGACGTCATACTAAGGGGGAGTGTCTTCTCAGAGTTCGTATGTTTGTATAAGGCACTCGGCTTGTTTAAAGGGTGTCTATAGAATTATAGTTCATTACGATTCCAGAACTTTTTAGAGTGATGCAGTGAGACCGTGAAAGAGATTTGAGAAAATGGCTTTGAGAAGTGAATAAAAACATTTTTGCTAATCCTTTTCTTTTTCCAGTGTATGGGTTCTCTCTGACATTCTGTCTGAGATGTACTGACATTCTGTCTGAGATGTACTGATGCAGTGAACTTTTTCTCTACTTTGAGTATTTTTTTTTTATGGTGCATTTTCTATTTTATTTTTATATTTCACATGTGTTGTATTTTAATGGGGCCCATGTCTTCTTTTTGACAGGAACTCCTCTCCTCCTCCTATTCTTTCGGAGTAAGCCTCATGAAAATGTTTCGTCAGTGGAGTAAAGATGTGAAGAGACTATGCTTGTTATGTAACTTTTTATTTTGTTGAATTATCATGTCAGAGTTACACGATACCCAGTACCTTGGTATCCATGGTTTTGGCTTCCTCTGAATTGTTGAGTAGTAATTCTTTCACTATGGGCAATAATTGAACAAGGGGGGGTTCTCCAGAGGAGAAGGAGAGCAAGGGTGGGAGAGGTGCAATTGTGACGGTAGCTGGAAATATTCCAAGAGAGTCCATCTATTGTTTTCCTAGTTTTATAACTTTGGTCCTAAGGTTTGTGCCACGTTCCAGCAGTGGGCAGGTGTGTCATCTCCAATCACCATATGCTCTGCCCCAGGTCTGCCCACTTTCTCCTTCCATTATAAGCCCCGCCCAAGTCTGAATCACGGGGCCCTGTTGCATTCCTGCTGGGATTCATTTCAAGGGGACAAAGAGGCACTCGAAGACAACGGAGGCTAGTGAAGAGGGATGACTGGAGAAATGGCTGAATTTTGTTCTAAAATGAGTTATTTTGCTTTGGGTCTTGAACGTATATATGATAATATATATATATATATATATATATATATATATAATATATATATATATATATATATATATATTTCCTTGCTGGACGAGTGGTTTTTGCGTTCAGCTGCCAATCCGGTGGTCCGAAGTTCGATCCCCAACCCTGCCAACGCGGAATCACAGGAGTTTTATTTCTGGTGATAGAAATTAATTTCTCGATGTATTGTGATTCGGATCCCCCATTAAGCTGTAGGTCCCGTTGCTAGGTGACTATTGGTTCCTAGCCACGTAAAAATATCTAATCCTTCGGGCCAGCCCCTAGGAGAGTTGTTAATCAGCTCAGTGGGCTGGTAAAACTAAGATAAACTATATATATTTATATATATATTTATTATATATATATATATATATATATATATATATATTTTATATATATATAGATATATATATACTATATATATATTATATATAATATATCATATATATATGAATATATATATATATATATATATATATTATATCTATATATATATATATATATATATATATATATATATTTATATATATGTATATATATATATATATATAATATATCTTATAGATATATATATATATAAATATTATATATATATATATATATATATATATATATATGGATATAGTATATATATATATATCTATATATATATATATATATATATGTATATATATATATATATATATATGGTATATATAATATATATATATATATATATATATATATATATATATATATATATATATATTTCTGTATATATATATATATATATATATATATATATATATATATATATATATAGTATATATATACTATATCTATATATATATATATATATATCATGTATGTATACCTATATATATATATCTATATCTAATATATAAATATATATATATCTTATATATACTATATATATATCTATAATATATCGTATATATATATATATATATATATCTAGATCCTATACTATATATATATATATATATATATGGTATATATATATATCTATATATATATAATATATATAGTATATATATATATGTAATATATATATGTATATCTATATAATAATATATATATATATATATATATATATATATATGTATATATTATAAAGATATATATATATCTATCTATATATATATATGTATATATATATCTATAATATATGTAATATCTATATATAATATCCTATATATATATATATAATAATAGTCTATATATATACTATCTATATATATATATATATATCTATATATATATATTATCTATATTCTCACTATATCCATATGTACTATATCTACATATCTATATATATATCTATCTATATATCTATCATATCTATAATATAGATATCGATATATCCGATATATATATATCTATAGATATATATCGATATATATAGATAGATCTATATATCTATATATATATATATATATATATATATATATCTATATATATATATCTTACTATATATATACTATATATAAAAACTAAAGTTTCTACTAAGCTATTTTTCATTTTACATTTCTTGTATTTTCAGACTGAGTGACGGAGTTAGATGCAGCCATGGCTAACGACTCGGAGTAAATCAGATGGATTGACCGAATCCGGGCTTTAACCTTCAGAGGGGCCAGGGATGCTGGCGCATTCTTCATTTTACGTTCCTGGATAGCTAAATACATTAAAAGAGATGATTCCTTTGTTAAAAAACTGAATAAAAATCCATATGACTGTCATCACGAAAAGAGTGAGAATTTTGGAAGGTCTGAAAACCTTTCTTGGGAGTCAAAAGACAT
>NC_087203.1:64844368-64846868 GCF_015104395.2 Macrobrachium nipponense | reverse complement strand
ATTCAAGTTTTTGAATGATTAAAATGGCATTCAGTAACTTTTATGAAATGTTATTTTGCACTGACGTTTTATTACCTATGGATAAATAATGTCCCAAGCCACGCGTTGCCAGTACAAAATGAAATAAATTGGAATATTCTATCTGTATATCAATTTTTCTAAAGCCTTCTCTTTCCGTTAACACCAAACCTGTCTACACCGACAAAGCCATTAAGTAACAGTGAGTCCTCATAATGCAACAGGGAGGGACACGACTTGAATAACAATGGAATTCCGCTGGCAGAGTCGTTGCAGCTTGTTCTCAGCTAAATTGCCCGGCAGACGTGTCCTGCTTTTGTATGATAGCATTTTGTAGGTTTTATTTCGGTTTATCACCTCCTTTCCATAACTTGGAAAGCGCGTGAAGACTGCTGCACACTGTGGCTTGCCTTCGGTTCATACTTTTCGTATTATTCGTAAATAAATATCTCCACTCAGGTAAACATATTCCTTCATAAATATGTTTATTTCTATTCCCAAACCCATTATATATATATATATATATAATATATATATATATATATATATATATATATATATATATATATATATATATATAGATATATATATATATATATAGATAGATAGATAGATAGATAGATAGATAGATAGATAGATAGATAGATAGATATAAACTGTGTGTATTGTGTACTTGATAGTGTATACATTTTTATTTAGCGTTTTAAGCACGCGGGCAACCGTGAATTACTACATATGTATTTACAGGTATTAATGACCGATATGCTCCAAAGATATTAACATGCGACTACATGCTACGGTAGAATTTTAGAAGTAAAATAGTCTTTTAAAATAATGTTTCATTAATTCCAGGCGATTTTGTAGGTACGAGTGTTTAAGCTCGAGAAATAACCACATTTCATATACATGCTCATACGCTGTCTACTAGACTTAATCTCATTTCCAGATATTGCCAGAAACCTGATCTGTTTGGAAGCCGTGCGGCTTTTGTCTTAAAACAAAAAATCAGACATTTATTTATAAGGGATGGTGTCCCTTCATGTAATTTATTAGGCTTTTTACCCTGTGTTGCAAATATTTAGATTAAAATGTTATCTGTGTCAGAAGATTGCTAGCGGAATCCAAAAATGCATAAGATATATTTTTTTATTGTCATACGCACTAAACGCACCGTCACAAGGTACTTACGAGCGCGCACACGCACACGTATATTTGCGTGGATTTAGTATATATGCATGTAAATAACTCCCAGCTCTGCTATGGCTGTAAGGGGTTGAACTATTATTGGTTCGAAATTGTTTTTGGCCAGATTCAAAATTCAGTTTAATGTTTTGACATGTAGTATGCCTTGACCTTCAGCTCACCCTGCACAGGGGCATCATCAATGAATTACGCGTTCCAAATAGATCTGCCTTACATAGTTCAATGTAATCTTATGGGCGAGTTGTAATAGTCATTCAGCCCTTGAAATCTCAATATGAAAATGACCTCACATGCCCATCAGCCTCATGCACGCTTGCTGGCCAGATAGAATAAGAATAAACATATTTGGTCAGCACTGAATTCATATTTGGTCTTTTCCCTTTAAGTATAATAATGTCCGTGCCGTGGACCTCTCTCTGCCGCTGGGTTCATTTTTGCATTTTTCATGTCAATTGTCAAACATTTGTCTTGTATAGTTATGCAACAAAGTAGAAGGTAAATACCAATGTGGCCTGTGATCATAATCTTGACCTTTGCTACGTGTGTTGGCTGCTTGTGTTGATTATGAATGACGAATATGAGGTGTATCTTACGTTTCAAAATTAAGTTTTAGGCTATATTCTTCTTTGAGCTTGACTCTTCACATTGACCTGTATTTGTGAAATATGCATGTCATTGTTGAAGCTCATGTTTCATTTGGTTTAAAGGCTGCAGGTATAAATAAGTTGGTTTAAAGGGTTTTCCTTTCAGAATTTTCTCGACCTCACTCTGACTTAGGCTTCATTAGAGAACTATATAATGCAAGTGTAAAGGCTAACATGCAAGATTCGCAAGTTACGGCAGGTTTATGCTATTTGATCCGTAAACCTTACTTTTTGATATGTGAATTTTCTTGTAAGATTCAAAATTTACGGGTAAGGATAAATTACTTCTCGACCTTTGAACTCCATATATAAGTGCATGATGACAGCTTCAGTAGTGTAAGATGCATACCAGATATGTTTTTTGACTATTCAGTATGACTTTCACCTTAACCTCACTTCGGCTATCAGCTTTCATTAGCAGGGTTTTCCGTGGCGGATGTGACGCGCCTCTCACATATATTTTAATTTTTTGGTCAAGGCTAAATTCTCTTTAGCCTTTGACTTGAGTAACTCACTTCATTATTTGATTTAAAAAGATATGAAGTCTTTATCTCAAATAGTTCCAAAGTTAGATTCCCTTTTGATCTTTGACCCATAAACGACCTTGACCTCATTTGGCGCATTGCTATTTGGAA
>NC_087203.1:64831868-64839368 GCF_015104395.2 Macrobrachium nipponense | reverse complement strand
ACTGTTCCAGATGTGGACGTGATAAGGCCTAGTGGGTCTGATTTAAGTACAAATTGAAGTTTCATGCATATAGCCTTATGGTTTTTAGGGTCAGGGACTCATCGAGGCTAGCCTGTGTGGCAGTTGGTACTCAGTGTGATCATAATGCAAATATAATAAATGTTAACTCTTTCATATCCGCTTAGTTTTGAGCACTGTCCCCAGATATCCGAGGTATCTGGGAGCGCTTGACAGTGTGAAAAAATAATTATATCGAAAATTCAGCGAAAATATAAATTTTATGCCGCCAACGTTCATTTTCTGTCTTTTTTTCTAAATGTTAGTATTTTATGGTGGAATAGTCAGAATAAGAGTCCCAGCCCTCTAAATACGAAAAAATATGAGTTATATAACAAAAAACAAAAACAATCTTTATTTTTATATTTTCGTTCGTAACCCAAAAACTATGAAAGTCAAGCGAATGAATTATTTTTTATGAGAAAGCCAATAAAATTCTCTAAATATCGACATATAGATCAATGGAAAACGAATAAGTCCAGCCGGTGAAAAAATTGATAGAAAAGGGTAAGAAACAGAGCGCAATACAGGGATTTGAGCATGCGCAGTATGATCTAGCCTATGGAAATCGCTACTTGTCCAAAAAAAAAAAAAAAAAAAAAAATGCCCCTACCACACGCACGAAAAATTTTGGTAAATTTTACGTACCGCTACGTCAGTTGGATAGATAGGGGATAAAGTATTTTTACGTACTATTACGTCAGTTGGACATGAAAGGGTTAAGTAATGATAGCTGTAAGGAAGTATCTTACACTTTCTAGGGATGTTATTTTTAATGGAACTAGTATTACTCTTCACTCTGGAGCGAGTGCCACGATACTTCAGGGATGGCTGGGAAGCATGGAGCCATCGTTAGGGGCGCTAGCCCTGATGCCAGGAAAGTACATCAGTGTTTTTATAGTATGTACCCTTGATATGTTTGATTCTCCAATTGTAATCTTGGAGTTTAAGGCACCAACGCATTATGTGCTTATTCTGGTTCCTAAAAGTCGTGAGGTGCTTAAGGGGGGGGGTATGATTAATCATCTTTTTCGTGGAACTTGACTGCCCAATGCCGATGTTGCTGGTATCAGTGACCAGATAGAAGGACTGGCCATAGTTGGTTGTATGGACAGCTGGTTGACTGATGAGTATGGCCCTCAGGTGGCTTTATCACACTAGGGTGTACAACGGAATGTTTATTTTCCTCGAAAGAAGTTAGTTATAGGCGCGGCTGCATCAGCGAAGTTGTATCATGCCATTCCTACAAAGTGCAGAACTTCCCGCTTGGTTATTGGGTATGGCATATCCCAAATTGCAATAATGTTGGCATCTTTTGGCATCAGTCTAACATTCATGGGAGAGGCTATGGTTTTACTTAGTTTATGTCATTCAACTTGCGAAAGTCTATGCATATTCTATCTCCCCCCCTTCTTTAGGAACCAAGACTACTGGGGAGAACTACGCACTGTGGCTTTCCTAAAGAAAATTGAGTTTGAGTTGTCGTACCTGCTCCTTGATTCTCTTTTTTTTTTTTTCTGTGGATTGACTTGATAGTAGCCTTGTGTGATAGGAGTGACATCTTCCTGCAGTTGTAATATATGCTCCTGGACGTTGGTCCAACCAGGATGCTGCACTTAACAATCCCAGGGTAGTGAGGTTGAGAAGGACCTCAGAATTTTTTGTGGGGGCCAGCATTGTTGTGATGGTGTCCATGATGGCTCCAGGAGCAGGAGGGGCTTTTCTGGCCTCTTTCTCCTGGTTCAGGTAGGGCTTTAACAAGTTTGTATGAAGCCATTTTAGCTCACCTCTGCATGCAGTCCACAAGATAGTTCAAGGCCCCTCGCTTCTCGAGTATATTTTGTCGTGGTTTGTGAACTGAGTTTCAAGGGGGAGAGTGGTGCCTGTTTGAAGTAACAGGATCTGGTCCCAAATGTTGAAGGATCGAGTAGCTTTTCTTTTGTCGAGCTTGAGCTTGACCTGCTCTTGTGTTGCTGCCTCCATCCATGGCCTGAGCAGCCGCCCATGTGGCTTGAGTGGCTGCCCATGTGGCCCGAAGGTTCCACTGAATGTTGGGCAGGTCCTTCGCCCAGTTCGTCCTTTCCAGTTCGGCCCAGGCCTTATAACAAATGTCGAGGGGTCTAGCCGTCGGGATGGCCTTCCAGACCTCCTCAAGGTTTCCTTGTTCTTCCAGAATAAGGGAGCAGAAGGCAACTGCACGCTTTCCACCCACGTGTATCCCTATAATCAAGGAAACTTATGCCGGAGTGGGTGTATAGGTTGAGAAAACTTGCTCATGTGGTTGAGCTAGATCTCGAGTTCATTGTCATTGCATTTGGGCATTAGAGACCATACACTATTGAGAGTAGACTGGGGAGAGGTTGGAAGAGGGCTGTCAGCTCCTGGACTCTCTAGTTCTCTCTCCTTTCTTTCTCTTCCTCCTGTTTTTCTTTCTCCTGCTCTTCCTGTCTTTCTTTCTCCCTTTTCTTCTCATCATGCACTTCTTTCTTCTGTCTCTCCTCTTCCTTGGCTTCTTTCTCTTGCCCCTCCTTTTTTGCAGCACCTACCAGAGCTTGGACCCAAGTATCCAAGGAATCTTCCTTAATTAATAGTCTCTCTCCAATTTCCATGAAAGCTTTGTAGTCCTTGGCCTGCATGGCATTGGAGTGTTAGGGAGTTGAAGAAAGTGAAAAAGGGGGAAGGTAGGAGAGTTGTTAGTTGGGTAAGAAATGGCCTGGAGTGGAAATGGCACTCTGTTGGGGGGCAGGGCACCGCTAGGCAATTTGGGCATGTACGGTGTGGATCGGGGATAACCGAAGGTCAAGTCGCAGGTGGCACGGACTTGGGGTGGCACAGGAGGGCTTATATCATGGTTCATGTGAGGCTTTGTTCTGGGGAATGGTTCAGGTTTGTTTGGACAAATGGATAGTATCATGCGTGTGCTGGCTTGTTCTGGAGAATCGAGTGCAAAAGTTGGAGGTTTAGTCCATAGAGTGGATGGTTACTGGATGTTAGAAAGAACGTATGGTGGCACTAGGTAGTGCCTGGCTAATCCTGGGGGATATCGAGTGCAAGGATTAGGGTTTTGTTCCATAGGAAGGGTTGTGGCATTCTTGGTGCAGGCATGAGAATTGAAGGTTTTGTTTCAGAGAATGGTTTCTGGTTTGTTCGAGAGAATGGATAGTGGCACTTGTAGTGCAGGGCCCGTTCCAGGGAATCAAGCATGAAAATTCAAGGTTTTGTTTCAGAGAACGGTTTCTGATTTGTTCGAGAGAATGGATAGTGGCACTTTGTAGTGCAGGGCATGTTCCGGGGATTTGAGCACGAGAATTTAAGGTTTCATTCAAGGGTGTTGTTTGTGGCTCTCTGGGTGCTAGCTTACTCTAGAGAATCAAGCACGAGAAATTGGGGTTCGTTTTGGGAAACGATTTCTGAACTGTGTTTGAAAGAATGATTGTGGCACTCTGGGTGCGGCCTCGTTCTGGAGCTGTGCTAGAATTAAGGGTTTGTGGGAGACCTCAGCACCGCTTAGGTTCGACTAACTCGATTGTGTGCACTAACACGAAAGTTTGTTAAGTATTTGGCTTGAGACTTGATGGAAATTGTGTAGGTGAGAGTAGGTGAGAGACATCGAACGGGCGCAGAGTGATAGAGGCTTATACAAAACTACTTGGGTTATTTTTCAGTACGCCATGGAAGTTTTATGAGACCTCAGGGAATAGTTTTGGGGAAATTTCCCTTGCCTCTCAGCTCATCTCTGGATATGGGAGCAAAATGTGCTCTCATACATGAGCTTATGAAAGATTAAAAAGGAATAGACTCTTAAATGCGGATGTGGCTTAATGTGGCCGAGAATGAATGAGTTTTGTGAATAGATATGTTCAAATGAATGGACTTTGAATTTGGCGAGTTTCTGCGTGTTGCAAGAGAGACGATTGAAACGTGATCACTCTTCGTACCTTACGGTAACATTTCACGCACTGGTTTTCGTTTGGCGACACTGTGGCAGGCGCCGTGACTTCGTGGCTGGCCTGGGCGCCATGTGTGCCTTAGTTACCTGGAAAGGGCTTAATGCAGTCACAAGTTCAGAGAAAGGAATATAAGGCCGCCAAGGGGAATAATAACGAGAGCTGTATAGAAGAAGCAATTCCTCCATGACTAACTGCTAGTGTCAGCAGCGAGATAAAGGATTTTAAAGGTTCTTGAAAGGCGAGGTTCTTTAAATTCTTGAAAGGAGAGGTTCTTGAAAGTTGAGTCGTCTTTGTAAGGGTATCACTCATTGAAAGATGTAATTATTGAACACTATATTTCTTCAATATATTAGTGTACATCATTATTATTTGTTATACATTATCCTGTAAATACAGATGAATTCTTTAGCTGAAGACAAAATATTACACACACACACACACACACACACACACACACACACACATACACATTACACATACATTCACATTCCAAATTTTCGTGATTCAGTTGTACATACATACACACATATATGTATATATATATATAATCTAATATAATAATATATATATATATATATATATATATATATATTATCTATATCTATATATATATATATGTATATGTATATATATATATATATATATATATATATATATTATATATATATATATATATATATATATATATATATATATATATATATGTATAACTGAATCATGAAAGTTAGGAACGTGATAAATCCATAAATAAAGAGATATGCCACGAAGGAAAAATAAACGAAGGAGGATCTGCAAGACCTTTCGACGTTAAAAGTCCTTACTGAGCAGAAAAAACTTACATAAATGAGGCAAAAGACAATACAAAAAGATTCGTATAACTGACAGATAGGGATTATAAAGAGATTAGCACCTAGAATCTGACACACCTGGAAGATGAGAAACCTTCCCAAACAAGCATAAACAATGGGTGCAATTAAAGGTTTAAGACAATGATCTCAGATACAAGGAAAAGACAATTAAAGGATTATAGGTGACAGCTATTCAGAACTTGGTAAACAAAACCATATTCACAATACATGTCAGACATGCATTACAACAAAGATAACTCTAAGGCAACTGATTTTTATTCAAGTCAGTAATTATATCTTTGAGGTCATTCTTAAACATGTTGCAAATACAAGGATCTAAATGAAAAGGCCATGACTGACATTGAAATTACAATGAAAACTAAGTTGTATTAAAGCAGATTCTAAGAGATTTTGTGATAAGACATCTCTTGACCTTGCAATTACTGAACTACCAACCCAATTTATTCGGTGGTTGTTTTCACTTAAATGAATGAATATTGCATTAGATGTTTGCCCAGTTTTTACAGAATATTTATGCTGGCTTAGCCTTACTTCTAGGCCTTTGCTAGACTGTCCAAGATAAAATGAGGGACAATCCATACATGGAATTTTATATATTATGTTGTTGCTTTCTCTGGGGCCATTTTTTATTAACATTCCTTTTAGTGTGTTATTATAGGAAAAAACAAGGTTGACATTAAAAGCTTTTAACAATGATTTAATGGTTTCAAATCTGTTAAAATAAGGCAAATTGAGAATGTTCTTAGAATTTTCTTTCTGCGTGTTACTTACACTATAAAACTTTTTGTGGGCTTTATTATAACAAATATCTAATATATGTGAAGGATAGCATAAATCTTTCCCTATTTTTCTTATGTATTCAATTTCTTGATCCAAATATTGTGGACTGACAATTCGCAATGCTCGTAAAAACATAGAGGAAAAAATTGATATTTTTATGTTAAGATGGTGGCCTGAGAAGAAATGCACAGAAGTTAAGTTGTTGGTCGGTTTCCTATGAATACTGAATTTACATTGAAATGGTTCTCTATGTATCAAAACATCTAAGAAAGGGAGGCAATTGTCTTTTTCTAATTCTAGAGTAAACTTAATCGATGGTACCTGGTTATTTAATTTAGAGAGTAAATCATTTACATCAATACCGACAGGAAGAACAGCTAAGATATCATCAACATAACGATACCACTTTACACGAATATAAATGATATTAGGTAAGTAGCATTTTTCAAAGAATTCCATGTACAGGTTTTTTGAGTAGTGGTGATAAAGGATTTCCCATTGCCATGCCAAATATTTGTTGATAAAATTCACCATTGAATATAAACTTACAATCACAAATGCACAAACTCGTGAGTGAAATAATGTGACTTATTGACTAATCCATACAAGTTAGGAAGCGAAGGAGATTTGACTGACAATTTGCCTAGTAGTTCTGTTTTATCTTTAAGGATATTTTTCACTATGCTAATGAAGTTTTTTATGACCTGATAAAGGGGATTTTTTGTTAGTTTTTTATAAGTCACATCATCATCCAGTAGGGCTTGCGTACGTGATATGTAGTCAGCTTTATCTAAAATTACTATACTATTTGACTTATCAGCTTTTGTAATGTGTATAATATTGTCCTTTTTAAGATCGGTCAAACTTTTCTAATAGCGAGCAGGGAAGTTACTTTCATGCTTACCGTTGGCAGCTCCGTAAACAATACCTTCAATCATGTCAACATGATTTTTGAGGAAGATCACAATATTTTCAAAATTACTTAGGGATGACGCAATCATTAAAGCAGAAGGTCTATTTGTTATAAAGAAAAGATAAACCATATCCAAGCGCACTCAACACTTTTCACTTATTGTTTATTAGATAAGTTAACAACACAATCTTGACGTGCACAATTAGTCCAATCAATGCTATCAATAAGAAGGTATGACAATCACCCATTCAATGAATTTAGTGCCATGATGTTGAAACAGCACATAGCAACCGCCAAGCAAGAAGAGAAGGAAAAATTCAAGAAACTGGAAAGAACAAGGATCTCTTTCAATCATTCCATCCCGGCTGATTGGAAGGATTCACTGCGACGGGAAATTTATGAAAAACTACGTAGGACTACGGATGCCCTGAAAAGGAAACTTGACAGAAAACTAAAAAATCTTATTGATAGCAGTGATTGGACTAATTGTGCACGTCAAGATTGTGTTGTTAACTTATCTATTAAACAAATAAGTAAAAATGTTGTGAGTGCGCTTGGATATGGTTTATCTTTCTTTGTAACAAGTAGACCTTCTGCTTTAATGATTGCATCATCCCTAAGTAAATTTGAAAAATATGGTGATCTTCCTCAAAATCATGTTGACATGATTAAAGGTATTGTTTATGGAGCTGCCAACGTTAAGCATGAAAGTAACTTCCCTGCTCACTATACGAAAAGTTTGACCGATCTTAAAAGGACAATACTATCCACATTACAAAAGCTGGTAAGTCAAATAGTATAGTAATTTTAGATAAAGCTAACTACATATCACGTACACAAGCCCTACTGGATGATGATGTGACTTATAAAAAACTAACAAAAAATCCCCTTGATCAAGTCATAAAAAACTTCATTAGCATAGTGAAAAATA
>NC_087203.1:64751868-64826868 GCF_015104395.2 Macrobrachium nipponense | reverse complement strand
CTGTGAATACGAATTCGATCGCAAGCTTAGTTATTGTACAGTGTAACTCTTTACTTAATAACAGCAGTGTTTCTGAGATTTTTCAAATAGCCAACGCAACCGAATGTTGGCGGTTTTCGTAAGCGGATGTTGTCCATTGTTTGGGAATTGTGGTGATGTAATGTGACTTCCACGCGCGCATTTCTTTTACTGACTTAAAATGTATTGTTTTCTAGGCTGCTGTTTGTATGTCACAATTTCTTCCAGTGTAATTTAACCTTCCATAGTCTCCTTTCTGGAACATGCTGTAAAGAAGACAGCTTAAGATGTGCAATCTTGTATCCTGTTTTCGTCCTTTTCTTTTGCACGGATTCCAATCGCCTTGCAGTCAATCATTACATTTTCTTGTGCGCTTTCTCCAAAGGGAAGTTAAGTATTTTGTATTCTTAGGATTCCGGTATCCTAATTTTAGTCAAACAGCTAGCTTTCCATATTCACGTTTCCCTCGTAGCATGGAATTTTTTTTTTTCTTCAAGACACCATATTCCCGTTTCCCTCGTAGCATGGAATTTTTTTTCTTCAAGCACACATATCAGGAAGAGATGCAGATCGTTTCGTAATCTGGATAGATTTGTGCAGCAAAGCATTTGTGTTCCTGGTTTCTACATTTTGTTGTCTTGCACTTTGTTCTCATGCTTCCATTACAGTAAGATATTTAAGCTGCGTATTCTGGAATTGTAATTTTATCCATACCTCTTTTCTGTTAGAAATTTGAACTTTATGCAATCTGGAATTCTTGTCGTCGTTCACTCATTATTTGTAATGGAATTTAAACATTTAATAATTAACATTTTAGATCGTAATCAAGATTTAATGCTGAATTATATGCTATATTACTGTCACTAAAAGAAATTTAACTCAGATTTATGATGTGCTCTTAAAGCTCTTTGAGATATTTCAGTAGCTGAAATTGGTTGGAAAATATAAAAAGATATAAAATACTTTGATAAGTAACATGAATGTAAATGGCTCAAAATTCCTATGGTTCGTTTGGCAATTTTGGATACTTTCTCAAGTATAAGGAAGAAAAGGGGACGATTGGCAAATCTCGCAAGAGAGCCTGATTGGTAGTAACCAGAAAATGATATAATGAAAATGATTAAACACTGCTAATTACTGGGTTTTTAATGTTAAAGAAGTCCCCAACATTCCTCCATTGACTTGTGTTGCACCAAGTTTAACCAACATGGGGACTTCAGAAGTCATTTTGTCTCCGGAATGCCGAGATGAGGAGGTACCTATCTTTTCCAAAGGGGGTACGGAAAGGATGTGAAATACGAAGTAAGAGGATTATTAAGTTTTATTAAGCTTTGCATTTTTGGTAAAATACTTAATTTTATGAATTCAAGAAAGACAAAGTATTTATAAAGTATGCAGAGTGGATTGGGTTAATGTTTCTTTTAAGATTTCGCAGTATTTGTTTATTAATTTATTTGTCTTTTAGTCGAAATGATTTTAAGGCAAAACATATTTTGGAGGTCGATGATGATAATCATTGTGATGCCTGATTACATGAGTAAGTCAATCGTTGCTTGTCATCCTGCTATGCAGGTACACATTCTATTGTCTGAAAATGAATATAAAGTATTTTCTTTCCATTTTTATTGCATTTAGAATGTAAAATTAAGGATATATCTGATCTTAACAATCAGATGAAATAATAGCAGTTCATGTCAAGGGACTGGGCACACAAGGGAATAACGAAGTAGATCTAGAGTTCATCTGTCCTATTTGTAATGCACACAGTTTTGTGGTAGTTTACTGTAATACTTATTAAGTTGCTAAGAGAAGGACAAAAAAAAAAAAAAGCTGACAAGCATTCAGAGAAAGTCAGCTGAGAGGTTACTAGATAGACATGAAAGAAAAGTGATACATACTTATACATTTATATATATATAAATGTGTGTGTGTGTTTTTGTAATTGATTATAATCACTTCAGCACGTTGATTCACTTATCAAACATTACCGCAGGTGATAAATAAAAAGTTGTCACCCTTTTATTATAAAGTATCTTGTATTTTGGGGTAAGGATGATCGCCTCATGACCTTTCTTGACCCCAGTTGCGGATACAGGTTTAGTGCTCTTGCCTTGAGCTATGGCACCCACGCATGTACATAAGCATTTTAGTTTTCTGTTAGATTGTGTATAATTTCCCTATTCTTTAGTCTTTTACATTTGATAGATATAATGAATTAGTTGGTTATATTAAAAACCACCATTGAATTATGCATACATTGTGAAAAATGTTTTTAACGTGTAAATATTAACTAAATATTGCCTGTGAGATTTGAATAAAACTGTGTTTTTGTTTTGAATTCGTATAATATTTTAACACATACTCATTACTCTTTAAATATTGCCGGTGAGATATGAATAAAACTGTTTTTTCTTTTTGAATTTGTATATTTAAACGCATACTCATTACACTTTTGTTTTTGCGGTCAGTTAGGATTAAAGAATATTCAATAATCTGAGACAAGAAGATTAGGAGAAATATCTCCTACACTTGTGAATGTTTTTTTTTTTTTTGTCACACTTGTACTGTACATTCTTTTAAAAATTGGTTTTTATATAAATTTTTGGGGATTAAATAATTTACAAATGTGAGAAATTGTTTTCATTTTAGTATTGAATTAAAAATGAAAGTAAATTCCGGCAACAACAACATCTAAAACAAAGGTTTGTATGAAAAAACTTCCAGGCTATAAACGATTACAATTGATGATTATCATAAACGAAGTGCTATGAACTTACACTTGTGAATGTTTTTTTTTGTCACACTTGTACTGTACATTCTTTTTAAAAATTGGTTTTTTATATAAATTTTTTGGGGCTTAAATAATTTACAAATGTGAGAAATTGTTTTCATTTTAGTATTGAATTAAAAATGAAAGTAAATTCCGGCAACAACAACATCTAAAACAAAGGTTGTATGAAAAAACTCCAGCTATAAACGATACAATTGATGATTATCATAAACGAAGTGCTAATGAACTTACTGTCATAAGATGTGGTAATTCCACATCACTAGTGTTCTAAAACAGCTCAAGCTTAGTCTGAAAACAACGCCGACAGAAAACCAAACATACTTCTGTTTTTGTTGATTTGAGAGTTCAGTTAATGGGTTATTCTGTCTTCAAAAGAAAAATGTTTTTTATAACAGAAACGAAAGGTTATCTCTCCAAAATTAAAAGCAAACATATTTTGTTTATTCTTTAGAAAATGCTGCAGTGCAATTTATCCCTTTTTCTCATCCATATTCTTTTGTTTTAAAAGGTTAGGTTCCTGTAAGTACTGTAGCTTAGTTTAGACTCCATGATTTGATACTTTTTTATTTTATTGTTTACTTAAAATATATCATCTTTGTTGTAGGATACTCAGATGGCTTTAGTCTCATTAAGAAATATGAATTAATTTCGCACAGGATTTTAATGTTCATGGAGAAAGAGTTACTGTTTGTTGTGTTAAAGAATCGATCGATCCAGAGAGAGAGAGAGAGAGAGAGAGAGAGAGAGAGAGAGAGAGAGAGAGACTTAAATAAATCTCTCATTAATAAATTTAGATGATCACAGGTCCTCACAAAAGTTAATGGTACAATCTCAACAAAATTTCAACTTTCCTCAGTTAATATTTTTTCAAAGGTATTTGATTTTTAGTTCTTTAATTCAAACTGAAATCGTATAAACGTTTAAATATATTTTCACATTTATGGCTGCAAGTATAAATCTGTAGGAATATCAGTATTTGTGGGAACAGATGTTTATGGTCGTGAAACATAATCGCTGCGAAACATTCCCCCTTGACAGGAGGGAGTTTAGCTTTTCATTAATTTCTCCCTTGGCTGTATTTTACTTTTCTTTTTGCAATGGCCAAAAGGATATTTTATTTTCATGTTTATCTCGGAACAAACAAATTATACAAAAGGCTTTATACCTTTTAAGCCAGAGTGGGGACATAATTGTACTGAGAGGGTTTTTTCAACTGTCCATGAAATTGAAAATTTAATTTTGCCACATACTTGGCATGGATAAGTATTTTACTGAAATAATTCGGCGGTAACTTCCTGTGAAACAAGCTTTTCAAAAACAAAGAAACGTCTAAAATCTATTTATGCCATGTATGGTAAGCCGCATTTCATCCAGAATTATATCTCAGTAATTCGGGAAAATTATCATTTCAGATTTTTGTCCATTTTTACAGAAAGGTTTTCTCCTTGTAGAAGTTGTTTGTTATCAATTATGTGTGGGTATCCTCACTGAGAGCAGAGTTCGTGAGATTTTGACATGAAATAGTTTGTGACTGAAAAGTAGATCAAACCCACCAAATTGCGGTTAAGTGATGACGCCCATCAGTGGCACCTGTATGTTTAGCATTAAAAAAGAAAAGAAAAAAAACAAGCGATGATGTGTACAAACTATTTTATTAGTTTTGTCAGTACGATATGCAACGGACAGTGAGATCTGTAAATAATATATTTGCTATGTCCAACCAAGGACCAGTATCTTAACAACCACTAGTACTTGTAATTATGGAAAATGAAGGCACATGGCCTGAGCCACGTGACGGAACGTCACGTGTGTAGTTTTGGGACTTTACGCTTTTTCTATTTAGTCATATGACAGTCATTTTGATGTTATGGGTACACTTGTAGTACAGCAATATGAATGACTCCTGTTCATCTGAAACCCGTTATAACCATCTGATGAACATTTTGTGTTTACAACTGACAATAAAATATACCAGCCGTCACCGCCACATAAACTCCCCATAGAATGCGACAACTTTTTGTATCCTAATTTCCGTAAACTTTGTCTGACGATGCCTTGAGATATTTTGTTCAAACAGAACTTTTTATTTTATTCATGATCAATAAAGAAAAGCATTCAAAGTGCCTTAAACAGCTAATCAGCGAATTATGAATTGTAGCCTGACAATAAAGCAATAATATAAAATCTTACTGTATTAACAATTAATGAATGTATAATAGTTATGCGAAATGTTGATATAATCTTACTGTATTAGTAATTAATGAGCGTATAATATTGTTATACGAAATGCTAATATAAAAGTCTCAAGATATAACCTAGTCTGGAACTAACTGCCCCAGTAAGGGGGTGGTGGACTTTTTGACACCCCATGAATGGGTATAGGTGCAGGTTCACATTCTACAGCAAGTACCAGCTAACCTCACACCATGAGTAGCTGCCCATCTACCGCCGGCCAACCCCCCGTCTACCCTAGAGATCAACTCATTCATTAGAAATACAGTAGGTTCTCGGTTTTCGTCCAAGATCCATTCCTATGGTTAGGACGTAACCTTATTTCGTCCATAAGTTGAAATCTAAGCAGACCTAATAACGTGAATCAGTCAAAAATGAAAATAGATATAAGAGAAAACAATTTCTGAGAACATACATACAGTACAAGAGTAAGTCTTATCCTTACGTTTACTGCACTGTAAATAAAAAGGAACAATTCCTTACCATTACTCCTGTGGTTGTCTTGCATATTGGGTGTTGCAAAGGGGGTTGAAACACGCTTGACTTACTGGGTGGAGGAAGGTGCTGGAGATCCTGGGGAAGGTGAGTCTTGAGAGGCAGAACCTGCAGAAGGTGCTGGAGATACTGGGGCTGGGTTGTCTAGTTCTTCAGAACCTGCTGAAGGTGTTGGAGGTACTGGGGGCAGGTGAGCCTAGTTCTGCAAAACCTGCAGAAAGTGCCGGAGAATGCACTGGGGCAGGTGAGTCTGGAGAGGCATGTGAGGTACAGGGCATGGGATCTCTTGCAGGTCTCTCTGCCTTCTTAAGAAAGTGTTCCAGGCTAATTTGGAAGGATTCATCCCTCTTCTCCCAAATCTCCATGTAACACCACAAGGAAATCCATGACCCCTCTGGCAACCTTACTGTGCCTGGCAGTGTGGGGTTCATGAGCTTCAAACTTTGCCAATTCCTCCTCGATCGGGCTCTGGGGTTGGTGTCTTCGTCTTCAATCAATTGTTTTTCTAGTTGAATGAGGTCCTCGGTAGATCATTCTTCTCCATGAGATGCCAGCAGCTTTGTACATCAGCCTCCACCTCTAAATCACGCTGCTTGCTCAGTTCAACAACATTTTTGGCGATTGGTGACAGCCTCAACTAACTCCTTAAAGCCATAGAAATCATACACAAATTGGGGTGATAATTTTTTCTACACACCTTTTTAGTTCATGTGCTTAACTTCAGTCCTTTAGAGTCAAGGTTTTGTCTCTATCAGTTACCCTGAAAACCATAGCAAATGTCCTTCTGAGGTAGTAAGGCCTTGAATGAGGCAATGACACCTTGGGGAGTGGTGTTAGGTGCATGGAAAACCACCTGGACATTAAGATGAAATTCATCCAAATGGGCAGGGTGAAGGGGGTGGGGGGCATTGTCCATCATTAGCGACACTTTAAAGGGCAGCTCTTTTTAGCACAGTACTCCTTTACTTCTGGCACAAAATAGTTCGTGAACCAGTCCTCTAATATCTGAAGTGTCACTTATTCTTGTATGATTTCCAGATGACAGGTAGTTGACTCTTCGAAATGCCTTTCAGAGCCCTTGGATTCTTAGCCAGATACACCAACATAGGCTTCTGCTTGAAATAACCTCATGCCTCGAATCTCGTTGGTTATTAATACTAATCTTATGCCTCGAATCTCGTTTGTTATTACACTAATCTTATGCCTCAAATCTCGTTGGTTATTACTGTAATCTTCTGCCTCGAATCTCGTTGGTTATTAATACAAATCTTCTGCCTCGAATCTCATTGGTTATTACTCTAATCTTATGCCTCAAATCTCATTGGTTATTACTAGTAATCTTCTACCTCGATTCTCGTTGGTTAGTACTACTAATCTAATGCCTCGAATCTCGTTGATTATTACTAATAATCCTACTCCTCCAATCTCACTGGTTATTACTCTAATCTTATGCCTCAAATCTCAATGGTTATTACTAGTAATCTTATGCCTCAAACCTCGTTGGATATTACTGCTAATCTTATGCCTCGAATCTCATTGGTTATTACTACTAATCTTATGCCTTGAATCTCATTGGTTATTACTACTAATCTTATGCCTCGAATCTCGTTGGTTATTACTAGTAATCTTATGCCTTGAATCTCGTTGGTTATTTCTAGTAATCTTATGCCTCAAACCTCGTTGGTTATTACTACTAATCTTATGCCTTGAATCTCGTTGGTTATTACTAGTAATCTTATGCCTCGAATTTTGTTGGATAATACCACTAATCTTTAGACTCGAATCTCGTTGGTTATTACTATTAATATTATGCTTCAAACTTGATGTTATTAATACTAATCTTTTGCCTCTGATCTCGTTGATTATTACTAGTAATCACCTATGCCACGAATCTTGTTGGCTATTACTAAAAATCCTCTATGCCTCCAATCTCGTTGGTTATTACTATTGATCTTTTGCCTCATATATCGTTGGTTATTACCAGTAATGTCATGCCTCAAATCTCGTTGGTTATTACTAGTAATCTTATGCCTCGAATCTCATTGGTTATTACTACTAAACTTTTGCCTCGACTCTCGTTGGTTATTACTACTAATCTTATGCCTTGAATCTCGTTGGTTAGGCTACTAATTGGGGTTAGCCTCAAATCTCGTCGTAATTTACTGCTTTCATCTTAAAAAATGCCGAATTTTCTCGTGGTTATTAGACTTCTTATACCCAAATCTTCGTTTTGTTATTACTACTAATCTTAGCCTTAAAATCTTGTCGTTATACCTACTTAATCTATGCCTCGAATTCGTTGTTTTATTTTCTATCTTATACCTCAAATCTCGTTTGTTATTACTACTAATCTTATGCCTCAAATCTTGTTCGTTATTACTACTAATCTTATGCCTCGAATCTCGTTGGTTATTACTACTAATCTTATGCCTCAAATCTCATTCGTTATTACTACTAATCTTATGCCTCGAATCTCGTTCGTTATTACTACTACTCTTGTGCCTCGAATCTCATTGGTTATTACTACTAATCTTATGCCTCGAATCTCGTTCGATATTACTAATCTAATGCCTCGAATCTCGTCCGTTATTACTACTAATCTTGTGCCTAGAATCTCATGGGTTATTAATACTAATCTTATGCTTCGAATCTCTTTTTTTTTTTTTTGTTATTACATAATCTTATGCTTGATCATTTGTTATTACTACTAATCTTACCTCTCGTTTGCTATTGCTATAATCTTAATGCCTCGATCTCTTGGTTATTACTACTAATCTAATGCCTCGAATCTAGTTCGTTATTACTACAAATCTATGCCTCGAATCTTCATTGGTTATTACCTACAAATCTCGTTCGTTATACTTACTCTGCCTCGAATCTCGTTTGTTAATCACTACTAATCTTATGCCTCGAATCTCGTTTCGTTATTACTACTTAATCTCTGCCCTCGATCTCGTTTGTTATTACTACTAATCTTATGCCTTGAATCTCATTGGTTATTACTACTAATCTTATGCCTTAAATCTCGTTTCTTATTACCACTAATCTTATGCCTTGAATCTCATTGGTTATTACTACTAATCTTATGCCTCAAATCTCGTTTGTTATTGCTACTAATCTTATGCCTCGAATCTCATTGGTTATTACTACTAATCTAATGCCTCGAATCTAGTTCGTTATTACTACAAATCTTATGCCTCGAATCTCATTGGTTATTACTACAAATCTCGTTCGTTATTACTACTAATCTCATGCCTCGAATCTCGTTTGTTATTACTACTAATCTTATGCCTCGAATCTCATTGGTTATTACTAATAATCTTATGCCTCAAATCTCGTTTGTTATTACTACTAATCATATGCCTCGAATTTCATTGGTTATTACTACTAATCTTATGCCTCAAATCTCGTTGGTTATTACTACTAATCTTATGCCTCGAATCTCATTGGTTATTACTACTAATTGTATGCCTCGAATCTCATTGGTTATTACTACTAATCTTATGCCTCGAATGTCGTTCATTGCTACTAAACCTATGCCTCAAATCTCGTTCGTTATTACTACTAATCTTATGCTTCAAATCTCATTGGTTATTACTACTAATTTTATGCCTCGAATCTCATTGGTTATTACTACTAATCTGCCTTGAATCTTGGTTATTACTACTAATTCTTATTGCCCTCAAATCTTCCGTTGGCAAATTATCTAACTAATCTTAATGGCCTCAAAAAATTCTCGTTTCGTTATTAACTACTAAATTTTTAAATGCCTCGAATCTCGTTCGTTATTACTACTAATCTTATGCCTCGAATCTCATTCGTTATTACTACTAATCTTATGCCTCGAATTTCATTGGTTATTACTACTAATCTTATGCCTCAAATCTCGTTGGTTATTACTACTAATCTTATGCCTCGAATTTCATTGGTTATTACTACTAATCTTATGCCTCAAATCTCGTTCGTTATTATTACTAATCTTATGCCTCGAATCTCATTGGTTATTACTACTAATCTTATGCCTCAAATCTCGTTCGTTATGACTACTAATCTTATGCCTCAAATCTCGTTCGTTATTACTAATAATCTTATGCCTCGAATCTCATTGGTTATTACTGCTAATCTTATGCCTCAAATCCCGTTCGTTATTACTACTAATCTTATGCCTCGAATTTCATTGGTTATTGCTACTAATCTTATGCCTCAAATTTCGTTTGTTATTACTAATAATCTTATGCCTCGAATCTCATTGGTTATTACTACTAATCATATGCCTTAAATCTCGTTCGTTATTACTACTAATTTTATGCCTCAAATCTCGTTGGTTATTACTACTAATCTTATGCCTCGAATCTCATTGGTTATTACTAATAATCTTATGCCTCAAATCTCGTTTGTTATTACTACTAATCTTATGCCTCGAATCTCATTGGTTATTACTAATAATCTTATGCCTCAAATCTCGTTGGTTATTACTACTAATCTTATGCCTCGAATTTCATTGGTTATTACTACTAATCTTATGCCTCGAATCTCGTTGGTTATTACTACTAATCTTATTCATTGGTTATTCTAATATTTATGCCTCAAATGCTCGTTTGTTATTACTACAATCTTATGCCTCAATCTCATTGGTTATTACTATATCTTATGCTCAAATCTCGTTTGGTTTATTTACTTATAATCTTAGCCTCGAATTCATTGGTTTTACTACTAATCTTATGCCTCGAATCTCGTTGGTTATTACTACTAATCTTATTCATTGGTTATTACTACTAATCTTATGCCTCAAATCTCGTTTGTTATTACTACTAATCTTATGCCTCGAATCTCGTTCGTTATTACTACTAATCTTATGCCTCGAATCTCGTTCGTTATTACTACTAATCTTATGCCTCGAACCTCGTTTGTTATTACTACTAATCTTATTCTTCGAATCTCATTGGTTATTACTACTAATCTTATGCCTCGAATCTCGTTCGTTATTACTACTAATCTTATGCCTCAAATCTCGTTCGTTATTACTACTAATCTCATGCCTCAAATCTTGATTGTTTTTACTACTAATCTCATGCCTCAAATCTCGTTGGTTATAACTACTAATCTTATGCCTCGAATCTCATTGGTTATTACTACTTAACTTTTCCCTCGAATCTCGTTCTTTATTACACTAATCTCATGCCTCAAATCTCGTTGGTTATTACTACTAATCTTATGCCTCGAATCTCATTGGTTATTACTACTTAACTTTTGCCTCGAATCTCGTTGGTTATTAGTATTAATCTTATGCATCAAATCTCGTTGGTTATTACTACTAATCTTATGCCTCGAATCTCATTGGTTATTATTACTAAACTTTTCCCTCAAATCTCGTTGGTTATGACTACTAATCTTATGCCTCAAATCTCGTTCGTTATTACTACTAATCTTATGCCCCGAATCTCGTTGGTTATTACTACTAAACTTTGGCCTTGAATCTCGTTGGTTATTGCTATTAATCTTATGCTTCAAACTTGATGGTTATTAATACTAATCTTTTGCCTCGGATCTCGTTGATTAATACTATTAATCACCTATGCCACGAATCTCGTTGGTTATTACTACTAAACTTTTGCCTCGAATCTCATTGGTTAATACTACTAATCTTATGCTTCAAATCTCGTTAGCTATTATTACTAATCTTATGCCTCGAATCTCGTTGGTTATTACTATTAATATTATGCTTCAAACTTGATGGTTATTAATACTAATCTTTTGCCTAGTAATCACCTAGGCCACGAATTTCGTTGATTATTACTAAAAATCGTCTATACCTCCAATCTCGTTGGTTATTACTATTGATCTTTTGCCTTATATATCGTTGGTTATTACTAGTAATGTCATGCCTCAAATCTCGTTTGTTATTACTAGTAATCTTATGCTTCGAATCTCATTGGTTATTACAATCAAACTTTTGCCTCGAATCTCATTGGTTATTACTACTAATCCTATGCCTCGAATCTCGTTTGTTATTACTACTAATCTTATGCCTCAAATCTCGTTGGTTATTACTACTAATCTTATGCCTCGAATCTCGTTCGTTATTACTATTAATCTTATGCTTCGAATCTCATTTGTTATTACTTCTAATCTTATGCCTCGAATCTTGTTCGTTATTACTACTAATTTTATGCCTCGAATCTCATTGGTTATTACTACTAAACTTTTGCCTAGAATCTCATTGGTTATTACTACTAATTTTATGCCTCGAATCTCGTTTGTTATTACTACTAATCTTATGCCTCAAATCTCATTCGTTGTTACTACTAATCTTATGTCTCGAATCACATTGGTTATTACTACTAACTTATGCCTGAAATCTCGTTGGTTATTACTACTAATCTTATGCCTTGAATCCCCCCAGATGCTGAAGCTTTGCCGAGGATGGGGGGCTTATGGTTCAGCAGCTGGGCCCTGATGCCTGGTGGGAAGTGCTTTCTCGCTGGGCCTTGGTGCACAGCTGTTGATCCAACTAAATAAGTCAGCCCTTTTCCTCCTACTAAAAACATTTCATCTTTCTGCCCTCCTCCCCTTATAAGGTATGGATTCTGTGATGATGACTGTTGGTTTGGTTTTGGGCATGATTTAGTCTAAATCTTGGTATTTGAAGGAGGGTGAGGATGGACGGCATGCCACCCCACCCGTAGAACTCTAGTACCTGACGTGGTCGAGTGAGGGGAAAGTTTAATGTCAATCCCTATCATCAGTGCCGGGTCTAATCTCGACAAACATCATGACGCCTTAGTACTGGAGATAGGGTGTATATCCGGTTATTACCCCTAGGACGACCCTAATTAAAGGGATGACCCATCCTCTAAGTGTGACTCCATGGTGGGTATGGGGAATATCTGGATGAATTCAGTTTTTACGTTATATGGCAACCCCCCCTATCTCTGCTGATGACCCTATGCTTTGGTCAAAGGACTTGCCCACGGAACCCGAACTTCAATTTTTCATGGTCGGTCCCCATGATCAATGTAGTACCCCTGGGCCGAATGACAGACGGACACAGTTGATGACTCGAAGCAATGCGAATAGGTATACGGCCAGGAAATCTCAACAAAAAGCATCTGGCTCCAGTATTGTCAAATTGGAACCATTTGCCATGAAGAGAAATAAAACGTATGAAATAGCTCCTGGGGTCTTTGTACCCGATTCTTTTAATAAATACCTAAAATTGAAGCTTGAAGGTGACAATATAGATATTTTTCAAGTAAACAGGGAAATAGTGAAACGTTGTGGCAGACAGCCAAAAATAACTACCTCAAAATGGAAATATGCTCCTAGTAGAAAGCATTTCCCCGGAGGAAAGCATCAAGTTGATGGGATTGTCAGACCTTGCGGGTGTTACAGTTGAGTGCACTCCCCACTCCAGCCTGAACTCCAGCAAGGGCTTGATTTATGCCCCTCAGCTGATGGCTTTCTCTGCGGAGAGACTTTTAACAGAATTGAAAGACCAGGGTGTAATTAAGGTGGACAGGATGACAAAGAAGGTTGATCATAACAGAATACCTCAGCCTACCTTAATATTAACTTTTAATACTTTAAGACTTCCAGAATGTGTGTCTGCAGCCTGGTATAGGTTTAAGATAAAACAGTACATCCCAAGACCCAGAAGGTGTTTCCATTGCCAGCATTTTGGACACACCCTACAATCGTGTCGATCCAAATTGCAAGAAAATCCTGCAGTCTGTGTCAACTGTGGAGAAGATGAGCATGGTATGTGCACCAGGGAACCTAAATGCATTCACTGTGGTGGGGGACATGCATCACCATCTCAGCAGTGTGATGTATATTTACTCGAAAAAGAAATCCAAGCAATCCGAGTAATAGAAAGAACAACATTTTGGGAAGCACGAGAGCAAGCCAAAGCAAAGACTGTAAGACCTAGTCTAAGTTTTGCTTCTGTAGTAGCAAAATTAAGAAACCAAAAGAAAGAGACAAATAAAAACACCCAAGATGAGCACAAAAGGAAAATCAAATAAAGAATCATTAAAAAGACAGCTAACTGAATCATCCGAGTCAACTGATGATGAGAATGTAAAGACAAGGTTCACTAGAACCAACAAGAAAGACACAAGTATGGAACTGAATAAAATTGAAGTGTCAGTAGAGACACACCCTCCACCATCTGCCTCTTTGGAGGTAAGGCCAGTGGTTGCTGGTCTGGTGGCAGCTTCTGTTGGTGCCAATTCCTCTTTGGAGGACAAACCAGTCTGGTAAAAAGGAACCACAATGTTGGTCCTAAACATGAATAAATTCACTTCCATTGTTAAGTGGAACTGTCTGGGACTGCGAGCGAAGTATAAGGAAGTGAAGCTTTTGATCTATGAGCACTCTCCTGTAGGGGTATGTTTGCTGGAGACTATACTAGGTGAATATACCCCTTGTCCTAGGGAATATGTTCACTATAGAACTAAATTTGATCTAGAAATGGGAAATCATGGTGGATCCCTCATCTACATCCGTCGAAACGCTCCACACTACCAAGTGAAACTAAATACTCCACTTCAAGCTGTGGCTGTAAGAATTAATTTAAGAAGAAAATACACTTTATGTTCCATTTACATTCCACCCAATAGCCATGTCTCCCAAGAGAACTTAATATACTTAATGCAGCAACTACCAGAGCCATTTCTTCTACTTGGTGACTTCAATAGTAGACATCCATTGTGGGGAGATGTAACATCAAATCAAAAAGGGAATATGATGGCATCTTTAATAGAAAATGAAGATATAATACTGGAGAACCTACCCATCACCACATTCAGACAGGCACCGTCTCCTGCATTGACCTTTCAATATGTAGCTCCAACTGCAGTGTTGATTTTAGTTGGAGAAGTAGTGATGACTGGCATACCAGTGACCATTCTCCAATTGTGATCGACACCAATGATGGTCCATATTACGACTCTTGTGGGCCCGTGGTGCAAGTTCTTAAGGCACCAGGAAAGAGAGGGCAGTAATACAGTGTCCAATAAATAAAGGTCAATGGAGACAAAAACACGAGAGAAAACTTAACAATATTTATTACACAAAGCAGTAAAATAAACAACAGTCAGCCTTGTGACTACAGGACAAATATGCAGTCCTTAAAATAAATCCAGTAGGATTACCTAACCTCTAAAAGTGCGTCCCTAAGACAGTAGAAAAATAACACATAAGGAGTAAACAAAGGGCCCAAATAACATACCTATAACTAAATAAGATTAGGAAGGAAGGAGTAGACATACAGAAAGAAAACACTTAAATTCCTACCTAATATTATAAAACTAAACTTAACATCAACACCCTAGGAAAGGGGCAAATAAAATGTTTTCTCTATGAGACAACTTCAAAAATACAGAAACTACGGAATAGCCCCTCACAGTTTATAGAGGGAACAAAGGGTTACATCCACACTTGTTGGCGTCCAAAGGTGCTAGGCTGAGGGTCATAGCACTGGGGAACTCTGACACTGTCTCACAGCAAGCCACCAGGTACGGGGTCACTCATCAGGTCACCGTTATCGGAGGGAGTTCTGGAGCACAGGTAGCAACAGGGGTATACTACTAATAGTGCCACCCTGAAATAAATACCAAAAGGATATTACCTGTTCACAGACTCCCTACGTTCCACTGGCGAAGAAGACGTCCTGGAGGATACAGAGGCGCCCTTCCTGCGTCCACTGCGTCCTCTGCATCGTCCTGAGCCCGCAGGAAGTCCACACCTCACACAAACACTAGCCTAGGGTAGGCTACAATAGCTCAGAACGCCGTGGGTGGCACAGGAACTGAGCCCACAGCACAAAAGGTAATCCAGGTAATCCAATAAGCAGCTTAAGTGTGGGAGGCATGCAAGTCGAGCCCGTACTCACTAGAGGAGGAATCTTATCCTCCGAAGAAAACTTTTGTCTCTAAGGACGAACACAGTAAAAACAGGAGATGAAACTGCCAGTCAACACTCCAGAGTCCATGGCAGCTCTCACCAACACCAAAAAGAAACAATAGAGGGAGTTAGGAGTAAACTTTTTACACATTCCAATGCCGATGAGTAGGCCACTAAATGTCTTTAGCAACACATCCTTGTCACAAGCAAAACAAAACTTAACCTTAAATAAATCAACGATTAAAGAAAATCACAAGGCTGAGACTAAAATAAAATTAATGACAATTACGTTAATACCTGATACCTTCCTCCCTGAAGGAAAAAAAATTTTTGAACAATAAAGAAACAAAAATTTTTTTTTATAAATGGAAGACCTGTAAAAAGAGCACATTAAAGACTATTAATTAGATTCAAAGAGCTCATAACAAAATGACAAAAACCTGAAACAGAATGACAGTTAATCTGAAACATAATATACAAACCAAATATATATATACATCTTACCAGATGCAACCCAAACCAACATGGGCAAAAACACCACAGCAAAGAAAACCTTAAAGACAAAGAAACAAACCTATCTAGCTAAACCTAAATAAAGTTCAGACTCACAGTCACACACCTTAGCCTACCACCCACCCACAGCACCACTCCAGATGTTGTAGTATAACACCGTTATAAAGAAACTACCAACAGGACAGAATCCATACGAGATCAAAACTTCCAATCACATACAGAACTCACAAGCAACTGGCATGGTCCCCTACAAGACTAAGTTATGTTTCGAAAGAATAACTTATCAAACTTAACCTACATAGAAAATGCACAAGAACAAACGAAATTATACTACACCGAATAATTTTTTTTCATACAACCAAATTTGAGAAACGAGCAGGGCAGCGCATGAGGAGGGGTAGGCCAAACATGCTTAAGTAGTCCTGGATAGGGCATCAGGAATCTTATTTTCTGGGCCTTTCACGTGCTTAATAATCAAATTAAATTCTTGTAGAAAAAGCGCCCATTGCAAAATCCTTTGGTTGGCTCCTTTCATCCGTTCGATGAACACCAACGGGTTGTGATCTGTCCAGATTTCCACGGGAAATGAAAAATTTGTTACATAAGGTTTAAAGTGAGTCAAAGATCGAACCAAGGAGAGAGCTTCTTTTTCAATGGTTGAGTACCGCCTTTCAGCTGCCAGCAACTTCTTGCTGAAGTAAGATACCGGATGAACTTCACCGCTTTCCTTCCTTTGGAAAAGAACACCTCCTATACCAACATCACTAGCGTCCACAGCGATGATAAATGGCTTATGAAAATCTGGGGAAGTTAAGATAGGATTAGTTATCAATATTGGTTTAAGTTGGTTTAAAGCTTTTTCACACTGATCAGACCATGAGTATTTCTTTCCTTTTCTAATAAACTAGTAAGAGGCTGTGCAAGATCAGAGTAATTACGGACGAATCTGCGGTAATACCCAGTCATGCCCAGCACTCTTCTTACCTCTCTAACATTACCAGGCCTTTTCAAATTTATAATTGCCTCGAGGTTACCTTGTTTTGGAGCCACCTGACCCAAACCAACCTCGTGACCTAAATAACAAACCCTTGGCCTGCCCTACTCCACACCTTCGCATTAACTATAAGCCCAGCACACCTTAGAGCTTCAAAAAACCTACGAAGCCTTACCATATGGGTGTTCCAGTTATCACTATAAACAACCAAATCATCAATATAAATTTCTGTTTCTTCCAGACCACAAATGACCCTATTCATTAATCGCTGAAAAGTGCATGCAGCATTCTTCATGCCAAAGGGCATAACCTTACATTCGTAAAGTCCGAAAGGAGTAACAAATGCAGATATCTCACGAGCACGATCGGACAATGGAACCTGCCAGTACCCTTTCAACAGATCCAATTTAGTAATAAACTTGGCAGACCCGATCCAATCCAGACAGTCATCAATACGGGGTAATGGTAAAGAATCATCTTTGGTGTGGGTATTAACCTTCCGATAATCCACACACATGCGGAACTTACCATCCACCTTTACCAGTACTATAGGAGAACTCCTGGGACTCACTGATGGCTGAATAAGGTCATGCTTCAACTTGTAGTTGATCTCCTTACTGACCAAATCCAATTTTACAGGGTTCAGCCGGTAAGGACTCTGCTTTACAGGGGAAGCACCACCCACATCAACATCATGGCTCAGAACCTGGGTTCTTCCTGGGGCATCCTGAAAAAGTTCTGAAAAAGAATATATTAAGTTAAGCACTCCTTTTCTTTGATTAAAATTTAAATGTCCTAAACTACTTTTCAACAATTCTAAATTTTGCATATTTTCGCCTAATGCATCCGAAGGAACCTGACTCACTAAGTCATCGGACTCCTCTGGAGGTACATCAACTACCACAGACACGGGTTCATACACGATTGCTAAGGGATCACCACACTTACCCACATAAGGCTTTAAACGATTAATATGAAATATTCTACATTTACGGCTTGAACCGGGAGCCTCAATCTCATAGTTAACATCAGACAACTTCCTCAGAACCTTCCAAGGACCCTTATACCTTGGCTCAAGAAAACTGTCCGGATCCATACTCAACACTAATACTAATTCCCCCGGTTCAAATGAACGAACCTTAACCTTTTTATCAAAATTTTCCTTCATTCGGGATTGAGACTGTTCCAAATTCTCCCTGGCAAACTTCCAGGCATTCAACATCCTAGACCTTAAGTTTTCCACCAACCCTCCAACTTTTACTTCCCCCTTCTGGCTGAATTTTAGCATCTCAAACATAATTTCTAACGGTCCTCGAACTTT
The DNA here is from genome assembly GCF_015104395.2 of Macrobrachium nipponense. Taxonomy (NCBI): domain Eukaryota; kingdom Metazoa; phylum Arthropoda; class Malacostraca; order Decapoda; family Palaemonidae; genus Macrobrachium; species Macrobrachium nipponense. Next base: position 64,808,598 of record NC_087203.1, on the reverse strand, counting down.
GTGCCCAAATACCAACTCGAAAAGAGCTACACCTGTAGAAGAGTTAGGGTGATTTTTAATAGTGAAGAGGGCAAAAGGGAGGACTTTGTCCCATTCGCTACCAGAATCATAACAAAGTTTCTTAAGTACAGACTTGAGGGTTTGATGAAACTTTTCCACCAAACCTTGACTCTCCAGATGATAAGGTACGCTGGTAATGTGCTGAATGGCCAGTTCAGCACATTTGCCCCTAAATAACTACTCGTGAAATTCGTCCCACAGTCGGTCTGAATTACACGAGGGAGACCATATCTGGAAAAGAAATCAATTAACTTTTCAAAAACAAACTTTGAAGTAATACGCCTTATAGGTATAGCTTCAGGAAAGCGAGAGGCTCTATCCATGATAGTTAGTAAATATACATAACCAGTTTGAGTCTTGGGTAAAGGACCCACCACATCAGTAACCAACTTTGAGGTTCACCTATGGCCGGCATGGGATGCAACGGGGCTTTAGGAATACCCTGGTTCGGCTTCCCCATGACTTGACAAGTTTCGCACTCTCAGATGAACTGTTTTACACTCATTTTCACTCCAGGCCACCAGAAATATCTAGCCAAACTGTGGAAAGTTTTCGACATGCCCAAATGACCTGAAAAGAAATTTGTGTGAGCTAATTCCAACACAGATTTTCTGAACTGAAACGGCACTATGATCTGTTCAACACGACCAATTTTATTTACATCATCAGTGGCGGGACGACTAAACCTGTATAAAAGACCTTTTACAATACCAAACCTAGGCTTAGTTAGATCCTCGACATCACCCAAATCAAAATTAAATTCATCTTTCTGAGCTTTGATAAAAGCAGCTCTGTCACAATCAAAGTTAAAAGGACTAACTACATCACTTCCACTACTCTCTACTGACCTGGGTCTTTCTATATCTAACTCTACACTACTTAACATTAAGTCATCATCATTATCTTCATGAAGTAAATTAGCAGCTTTTGCTGCGGACCGAGTAGTTATAGCCATGGGACTGGCATTAACGGACAATATAGGGAACAGCTCCCGACCTTCCCCATCCAGCATGTCATTCCCCAGGATACCATCAATTCCAGGGATAGGCAGACTATCCACCAAAGCCAACTCAGTTATCTGATCATATCCTGGAAAAGACAAGTGGATGTTAACCAAATGAGCAGACACAACTGAATCTGGGAAACCTCCCAACACTACAAAATTACCAGTATATTTAGTACCACCATTTAAAGTAGTCTTCAAAATCAACGACCGGGCAGAACCGGTGTCCCTAAGAAACTTAACCTGGACAACACAGTTATCACAAATCAACTTTCCAGGCCATACATATTTATCAAACTCGAGTCACAATTGAGCATTAGGAACACTTGACCTTACTACCTACACTACTACTGTCTACTACAGATCTGTCTACAGCACTATTTACGTTTGACCTATCAGGAATTACAGCCACAGGACTTGACCATTACGTTCCAGGTAATATCGACGAGCATTGCATTGGCTTTGGAAATGCCCCGGTTTGTTGCACTAATAGCAAGTTCCTCGATGACCTGAACCTCTATTTTCATTATTATTTGACCTGGTAGTACCTGCATTAGGGTAACCCCTATTAACAAAAACTCTAGGGGGAGGAGACCCTCCTTGGACTCTACTCATATCCCTACCACCTGAAACAGAATTAGGGTTAACATTATTTTTAGGGGTATGGGGAATTGACAAAGAGGCTTCTCCTCTCCTACCACCACTGGGGGTGCGAGGTGAAGGGTTATTCAACATTTCATAATTGAAATTTCCACTACCAGACAGATGATTCAACACATACTCATCCGCTGACTGAGCGGCACTACTCACTTTAGTAACCTTCACCTCCTCTAGGTGTACCCTCAACTCCCTGCTACAGGCTTTCTTAAATTCTTCAAGGAGCAGAAGTTCGTGTAACGCAGTGAAAGTGACGACCTGCCGACTCTTTAACCAGTCGTCGAACTGTTCCTCCTTGATGCAGGCAAACTCGACGAAGGACTGTGCAGGGTGTTTAGTGTAATTACCAAACCTGAGGCGATAGGCCTCAGGGACCAGGTCATACGCTTTCAAAACCAAGCTCTTAACTTTTTGATAGTCCCGAGCTACTCCCTCCTCCAAGGCATTATATACCCGAATTGCCTTGCCAATCAACCTACACTGGATAACAACTGTCCACATCTCTGTGGGCCAAGACAATCTGGTAGCCACACGCTCAAACGCCTTAAAGAACTCTGGGACGTTCTTCTCATCAAACATAGGCACTAATTTAAGTGCCGCACCTAAATTAAATTTCTCTTTAACCTCTACCTTTGGTGAGCTAGCCATATTTGCTCTCTGTAGCCTAGCTATTTCCAAATTTAGGTTTACCATCTCCCTCTCATGACGCCTAGCCCTCTCGTTTTCCTCAAACTCAATTTTACGCAACTCAATGCGTTTACATATTAACTTAAAATCTCTGTCTTCCTTAGATTCACCCAAAACATTAGAAAGGGGGACAGGTTCCACTGATACAGAATTAAGAGGCAAAAAAGGATTATTAGATAAATTCCCACTACCTTTAAGGAGACCTTCGGGAAAGTTCGCAGGACCTTCATACAAGGTACCGATACGAGGAGGATCCTCAAACAAGGTTAGACCAGCTGCCACGCTCACATTGTCTCTATCCATAGCCACACTCCCTTCACTAACACTTCCTAAATCATCATCCCTATCGCTAACCAAATGCGCTGGGTCAGCCATATCCTGACTAACCATATTCCTGATTAATGACAAAACTTCCTTCTTCGAGTCCGAAGACTTCACCACAATACCCAACCTCCGTGCGCACACTATTAAAAGTTTCTTATTCAAAACCGGCAGATGCTTCAAACAATCAGCCGACCCCAAAAACTCTGCCGGATCAAAAGTAAATTCCTCCATGATGCATAATTAAATAATTCGGGGGGGAAGGCAACACTACCCAAAAAGGTAACAAACACTGAAGCGCTCACTCGAGTGCCACTCCACAGACCCAAACACTGAACACCCTGAGCTCTCAATCCTGTCACGGTCGCCAATTATTACGACCCTTGTGGGGCCGTGGTGCAAGTTCTTAAAGCACCAGGAAAGAGAGGGCAGTAATACAGTGTCCAATAAATAAAGGTCAATGGAGACGAAAACACGAGAGAAAACTTAACAATATTTATTACACAAAGCAATAAAATAAACAACAGTCAGCCTTGTGACTACAGGACAAATATGCAGTCCTTAAAATAAATCCAGTAGGATTACCTAACCTCTAAAACTGCATTCCTAAGACAGTAGAAAAATAACACATAAGCTTTGCCGAGGATGGGGGGCTTATGGTTTAGCAGCTGGGCCCTGATGCCTGGGGGGAACTGCTTTCTCGCTGGGCCTTGGTGCCCAGCAGTTGATCCAACTAAATAAGTCAGCCCTTTTCCTCCTACTAAAAACATTTCATCTTTCTGCCCTCCTCCCCTTATAAGGTATGGATTCTGTGATGATGACTGTTGGCTTGGTTTTGGACATGATTTAGTCTAAATCTTGGGATTTGAAGGAGGGTGAGGATGGACGGCATGCCACCCCACCCGTAGAACTCTAGTACCTGACGTGGTCGAGTGAGGGGAAAGTTTAATGTCAATCCCTATCATCAGTGCCGGGTCTAATCTCGACAAACATCATGACGCCTCAGTACTGGAGATAGGGTGTATATCCGGTAATTACCCCTAGGACGACCCTAATTAAAGGGATGACCCATCCTCTAAGTGTGACTCCATGGTGGGTATGGGGAATATCTGGATGAATTCAGTTTTTACGTTATATGGCAACCCCCCCTATCTCTGCTGATGACCCTATGCTTTGGTCAAAGGACTTGCCCACGGAACCCGAACTTCAATTTTTCATAGTCGGTCCCCATGATCAATGAAGTACCCCTGGGCCGAATGACAGACGGACACAGTTGACGACTCAAAGCAATGCGAGTAGGTATACGGCCAGGAAATCTCAACAAAAAGCATCTGGCTCCAGTATTGTCACACTGGAACCATTTGCCATGAAGAGAAATAAAACGTATGAAATAGCTCCTGGGGTCTTTGTACCCGATTCTTTTAATAAATACCTAAATTTGAAGCTTGAAGGCGAGAGTATAGATATTTTTCAAGTAAACGGGGAAATAGTGAAACGTTGTGGTAGACAGCCAAAAATAACTACCTCAAAATGGAAATATGCTTCTAGTAGAAAGCATTTCCCCGGAGGAAAGCATCAAGTTGATGGGATTGTCAGACCTTGCGGGTGTTACAGTTGAGTGCACTCCCCACTCCAGCCTGAACTCCAGCAAGGGCTTGATTTATGCCCCTCAGCTGATGGCTTTCTCTGAGGAGAGACTTTTAACAGAATTGAAAGACCAGGGTGTAATTAAGGTGGACAGGATGACAAAGAAGGTTGATAATAACAGAATACCTCAGCCTACCTTAATATTAACTTTTAATACTTTAAGACTTCCAGAATGTGTGTCTGCAGCCTGGTATAGGTTTAAGATAAAACAGTACAACCCGACCCAGAATGTTTCCATTGCCAGCATTTTGGACACACCCTACAATCGTGTCGATCCAAATTGCAAGAAAATCCTGCAGTCTGTGTCAACTGTGGAGAAGATGAGCATGGTATGTGCACCAGGGAACCTAAATGCATTCACTGTGGTGGGGGATATGCATCACCATCTCAGCAGTGTGATGTATATTTACTCGAAAAATAAATCCAAGCAATCCGAGTAATAGAAAGAACAACATTTTGGGAAGCACGAGAGCAAGCCAAAGCAAAGACTGTAAGACCTAGTCTAAGTTTTGCTTCTGTAGTAGCAAAATAAGAAAACAAGAAAGAGACAAATAAAAAACACCCAAGATGAGCACAAAAGGAAAATCAAATAAAGAATCATTAAAAAGACAGCTAACTGAATCATCCGAGTCAACTGATGATGAGAATGTAAAGACAAGGTTCACTAGAACCAACAAGAAAGACACAAGTATGGAACTGAATAAAATTGAAGTGTCAGTAGAGACACACCCTCCACCATCTGCCTCTTTGGAGGCAAGGCCAGTGGTTGCTGGTCTGGTGGCAGCTTCTGTTGGTGCCAATTCCTCTTTGGAGGACAAACCAGTCTGGTAAAAAGGAACCACAATGTTGGTCCTAAACATGAATAAATTCACTTCCATTGTTAAGTGGAACTGTCTGGGACTGTGAGCGAAGTATGAGGAAGTGAAGCTTTTGATCTATGAGCACTCTCCTGTAGGGGTATGTTTGCAGGCGACTATGCTAGGTGAATATACCCCTTGTCCTAGGGAATATGTTCACTATAGAACTAAATTTGATCTAGAAATGGGAAATCATGGTGGATCCCTCATCTACATCCGTCGAAACGCTCCACACTACCAAGTGAAACTAAATACTCCACTTCAAGCTGTGGCTGTAAGAATTAATTTAAGAAGAAAATACACTTTATGTTCCCTTTACATTCCACCCACTAGCCATGTCTCCCAAGAGAACTTAATATACTTAATGCAGCAACTACCAGAGCCATTTCTTCTACTTGGTGACTTCAATAGTAGACATCCATTGTGGGGAGATGTAACATCAAATAAAAAAGGGAATATGATGGCATCTTTAATAGAAAATGAAGATATAATACTGGAGAACCTACCCATCACCACATTCAGACAGGCACCGTCTCCTGCATTGACCTTTCAATATGTAGCTCCAACTACAGTGTTGATTTTAGTTGGAGAAGTAGTGATGACTGGCATACCAGTGACCATTCTCCAATTGTGATCGACACCAATGATGGTCCATATTACGACTCTTGTGGGCCCGTGGTGCAAGTTCTTAAGGCACCAGGAAAGAGAGGGCAGTAATACAGTGTCCAATAAATAAAGGTCAATGGAGACAAAAACACGAGAGAAAACTTAACAATATTTATTACACAAAGCAGTAAAATAAACAAAAGTCAGCCTTGTGACTACAGGACAAATATGCAGTCCTTAAAATAAATCCAGTAGGATTACCTAACCTCTAAAACTGCATCCCTAAGACAGTAGAAAAATAACACATAAGGAGTAAACAAAGGGCCCAAATAACATACCTATAACTAAATAAGATTAGGAAGGAAGGAGTAGACATACAGAAAGAAAACACCTAAATTCCTACCTAATATTATAAAACTAAACTTAACATCAACACCCTAGGAAAGGGGCAAATAAAATGTTTTCTCTATGAGACAACTTCAAAAATACAGAAACTACGGAATAGCCCCTCACAGTTTATAGAGGGAACAAAGGGTTACATCCACACTTGTTGGCGTCCAAAGGTGCTAGGCTGAGGGTCATAGTTTTAGGGCTGTTGCCTTGTATAATAAGGCGCCCAATGAGGTAATGTTAGACTTGCGATAATCTTACGCTAAGTCGGTTGGTTATGTTAGACTTGCGATAATCTTACGCTAATTCGGTTGGTATTGCACTTCCATATTCAATGGAGTGTCTTGGGGTTTGTAGATCACTTACGAAGTCGGTATTACCTTCTTTGGTTATGACGACGAAGTGTTAAACTCATGATGATTCGGTGAGGAGGTTCTTGTAGAAAACACGAAGTATAAAAATATATATATTCTTCTGAAGTTTTACATGGTGAAGATCAGGTATGATTGTACAAGTCTTCTAATGACGATAGCTTGATCGCTTCTGCCAATGATGATGGCTAATTCTATTCTCTCTACATGATAAAGCTTAGGTAAAGAGGTACAGGTCTTCTAATGACGATAGCTAACTCTCTTCTGCTCTATCTACCATCTCGGTTACAAGTTATGAAGGAAGCAGATAGTAACTCGAACATATGAACATACAATCAGATGACATAATTACATACGAACATACAATCAGATGACATAGTTACTGATCACGTAGGCCGCTTGAGCTATAGGTCATGGTGTTTGTCTCAAGCAGGAAGCTTGGACTAAAGTTTATAAACAATTGAATGACTACAGGTGACGGCATGTTATCTTAGCCTACTTTTATTGTATACGTCATCTTTAGCGTCTCTAGTCTGATCACATTCCTGCAAGCAATCTGGTTGACCTCTTTAGTTTTAGTCTTTTATATATATGGACTAACATTCCATATTTTTATTATGTAAACACTTACATTAGCTCGGTCAACTACCAAACCAACTACTGAATATTACTCAAACTTGACTTGCATTTGACTTATAAGGAGTGTGATACAGACACTATGTGATATATAGATAATAGAAATACTTATAAGTAAAAAAAAAATTCATGGTGTACACAAATACAGATTCAAGTAATAAAATATTAGACATAATATGCATATGATATTCGTAAATAATAGTGATCACGTGATATACTGATACAGTTTTTCACTTCATCTCATTAAGATACATATGCTACAGAAAATACTAATGTACTCTGATAATCGCATAGAACAAAGATTAACATGATAAAAATCATATTTTAACTGATAAAAATTTCATATATGAATTGATAAAATTATCAATGTTTATGCTGATTGATTCGTTGATTTTTATGCTAACTGTTATATATCTGATTCATTATCCATATACTAACTCATATAGTATAACTGCAGATATTGGTAAGATAAAAGGTAACAGATTGATTATAGGCTACCTGAGTGTTTTATACATATGTATATGGATTCATATAATTATGATTAATATATGTGCACTTTAAATAGATTCCTATTGCGTACACGCAAAGATATATTTAGATTCTGTTATTTATGATCATTAATATAATAGATTCCTCGTATTCCTATTGCGTACACGCAAAGATATATTTCGACTCTGTTATTTATGATCATTTTTATATATAGATACATGTACTTTATATATATAGGATACATGACCGAGGTTATACAACTTCACATTTAACTAGCGTTTGAACAACTTTTCGTCCATTACACAGTTCCAGACAACCACCTATAGCCAAATGAAATGGCCAATTTCAATTGGTTAAAAACAAGGGAAAATTGTCTGGCGGGGTCCAACGTTCTATTTTGGCCTCATACTTATTCTCTGCATCCTAAGCCACACGATTACGTTCGCGATGAATAAAATCATCCCCAGCACGAGTCCTTCGCCAGCAAAGTAGAGTTGAATATCCTTCGGGTCGTAATTGTCGGAAGTATGTTCCTTTTGTAGTCGATTTCCGACAGCCGCCGGAGCGTTCCGCATTAAAACGAGATTAACGACGGGATACGGTGTCGGTCGAAGAAGTCCAAGAAATTCCTTTTACATTGTAGGCAGTTGTTACTTGACTGTAGTCGTCCGCTGCGACGAACGATTTTTTGAAGTTGCGATGTGAAACTCTCGTACTGCAGGATACTGTAACCAGGTTCCATTAATCAGCCTGCAAGTGAAATTATTCTTGTCACAAGGGCAAAGTAAATTCAGACGACATCCAAATACAGGGGGGAGAAAGCCATTAAGACCAGACTTAACCCACATGAATTCGCTGATATTTGTGGAATTCAAAAGAGAGCTGTACAAACTTTTTTATCCATGGCATTAATAATGAGTGAACCTATCCAGGTCTATGAGGACTGTAAAAATATCCATAATTATAAAAAATAAACAGATATCATTACGAATCCCAAAGAAAATTCGATATTACTGGTGGTAAGGTTACTAGACAAGAAGTGGAACAAAACGGAGCTATTTGTAAGATTTCCAGGCAACAAAAGAGAATATTAATCATGATTCTGTATTTCTCTATGCTAACTGAAATTAAGTTGTGATAAAATCTGACCCTATGTGCCCCTAACAAAAGTTTCATATTCAATTTTCTTGCGCGCATCCTCTGAGGTTAATTTTAAAAACTTTATTAATAGGTAGGAGATGCAACGAAAAAATCCACTATGTAACTAATTTCTATATAAACTTTGGGTTTTTCAAGAAAATGTGACATTTTCCCATGAATGTTTTACTTGAATTGTAATAGGCTAATTAATGTTGCAAGTAATATTTCATATCCATGACTTGATACTTCTAAATGTCTATGAGGTTCAGAAAAATTAATTCATTTTGTTGTTATAGAAATTCTATTTGCTTATTTTGTTCATTAATTTTAAAATGATTGCAAGTCCTTAACTAATTGCATTGCACACACGGATAAGAATATGTTATGTGGTATGTCATGTGACCTATGAACCACATGTGAAGTTCATGAGCTAAGCATTCCTTTCTCCAGTCAATCTGCTTCGCAAGCTGTTTATTGAGGTTATAAAGAACAATGATTAGTCGGCAAACGCGACAGGCATCTTCTAGACTAACGACGTCGTCACCAGCTTAAGAGTTACGTTACTTGCTGTAAAAGAAACGACTTAGTATAAATTTTTTTTGTTTTTTGTTTTTTAATAGTCGACCCACACGAAAAGAATGTCTGAAAAAAAAAACAGCACCAAAATTGAACAATATATTAGTTTCATGTTGGATATCTGCATGATTGTAAATAAATGTAATACTGTTAAATTAGATATTCCTTATTCAAACTAATGAAAAGGGTTTCCATACAAATTTTATATATACTATTTGCCCTGTATAAGATTATTCGCATTGATATACATTTTCACTTCTAGACTTCCTGACTTTAAAATCTCTTTTATTTTATTTTATTTTATTTATTTATTTATTTATTTATTTATTTTTTGACTACGAATATAAATCACCGGGACAGACAATATGTCAGTAGGTTTTGATATGTGTTTGAACTTTTAGCTTATTTGTCATTACTAAAGCGTTAAGTTAGAGTTCAAATCTTTACGCATATATATTTGGATATTTAATTAACCTATGGTTACGTTTGCTTATTGATTTTATCGTGATTCCTTTTTATTATAATTTGAACCTTCTGACTTCTTACGGAGTGTATTATATTGACTCCACTTGTATCCATATTTATTTTAGTTTTTATTTATTTATATCCCTATTTATAATTTGTAACCCTTCTGACTTCTTTACGAGTGTATTATATTGACTCCACTTATTTTCCATATTTATTTTATTTTTTATTTTATTATTTATTTTATATATTTTTTTTTATATATACTTGGATAAAATTAATGGTTGGCTTGAATATGTAGAAAAGTGTTCTATCCCCCCCGGCGTACCGTATAAGGCTACTTGCGGTATCATTTCTACAGATACAAGATATGAATTATAAAGGTATTTAAAACCGCGAGCACCGCTATAATCCAGTTCGGATCCAATATCACGAGTTGTAACTCGTAAGACATTGACACTTTCTTATTTATCTCTTATTCTACCAAACCGATTGACTGGGTGATAAAATATATTGGTTTTCTTAATGGAAAGGAATTCACACGAGTTAAGGAGATTATTGTTGATTTACGCCACCCGAGTCACAGATTATTATGTGTTGAAAATTCCATGTTTACTGATTTAGCACTCATAAATATTCCTAACGCACTCAATTGCGGTGTTTGTTTTTAGTGCTATTAATTCATATAACGTGTCAAGGAACTATTGACACTAAGAAGTGTTTATTCCCTCTGTCAGACTCATAATTCTGTTAATGTAATTCTACGTATATTCTTTCAAGGATTGATTTGGCACAGGATAGGCTCTTAAACTGACAAGTATCCTAGTGTATCCTTGTTTTCATGACACGTGTTACAATTAGTTATGTGCTTTTTATATCTGTAAGCATTGTAGGCCGGTAAAACAGTGATTTGGCTTTCTGTGACATAGTAGGGAACCTGGATGACGGAATGCAACCAGTTTAGGACGATTGGTATGAAAGAGATTATTACTACTACCTGGTCATTAGTCACCTGCTGTGTTCTTTTTGGGTTTTCCTCGTCACGGACCTACATATATAATTACATTTGATTACATAATTCTGATACACATACTTTAAATATACTTTTGCTTTAGGGTTTCTGCTCGAAGTGTTTATTGTTTTTGCTTAGCCGCTGACCCTGTTTCCGTTCGAAATTGTTTATTGTTTGGTGTTTATTGTTTTGCTTATCGCTGTTGACACTTGGTTTGTTCAGTTTGTAACAGTTCTGCGCTCCAACCCAGATATTCAATGCTCGCGATCTCTTGGGTTAAGGAATTTCTTGTTTAGATACGGTTTAACAATTGGTACGGATGTTTCTATATCTTTTAGTCTAATTAATGGTTCTTTGCAGTATGGTGCGGGATTGCGGGATAATGCGTCAGCTATGATAATTGCTTTCCCAGGTAGATATCTTATCTTGGCTCCAAAGACCTGAATGATCATTTGTCACCGAGTTCCTTTTGGACGGTGATTAAAGCCTTTGAAAAACTCGGTAAGTGACTTATGTTCAGTAAGGACTTTATCAGGATAGCCATAGATTATGAACTTAGAATGTACTAGTGAGTTAAAGATACCTGGCCCCTCCTTGCTTATTACTGTATATTTACTTTCAGAGGGCTTTAGTTTACATGAATAAAAAGCTATAGGAAAGAACTGTTTATCATATTACTGAAGTAGTACCCCTCTTACCCCTTGGTCTGAGGTGTCTGTTGCAATAAAAAAAAATTCCTTATTTAAATCAGGGATTTTTAAGTTAGGTGAGCTGCATTATTCCGCTTTTAAGATATCGAACGCCTGTTGATGCTTTTTAGACCATAATAAATCTACGCTCTTCTTCGTAAGATCTGTTAAAGGAGCTGTCATGATTGAAGAGTTACATATTTACATACGATTGTAATACCCACTACAGCGCCAAAGTGCTGTATCCCCCTTTTACGTTAATAGGTACCGGAAAGTTATGAATAGCCGACACCTTACCATGGACTACTTTAAGACCTTGACTAGACACATAAAACCTAGATAAACATGTTCGGTTTTTTTTAAAAACTCACATTTAGATATTTTACTCTGAGATTATTTGTCTTTGTCTCTGTAGCACTAGCTCTAGTTTATGTGAATGTACTTCTAAGGTATTAGAAGAGATTACAAGATCATCCATATAGGCATGTAGGTTATCCCCTAAAAGTCTCCAAACACTATATTGTAATTGGGGCGCAACGTAAGCCGGAGGCATACGTAAAAAATTGATAATGTCCCCTGAGTGTGCTGAAAACGGTGTATGAGGTACAATCACTTAGGTAATGGTATCTGGTAAAAGCTTTTAAGTAAGTCCAAGCTGGTGAAAAATTTATTCTAACCTAACAGAGATAAGATGTCGTCGGTACATGGCACTGGAAACTATCGGGAGTCGTTTCCTTGTTTAAGCGACAGAATCTACGCAGATACGCCAAGTCCGATCTTTTATGGCATGACGTTTGAGGGAAAAATTATATGGGCTTATTTGATTTCCTAATGACTCCTATTACTAACATTTTTCAACTTTGTCATTTATCTCTATTTTGAAATTTCATTGGGGTTCTACACGAAGGTACGTATATAGCTTTATGTTTGTCCTTAGACCGTATTTTGTTTTCAATGACATCCGTTTTTCTCCCAGAGATCACTCGCTAGTGGAGAAACTTCCTGGTATTCAGGTAAAAGATAAAAAAAATTTCTGCTGAATCACCTCTGCTTGAATGACTTTACGGATATTACTTTAGATAGATTATCAGAGAGATTCATCTACGACTGGTTGGGCGGGATTAAAAATTAGCAACAATAAAAAAATGCGATGTTTATAACTTCCGTATCCACGATATGTATACGTTTGTGGATCACTAGATTTAACTTGTTGCTGCTTGTCAACCGTGTCTAGGGCTTTGTTCGCGGAAATCGTTATATTTCAGAGTGTCGGGAAGGATTAAAATTTCATTTCCCAGCAAAGTCTATTTACACGCACTAAGACATTCGAGGGTGCATGCTTCTCGAGATTTTGCGTGCAAACTACGACTGCGGTTGTGGGAGAATTCTGTTGGGTCATTTGAACAATGTTACGATTTATGAGACAAATGTATAGTTCCTTTATATAAGTTATTATTTGATTAATTGTCTCCTTTTTTTTTTTTTTTTTATTTTTTTTTTTTTTTTTTTTGTTCAAACTGATTTTAATATGTTTGAAGGTTTATAGGATTTTCCTTTGATAAACACGCCTTATTTTGCAGGATGTAAGATAATATTTTGTATATACCCCATAGATGGATCTTACGATTACACTACATACAGATCAAGGTTTTTTTATAACTATAGAGGTATCTGTAAGCGCTCGCTTATCCGGACTTCTCATTAGGGAAATTCGAACAAACAGACGGTGAGTCCGTAAATACAGGATATTACGTGTACTAAATGGAATAAAACAAGATATTCTAATTTTTACGGCACGTACAGTTGGGCTTAATCCACCACTACTTATAATAACTTATGTATTAAAAAAAACGAGAACCTGCTCTGATTACTTGATACGGTCGTGTGATTCATAGGAAAAATCCTTTTTAATTCAAAAAGGTATTGGCATAAAAATAAAAGGTATGGCATAATTGATCCAACATCACTTTTCCCCACTCTGCTAGAGTCGCTTATTGTGTGGAATTTGCTATGCTTTGAAAACTCGGCAGATTTAACTAACCTTGACCGCTTGACTGGATGACACAAAACCCAAGTGCTTAAGCACGATTTGTTTGTTTCTGAAAGGGCTACTGTTTACCTATTTCTTTTTGTAATAATTAGGATCCTTCTCTTTATTACCATCGACAACGTATTGTATGTTTTTAGCATTATGTTGCTGCTAGTTATGTATAAAACAACGAACATATGAATGACAAACTATAAAGAATTGAGTGATTACTATTAAAATAAGTTATCTCTACTGCGTTATCGTGTACTTGCTGTTGTTTACTTCATTCTTTGCTAAAATTTGAAATAGTGAGGGATCCTGGTCAGCGCATTTAGCCTAATGAAAGTTTTTTTATAGGCATGTTATTCCTTGTAATCCAGCCGTATTTTTAAAGTTAAGTTGAGTCATTGAGGTTCGATATTTTATATAACTCAAAAAAACTCAAGGCTAAAACTGCGATCGGGACTTGCAAAGGAGCATTTATTGTCATGACCTGAAATAGTGTTACCTCTAATTTATCTAGATTTGTATGGGTGTTCCACTTGTTTTTGTGTATTTTCTAATCGCTACGGTGCCTAACGACCCTATCCAAGCATCTGTATAAATACAGACGTCCACTGCGTAAACGCATATTCACTGTTTAATATGATTTGTTACGTAAGGGATTAATAATCACCCAAAATGATAAAATTAACATAGTATATGATTATGATATTTCAGTAGAACTTCTGGAAACAGACACTCAAAGATAAAAACTCGCAGTAGCGAAATCTAAATGATGTAGATAATTTCTGTAAAAAAGTAAGATTAAGAATGTCTCGTAACTTCAGCCACAGGAATAACGAATTCGACCTGCAAAGGAAACACTCAGTTACTCCAAATGAATAAAAAAATTGTACTTAGCTTGCTTTTGTGGGAAGTCACGGTGTTCCGATAACGATGTGCCCTTGGCCCTCCTCTTTAGCGGATGACCTGGTTTGGCGTGAGTTTTCCCCGTGCGCGTTGTTTCGATGATTCGACCCTTGAAGATCCGATGCTGCAGACGCGTTTGGTTTGTTTCTTGAAGTGCCGGAAACACTCACTAACGATGTTTTCTTGAATGATTCTAATGAGAGACGAAGCTTGCGTTGCCGTAGGAAAAAGGACACGTCGGGTTTGTTTCTTGAAGTTATTCACTAAACGATGAGACTAAGTTGCTTGAAGAATCTGTTGCTTTCGTCGTCGTTGAAGAGTTCTTATATGATACTTCATTATTCTGGTTTTTCTTCGGAGAAGTTGTAGAGTTCTTCTGGTCCACTGCCACCACTTTTAGGGCTGTTGCCTTGTATAATAAGGCGCCCTATGAGGTAATGTTAGACTTGCGATAATCTTACACTAAGTCGGTTGGTTATGTTAGACTTGCGATAATCTTACGCTGAGTCGGTTGGTATTGCACTTCCATATTCAATGGAGTGTCTTGGGGTTTGTAGATCACTTACGAAGTCGGTATTATCTTCTTTGGTTATGATGACGATGTGTTAAACTCATGATGATTCGGTGAGGAGGTTCTTGTAGAAAACACGAAGTATAAAAATATATATATTCTTCTGAAGTTTTACATGATGAAGATCAGGTATGATTGTACAAGTCTTCTAATGACGATAGCTTGATCGCTTCTGCCAATGATGATGGCTAATTCTATTCTCTCTACATGATAAAGCTTAGGTAAAGAGGTACAGGTCTTCTAATGACGATAGCTAACTCTCTTCTGCTCTATCTACCATCTCGGTTACAAGTTATGAAGGAAGCAGATAGTAACTCGAACATATGAACATACAATCAGATGACATAGTTACATACGAACATACAATCAGATGACATAGTTACTAATCACGTAGGCCGTTTGAGCTATAGGTCACGGTGTTTGTCTCAAGCAGGAAGCTTGGACTAAAGTTTATAAACAATTGAATGACTACAGGTGACGGCATGTTATCTTAGCCTACTTTTATTGTATACGTCATCTTTAGCGTCTCTAGTCTGATCACATTCCTGCAAGCAATCTGGTTGACCTCTTTAGTTTTAGTCTTTTATATATATGGACTAACATTCCATATTTTTATTATGTAAACACTTACAATAGCACTGGGGAACTCTGACACTGTCTCACAGCAAGCCACCAGGTACGGGGTCACTCATCAGGTCACCGCTATCGGAGGGAGTTCTGGAGCACAGGTAGCAACAGGGGTATACTACTAATAGTGCCACCCTGAAATAAATACCAAAAGGATATTACCTGTTCACAGACTCCCTACGTTCCTCCTCGGGCCACAATGCCCCCACAACTGCCGCACTGGCGAAGAAGACGTCCTGGAGGATACAGAGGCGCCCTTCCTGCGTCCACTCGGCCGGGAATAATTCCTCTGCGTCGTCCTGAGCCCGCAGGAAGTCCACACCTCACAAACACTAGCCTAGGGTAGGCTACAATAGCTCAGAACACCGTGGGTGGCACAGGAACTGAGCCCACAGCACAAAAGGTAATCCAGGTAATCCAATAAGCAGCTTAAGTGTGGGAGGCATGCAAGTCGAGCCCGTACTCACTAGAGGAGGAATCTATCCTCAAGAAGAAAACCTTTTGTCTCCAAGGACGAACACAGTAAAAACAGGAGATGAAACTGCCAGTCAACACTCCAGAGTCCATGGCAGCTCTCACCAACACCAAAAAGAAACAATAGAGGGAGTTAGGAGTAAACTTTTTACACATTCCAATGCCGGGGAGTAGGCCACTAAATGTCTTTAGCAACACACCCTTGTCACAAGCAAAACAAAACTTAACCTTAAATAAATCAACGATTAAAGAAAATCACAAGGCTGAGACTAAAATAAAATTAATGGCAATTACGTTAATACCTGATAGTCCACCTATCCCGAGATCACTACGATGGTGCTTAGAGAAAGCAAATTGGAGAAAATTAAGACTTGAGTGAGTTGGAGGGGGATGCAAAAGATCTCCCAAGTGTAGATGATGCTATTGATCTACTCAATGGAACATTACATACAGCAGGTCTACACTCGATTCCTCGAACTAAAGGACTATTCAGGAGATGGCCTGTACCATGGTGGTCAGAAGACCTAAGGCTTTTACACCGAGCTACAAGGTCATCATTGACCAGGTGCCGTAGACATCGCACCTAGGACAATGTCATAATTTACAAACAGTGTAGGGCACGATTTTGAAAAGCTATGAAAACTGCCAGAAGAGAAGTTTGGGCCCCATATGTATCCTCTATTAATAGCAGAACACAAGTCTGTAGCATTTGGAAGAAAATAAGAAAAATTCAGGGTAAATTTACACCCAATCCTCCTCCAGTACTTGAAGTGAATAATAATCATGTCACTGATGCCACAGAAGTTAGTAATACGTTTTCAGAACACTTCGCATAAGTCTCTGAGAAATCAGATAGTTCCCCAGGACATAATTTCAGAATTATGGAAGAACAACAGGTACTTGACTTTTCAGCAAAGAAAGCTGAATCATATAATATGCCTTTTTTGAAAGGGAATTTAACTCTGCTTTATCTAGGAGCAAGAACACTGCCCCTGGTCCAGATGAGATTCCTTATGAAATGTTTAAACACATTTCAAGGAACACAAAACTTGATAATAAGTATTATTAATAGAATATGGGATGAAAGCAGCTACCCTAACATGTGGAAATTAGCTACCATGTTACCATTCCTTAAGCCTGGAAAAGATCCTCTCTGTGCAGCAAGTTACCCCCCCCCCCCTTGCTTTAACTTGCTGTTTGTGTAAATTGATGGAAAAAATGGTAAATGTAAGACTGATGTGGTATCTAGAGCACAACAGTATTCTAACACCTCAGTGTGGTTTTTTAAAAATGCACTCCACCCTGGACATCTTAATGCAACTTGAAACCTCTGTCTGACAGTGTTTTTTGATATAGAAAAGGCATATGACACTGCTTGGAGTCATGGGATTCTGAAGACTATGCATAATAGTGGTCTACGAGGCAAATTACCTTTATTTGTGAAATCATTTTTACATCGTAGGTATTTTAAAGTTAAAGTTGGCAGTACTTTATCAGAGAAAAAGTGCCAAGAAGAAGGTGTTCCCCAGGGCAGTGTTCTCAGTGTAACACTTTTTGTTCTGGCCATAAACAGTGTTGCAGCTGTTATTC
The DNA here is from genome assembly GCF_015104395.2 of Macrobrachium nipponense. NCBI lineage: Eukaryota > Metazoa > Arthropoda > Malacostraca > Decapoda > Palaemonidae > Macrobrachium > Macrobrachium nipponense. Next base: position 64,790,789 of record NC_087203.1, on the reverse strand, counting down.
CAAGAGAGGTCTTAAAGACACTGTTTGTGGATGACTTGTCAATATCGTTTGCTGCCACCCGGATGACTGTAGCAGAAAGAAAGCTACAATTAACAATAAATAAAATAGTACTTTGGGCTGAGAAACAGGGTTTTAAAATCTCTGTAAGCAAGGCTACTGCTGTCCACTTCTGTTGGATCAGGGGAGTGCATCCTGATCCAGACCTCTATTTGTATGGCCGTAGAATCCCATGTGTAGAACAGGCACACTTCTTAGGCCTAGTTTTTGACAGTAGATTGACTTGGGTCCCCCATATCAAACATATAAAAGCAAAGAGCCTAGAAGCTCTACACATCTTTTGGGTGCTTTCTCACACCAGTTGGGGAGCTGATAGAAATCTTTTACTTAAGCTTCATAAATCCTTAATCTTGTCAAAGCTGTCATATGGTTGTGAAGTTTATTCTTCAGCTTCCTCATCTAACTTAAAAATTTTAGATTCAGTGCATCATTCAGGTATTTGTATAGCCACAGGAGCTTTCCGTTAGTCACCAGTACCTAGTATGCTAGTTGATGCAGGTGAGATGCCCCTTGAACTCTATCGCCAGTCATCATTACTTTGGTACTGGTTTAGAGTGCAAAGACTCCCCAAATCTCTGGCATTTGCTGTGGCAAATAGAAATATTTTTAACGGTTTTTACGGAAATCATCCAAGGTATCCCACTCCTTTTAGCTATAGAATTAAAAAGATTTTAGAGGGTACAAATATTAGAAAATTTCCCATTATCCCCTTTGTGTATCCCAGTACTCCTGTCTGGAGGTTACCTGATGTGGAATTCTGCTGGTACTTCAATGGAGCAAAGAGGGATAAATCTGATGAGGAAATGAGGGCCATATTTTTAGAGCATGTATCTGAGCATGTAGATACAAGTTTAATATTTACTGATGGCTCTAAGTCCAATGCTGGCGTTGGATATGGAGTTTTTAGCGAATCTTTTAACCAAAGAGGTGCACTTCCATCTGTTGCCTCAAACTTTACAGCTGAATTGTATTGCATCCTAATAGCACTGGAACATATTACAACACTCCCAGTGTGTAGCTACACAATATTTTGTGACTCCAAAAGTGCCCTACATTCCCTGAAAGTCTTTAATACTGATCATCCCCTGGTGTTGAAGATCTTGTAGTGGATTTTCTTGCACCAGTGTAGAGGGAGCATTGTTTCTTTTTGTTGGGTTCCTGCCCATGTGAACATATTGGGAAACGAAGAGGCAGACAAGCTAGCCAAATCAGCAGCGCAAACTTTGATACCAAGAAAATGCCCTGTTCCATATCATGATACATTCTATGATATATGGAAATCCATCCAGCATTTATGGGTACTTCAGTGGGACAGAGTAGGCCCCAATAAAATGAAAGAAATTACTAGTCAGACACACCCTTGGAAATATAACCTAATACCAAGGAAGTGGGAGGTTGTATTGTGTAGATTATGTATTGGCCATACGCGTTTAACTCACGGCTATCTGATGGATGGCGAGAATGAGCCCTTCTGTGACGATTGCTTAGTTCCGCTGACTGTTAGGCATTTGCTGGTTGAGTGTCCCAGTCTAGTGGAACGTAGGAATCGTTTTTTAGCTTATAGTAGTGAAGCAGGTGGTAATTATAGCATGGCAAAACTGTTGGGAGAAAGTATATGTATTAATAACATTATCTCTTTTATCAAAGAAGCCGGTCTTCTCAAATATATCTGACAGCTGTGCTGTCTTAGTATATACATTTTTTAATAGTTGTACTGTTATGTGATCAATCACAATTCTTTTTATCGCAATATAATTTTTATTTTTATCAGAAATTTATTTTATTTTTTAAATCAGATTTATATGTCTCTCATAAAAATAAAGGTATTTTAAATTTTGTATAGTATATTATAAAAGTTAAAAGATCACATTTAGTATTCGGCGTCGGTGACCCTGGTAGTTTGACGCCAGGTAACTCACTATCAATCAATCAATCAATATGCCTCGAATCTCGGTCGTTATTACTACTATACTTATGCCTCGAATCTCATTGCTTATTACTACTAATCTTATGCCTCAAATCTCGTTCGTTATTACTACTAATCTTATGCTTTGAATCTCATTGGTTATTACTGCTAACCTTATGCCACGAATCTCATTGGTTATTACTACTAATCTTATGCTTCGAATCTCATTGGTTATTACTACTAATCTTATGCCTAAAATCTTGTTCGTTATTACTATTAATCTCATGCCTCAAATCTCATTGGTTATTACTACTACTCTTATGCCTCGAATCTCATTGGTTATTACTACTAATTTTATGCCTCGAATATCGTTCGTTATTACTACTAATCTGCCTCAAATCTCGTTGGTTATTACTACTAAACTTTTGCCTCGAATCTCGTTGGTTATTACTACTAATCTTCTTCCTCAAATCTCCTTGGTTATTACTACTAATCTTATGCCTCAAATCTCGTTAGTTATTACTACTAAACTTTTGCCTCGAATCTCATTGATTATTACTACTAATCTTATGCCTCGAATCTCATTGGTTATTACCACTAATCTTATGCCTCGAATCTCATTGGTTATTACTACTTATCTTATGCCTCGAATCTCGTTCGTTATTACTACTAATCTTATGCCTCGAATCTCGTTGGTTATTACTACTAATCTTATGCCTCAAATCTCATTGGTAATTACTACTAATCTTATGCCTCGAATCTCATTGGTTATTACTACTAATCTTATGCCTTAAATCTCGTTCGTTATTACTAATAATCTTATGTCTCGAATCTCATTGGTTATTACTACTAATATTATGCCTCAAATCTCGTTGGTTATTACTACTAATCTTATCCCTTGAATCTCATTGGTTATTACTACTAATCTTATGCCTCGATTCTCGTTCGTTTATTACTACTAATCTTATGCCTCGAATCTCATTGGTTATTACTACTAATCTTATGCCTCAAATCTCGTTCGTTATTACTACTTATCTCATGCCTCAAATATCGTTCGTTATTACTACTAATCTTATGTCTTGAATCTCATTGATTATTACTACTAATCTTATGCCTCGAATCACATTGGTTATTACTACTAATCTTATGCCTCGAATCTCGTTGGTTATTACTAGTAATCCTACACCTCGAATCTTGTTGGCTATTACTGCTAATCTTATGCATCGAATCTGGTTGGTTATTACTACTAATCTTATACCTCAAATCTCGTTGGTTATTACTAGTAATCCTATGCCTCGAATCCGGTTGGTTGTTATTACTAATCTTATACCTCGAATCTCGTTGGTTATTACTACTATTTTTACTTCTAAGAAAAGCACTTAGTTAGTGAGGTAGTGAGGAAATTTGATCTAGTTTATTCCTTAAAAGATGAAGCAGATCTGCTGACACAGTTTTTATGGAAGACAAATTCAGGATTTATAGTGATATTTGATGTGATAAGCTTTCATTGATTCTGGAGAATCAGTTTTTAAAGATTTACTCCTTTAACTTTGATTATACAGGTGATTTTTTTGCTAAAAAGAGGAACGTTAGATTAAAGAATTAATCAAGGCGTTCGTCGTGCACGTGGATTTTTCAATTAACTTTAATGATATTTGATGATAAGAGAGAGCATACTCTCCCTCATTGCTGTGATGAAGAGATTAAAAGTTTGCTGTCTTAATAACTGAAACGTGCCTAAAGAAGGACCGAGATGATTATTAAGGTAAGGCGAAAATCTCCCTCTGAGTCGTTTAAACATCCTATCTTAAAAGAATTTTCTGCTGCAATCATTCTTTGCTCTTAGAAAGCATGTTGACTTTCTTTCTCTCATGATTTAGTACCTTATTTTCATTTCGTTACTTTTTATCTCTCCTCTTCCGTTTTTCCGCATTACGGTGGGGGCAAATTTAAAATTATGCTTTCAACGATGAAGCGTCCTGATAAAATTGGAAGGTATTAAATGGCCATGGAGGAAGTTTACAAAAGTGTTGTTTTTCGAGATGAGGCTTATTGACATTTCTTAATTATTAAGTCTTTTAATGATGGTTATTTTTGATATTATTTCATGTTTGCATCCGTACGCAAAAGTTCATTTCAGTATTACTATGTGTAGTTATGCTATGTAAATCAAGTAGTGTAGAGAATACAATAATTAAACAGAAAGAAATATGGCTAACTGGTGACATATACACTGCGAATATTTCACAAACGCAAAATATTAAGCACTTTGATTTTATGTAAAATTTTTAGATACAGGTTTGCAGAATGTTGTGGATATAATAAGAAGGAAAATTCCCTCACCAGGAGATACTATTGTGCGCCAGGGCCATGGCAGACATAGATTGTGAATATATGTAATTATAGGTGCTTACGTTTGTTGATAAAGCTGATAGATCTGGATTAATTTTTATTCAAAAGGGGGTTCATCCTCATTCAAGCATTACAATTACTTAACATCTGCGTAGAAATTTACTTCCATATATTTGTCCTAAAGGAATATTCATGTAGGAAAAAAAACTAAACATACTATCTGTTTTTAAAGGGATAATTTAATAGTAATAATAAGTTTCAGTACCCATGAAAATGAATGGAAGTTTCTGTAGAAGATGTTTGTGTATTTTCTCTATCCCTTATAAGTCAGATCGGAGGAAGAGGTGTTTTACTACCTAAGGAGAATAAGTGATTTTGAATGGAAGCCATGAGAAATAAATGTCGTTATGAAAAGAGTGTCCTGTTTTTCTTTTATCTTTCCGAACTCACTGATTCCAGTTCTGGAAGCATCTGGAAGGAGAAAACGGACCCTGACCATTTTTCCAGTGAAAGTTACCGAGGATTCAAAGCATCCCGGAATTTGGATCCCATTACGAATTTTCCTTCACAACTTTCCTTACTTCGTGATCACGAAAACTTTTGTTTGCTCTCTCTCTCTCTCTCTCTCTCTCTCTCTCTCTCTCTCTCTCTCGTCCTCATCTCTCTCTCTCTCTGTCTCTCTTCTCTCTCTATCTGTGTGTGTGTGTGTGTGTGTGTGTGTGTGTGTGTGTGTGTGTGTAGAAATTTCTCTTATAGTGTTATGTTAGGTTTATTTGCGTAACTTTTGCGTTGGTAAAAGTTAAATTTAGATTCAACCTATTTTTTTTATAATCTTTTCCTTTATATCTTTTAGTTTTCTGTAAATGAAAGCTATTGAGATGGCTTTGTCTGTCGCACTTTTCTGTCCGCCCTTAGATCTTAAAATTTACGAATGCTAGAGGGCTGCAAATTGGTACGTTGATTATCCACCCTCCAATCATCAAACATACTAAATTCCTCGGGCTGAAAGCTTCATGAGCTTAGGTTCATACAGCATTATACCGATACCACCGAAAGAAAGATCTATTTTTGGCGGCCTGGATTGTACGCTGTACAGGAAACTGTGTTGCTGCCCTGAAGAAACTTCGGCGCAATTTTTACTTGTTGTCACTGTGTGCGGTAGCAGATGGGTGTCAATATGCGACCATTCTGAAACCATGAAAACTCAGAAATTTGACGGTAAGAGTGGAAAGGAAGGTTTTATGTGGTTGCATTTCGAAAGCCTTCGGGTACTAATCCAAGATCCTCGTCAAGATAGAAATAGGTACCGCTTTCTTTGAAAGTTTGAATTGCTTGCCCTTTCGTTTTCTTTTGTGATGGCTTCCTTTTTATGTTCAAACCCAAGTATCAACTGCTGACTTTACTTTTGTATCTTGAATATATGTTGCCAGGAAGTTATCTGGTGAAGAGAATTCCAAATTTGTAGTAAATATATCGTTCAATATGAAGAATCCAGAATCCCACTGAGTAAATGTGGGGAGAGGTGGCTTGATCTGATACGAGAGGAGACAGCAAGGACTTTTCTAATTGAAGAGTAATGTTGTCAACAAGTACAAGCTCTTACTGTTATTCCTTAGTAAAACTATATATATACTATATATATATATATCATATATATATATATATATATATATATATATATATATTATATATATATATTATATATATATAGATTATATTATTATAATATATATATTATATATATATATATATATATATATATATATATATATAAACTGCATTTCATATCTGTTTTATTCTCTTCAGGTACCATCTGCCTTTTTGTTCGCACTGAAGGAAATTCTTTACGAAATTTGAGATGTATAGTGGAAAGTATATGCAAAAATATGGACCCCTTTAAGCATACATTTTCCATTTTTTGTATGGATTAATCATTTAAGCTCTATTTACTTTTTTGTTTTTTAAAAGTGCCATTATATTCGACGAGATCTTACTTCTTCAGGTAGAATGTACAGTTTCTTCAATAATGAAATGGTTATGCTATTATTGTTATATTTTATTGAAACAAGCGTTTTCTTAGAAGTGAGGAAATAACTGCTGGTAGATTATTTCTCTGTGTAATAAAATATTATAATTTTAAATCTTAAAATTGTATTGAATATTTTGTAACATGCAGGCTACAGTGAAGACCCGACTCTTTGGAATGGATGTGGCTTAAAAATTTCATAGCAGAAGTAGAGAGACTTTTAGTGTGTTTACGACAATATTTTCTTAATCATTGCCGATGCAATTTTGTGTTCTTCCAATGAGCAGAAGGTAATCTTTCGCCACGTGATAAATTTCTTTCTGTTTTTCTTTTGTAAACTTCCTTTCTCTCTTGTTACCTTTACGAAGCTTAAGTTTGGCACAAAACATAATATAGTGTTTAAGAGTTTCAATAAAAAGAATGAAGTTAATGTGGTGTAAAGCGTTTCATTCCATTACATAGTAAATTCTCCAAGGAAATTTTTCATGTCCATCATATTTTGCCTACTTGATATAATTTCCCAAATTTTCATCAGTTTAGATATTCTCTGACAAAAGATTAATTTTTACGTTAATAATCATATTCCAGCCAGTGCACTTGCTTTTTCTAAGATAGCGTCTTATAAGTAGGCTTATCCTATGTTATGCAAATAGGATGTTTCATAGGACAAATCATGGTATATCTTGAACAGAGAAAACTTGAACTTTTGAAGTGATGAAGCTAATTTTATGTGAAAGGAAAATGTATGAAATAAGTGGTAACTTGCTAAATCTGGAGAGGTTTGGGGGAGAGATTGCGTATGATATGATTATTAGTGATAAGAGTAAATGATAAGATGTACTGATGAGATTGAAATTGGAGTAAGCATAATTATACAGAATGGTAAGCTATTAGTAAAATGTGTAATATTACCACGACTTTGTTCTTGTGCTCTTTTATCAGTTGAATAAATGAACGAAAATTTGGAACCGTGTGCATCAGATACTGTGTTGCTCTTGGTGCCTAATAAGACCCTGAAAAGTAAATGTTTAATATTAGTACAAAGGATTCGCCAACTGTTTATTCTTCTTGCTTGCTCACACAGAGTACATCACCATATACGTGTTATAAATGTTAGTACGTTTGAATTTTCCATTCATAGGCACGTGCAGGCTATAGCACAAAGTAATATATCCAAAGATTATTGATTGCCTACCCGTTGGCGGTAGAAGGTTTCGAAAAAATATCAGATTAAGAAATTAAAAAAAAAAAATTCCTCCCCGAGCATTTGTTTTATCCCCTAAATTAATTATCGTTCCTTTTTCTTTTCACTGTAGGGCACTGTATGAACTTTTCGTTTTGAAGCTCTCGCCTCCTTTGTCACCTGCTCCATTTTTCATCACAGCATAAAAAAAAAAAAGAAGTCTCATCACGTCTCTAACTACGGGATAAAAGTCGTTGCTAATGGCGATGCTTTAATGACATTATTCGATTATCATAGATAGATAGTTTTCCAAAAGGCATCTCTAGTTAAATTCAGAACTTCAAGAGACATCGGTGATCTCTTCCATCGAGTGATTTTTCAAACAATTTCACTCTGCTTATGACTAAATTGTGCGCTCGTCCATGTTGTGGAGTTGGAATGAAACTAATTATGAATTCGAAATTAAAAAAAAAAAATTTTTAACCTTAAGTTTATAATCTGTAAAAGGAGATTGGTCTGTAAAAGGAGATTGGTATCCACTTTAAAATTAGCATTCATACTAATGATCTAGATATGACCAGCATTTACCTATTATATTTTGTAAATTTTTGTATTCATATCATTTGTTTTTGCTTGGTGCATTCTCATGTTGAGGTAGTTGGGAATGAGTAAACTGATCAACTATCTAAGTTAACACCTCTGCAGAACCCATGAGATGCTTACTACCACAGGGATGTATTTCCTCTTGTAGGCCAGAAAATTAGAAATATTTTGCCAGTTCCTTTGGGAAAATATTGTAACAATATATGAAGCTGGACAGTGTTACATCATCAATATTTCCTTGGGCATATCCTTATATGCCAAGGAGAAAACAAACAATGTTGTGCATTCAAGGTTTGACATACAAGACTCATTCATGGGTTCTTGATGTCAAGTGAAAATATTCCATTCTGTGATAACTGTAATGTGCCCTTGACTATGAACCATTTCCAGGTCAGATGTCCCACCATTGGGAATCTTAAGACATAGGTTACTCTCTTGGGGACGTGACAGAAATGGACATTTTATCCTTGCCGTGATTCTTGGGGAGGATTGTAATAGAGAGCAGTTATATATCTTTGTTAGGGAGGCTGGCCATCCTAACATAATTTCGATCATATACATGTACGGAATATGTGTATGTATGCATAGTATATAAATATATGTAATGATTATATAAATATATATTTTTATATGTTTCTATATGAAACTCCTTTAAGCAAAATATTTTTTAAATTTCTTTTTTTTATTTTATTACGACGTCAGTAACCTAGGTGTTGTGACACCAGCTTCGTCTGCGTTGTTTGTACAGTCATCTGTGTTCTCTTGAAGGGCAGCCCAAATGTTATGAACCAACTTGGGTTCATCATGTTCTTTAATAAAAAAAAATATATATATAAATGTGAAAAAAGTATCAGGACTAATCAAATATGGTAGCAATTGAGACTGACAAAGTAGACGAAACTAAGTAATACGAAACAGAGACTAATTTATTATAATTAAAATTTACAATTTCTTGAAATACAATATTTACATGAAAACTTCAGTGGCAAAAACATTTAAGCAAACAAAACCGCCACAAATTTGATATGAAAGTATCAGATAAGGCAAATGGCTGACAAGCAGTATAACAGTCTAAAAAAACAATGACAGAGTCAGTATATCATTAACTGAAAATTAACCATCCCTATAAGCAGAGGGAAAATACTTAATTGACATAAAGGATCAGTAACTAAAAATCTCACAAAAATGTCAATACAATTATTACAGTAACCTCAATACGAACTTTTAGCAAATATAATTAATAAAAGAAACGAGCAGTTAGCAAATAGTTAATAAGAGACAACATACAAAAGGTTACAATCTTAAAAACAAATTAACAATAGTGGACCATAAAAATCACAAGCAGGGTTAACAAATTATGCCACAAAAACACAGTATGAATTTTCGGATTACTTTAAACACTAAGCCTTCTACAGTAAATGCTGCAGACAACTCCACACCCAGGAAACCGTGGCAACTTGCAGAGATAACACCTGAGGACCCACTAAGAATACTTCCTGAAGACATATACCCAGCCGAAGCTGTACATAGAGCACAGACGAAGCTGCCTTTCAGGAGAACACAGACGAAGCTACACACATAATGCAGACGAAACTGCTCTTCAGGAAAACACAGACGAAGCTGCACACACAACGCAGACGAAACTGCCGTTCAGGAGAACACAGACAAAGCTGCAACTCTGAAGCCATGGTCCTCAACATAATGCAGATGAACCTGCTAACCCAGACAAAACTGGCTCTGCTGAACATCTTGATGCTCGCCCTTAACCTTGCAGGTCCTGAGTCATAAACCAAATACCCATTACGGACTCCAAACATTACTGAACAGAACCCTCATGCTGGTTATAACCTGCTCAGGTCTCTGTACCATACTGACTGATGCAGTCAAACACGGATTGTCGGACATTACCTTACCTCCAACTCTCATACCAACAAACAAGAGGTGAGATGACCCTCACTAGGAAACAACCTGAAACAACCGTTTCGATCGTCCGAGAAAAGAAAACAATAAATGAGGTGCTTTAAGAAACCTTACAACCTATCACCCTAAAGAATTTTTTTTTTTTTAATATACTTTACTCTCTTCTACGATGTCTCCGCAATCCTGCCAAACAAAACAGAACCAATCCTGGCAAGGTCACCAAATGTTATGAACCAACTTGGGTTCATCAGGTTCTTAAATAAATAAAATAAGAATGTGAAAAAAGTATGGGGATTGATAAAATCTGGCAGCAATTGAGACTGACAAAGGAGGACGAAACCAAGTATTGTAAAACAAGAAACCTTAAGACTAATTTATTGTATAAAAGATTTACAATTGCTTGAAATACAATATTTACATGAAAACTTCAGTGGCAAAAACGTTTAAGCGAACAAAACCCCACAAATTTGATCTGAAAGTATCAGATAAGGCAAATGGCAAACAATCAGTATAACAATCTAAAAAAACAATAACAGAGTAAGTACATCATTAACTGAAAATTAACCATCCTTATAAGCAGGGGGAAAACACTTAATTGACATAAAGGATCAGTAACTGAAAATCTCACAAAAATGTCAATACAATTATTACAATAACCTCAATCAAACAAAAACTTCTTTCAGTTTTCTTCTGAAGATTGAAAAAGAAACCCACAAAATCACTTTGTAACTTGTTTACATCTAAGTATTTACATTTAGTTTTACTCCACACTCGATTACTTTCAGGCCCTGTCTGTGGCCCATTCTCAAGAGATGTTTGGGATGTTAGCCTGGGTCAAGGCCCATCAGTCCTCTGGAACTTCTTCTCGTTGAGCTGTCATTTACGTGATGGCTGTTCAGGTTTTCTTGAGAGTTGCCAATCCCCTCTTGTCGCTCTTGTGGTAAGGGTGTGGTCACCAAAAGTCTGTTGGGCAGGAAACCTAATCTCCAGGTCAGCAGGGTCAATCTTAGCTTCTTTTAATATGAAAGCTCGGCTTATGGGATCTTCTGAGGTAAAACCTTTGTTTCCTTCAATTACTTTAATCTCTCTGATAAGTGCGCCTTCTACTACCCTCCTGTGACTAATTTTGTTGCTTTTGTATATAAGCCTACTGTTTTTGAAATCCATCCTATGGTCATTTTCCCAACTCTCAGGGGAGTGCTATAGCTAGACATTGTTGGGAAAATGACCATAGGATGGATTTCCAAAACAGTAGGATTATAAACAAAAGCAACAAAATTAGTCACAGGAGGGTTTGTATATAAGCCTACTGTTTTGGAAATCCATCCTATGGTCATTTTCCCAACTCTCAGGGGAGTGCTATAGCTAGACGTTGTTGGGAAAATGACCATAGGATGGATTTCCAAAACAGTAGGCTTATATACAAAAGCAACAAAATTAGTCACAGGAGGGTAGTAGAAGGTGCACTTATCAGAGAGATTAAAGTAATTGAAGGAAACAAAGGTTTTACCTCAGAAGATCCCATAAGCCGAGCTTTGATATTAAAAGAAGCTAAGATTGACCATGCTGACCTGGAGATTAGGTTTCCTGCCCAACAGACTTTTGGTGACCACACCCTTACCACAAGGGTGAATCCCATTGACCATCAGCTCAGGATATCAGAGCGACAAGAGGGGATTGGCAACTCTCAAGAAAACCTGAACAGCCATCACATAAATGACAGCTCAACGAGAAGAAGTTCCAGAAGACTGCTGGGCCTTGACCCAGGCTAACATCCCAAACATCTCTTGAGAATGGGCCACAGAAGGGCCTGAAAGTACTCGAGTGTGGAGTAAAACTAAATGTAAATACTTGGAAGTAAACAAGTTACAAAGTGATTTTGTGGGTTTCTTTTTCAATAACCTCAATATGAACGTTAGCAAATATAGGGAATAAGAGAAATGAGCAGTTAGCAAATAGTTAATAAGAGACAACATACAGAAGGTTACAATTATAAAAACAAATTAACAATAATGGACAGGAGAACACAGACGAAGCTCCCCTTCTGGAGAACACAGACGAAGCTGCACACACAGCACAGACAAAACTGCCCTTCAGGAGAACACAGACGAAGCTGCCCTTCAGAACACAGATGAAGCTGCACACACAATGCAGACGAAACTGCTCTTCAGGAGAACACAGACAAAGCTGCCCTTCAGGAGAACACAGACAAAGCTGCACACACAATGTGATGAAACTGACCTTCAGGAGAACACAGACAAAGCTGCCTTTTAAGAGAACACAGACGAAGCTGCACACAATTCAGATGAAACTGCCCTTTAGGAGAACACAGACAAAGCTGCACTTCAGGAGAACACAGACGACGCTGCACACACACTGCAGATTAAACTGCCCTTCAGGAGAACACAGAAGAAGGTGCACATTCAACGCAGACGAAACTGCTCTTCAGGAGAACACAGACGAAGCTGTCCTTGAGGAGAACACAGACGAAGCTGCAACTCTAAAGCCATGGTCCTCAACATAATGCAGATGAAGCTGCTAACCCAGACAAAACTGCCTTCGCTGACATCTTGATGCTCACCCTTAACCTTGCAGGTCCTGAGTCATAAACCAAATACCCATTACAGACTCCAAACATGTCTGAACAGAACCCCCATGCTGCTTATAAACCTGCTCAGGTCTTTGTACCTTACTGACTGAAGCATTCAACCATGGGTTGTCGAACGTTACCTTACCAACACCTCTTCTACCAACAAACAGGAGGTGAGACGACCTTCACTGGGGAAGAACCTGAAAAAACCATTTTGTTCGTCTGAAAAAAGAAAACAATAAATGAGGTGCTTAATAACTCTTACAGTAGCTATTGATCAGTCAAACAATTTGTTTCAATGATATGCAGTTTTTATGGATTCATCTGTTTTTCTTATATTCTCATCAGCAGGTAGATGATATAATAGATTTCCAAAGGACATGGAAAGATGTAATGCTTCTTGGTTGTTTATTTATTAACTTTATATTTTGACACCCACAGTCCCCACACAGGCTGTCATTTATGGAGAGAATAAATGGGAAACAAGCTGTTTTAGATTAAGGCAGCCTTCCCTTGTCACGTACTCATGCTCCTTGAGTGGCTCAAAACTGGAATAATCTGTAAAAATGACAACATACTGTTGGTTGATGTAGGGACAAAGATAAAAGACTGGCAGGGGTGCAGTCCCTTGAAACGTAACATGCCCATCATTAGGAGCATGAGTCAGTCCCAGTCTAGTGCAATAAGATTGAGAAGGATTGGGAGATGTTATGCTAGCAATGCGGAGTCTGAGGTATGTGGAGCCTTTCACCTATTCCAACGGTACTCATTTTGGTATGAGATTTGGTGGATTGTTGTTGTTTTATGGCTAGTTCTCTTTTGTAAGGATTTTTGGTTCCAGTTCCGTGCATTTTTTCTATTTCCTTTAGAGCTGCCTGCATTTTTTGGACTGTCCAGCAAGAGCCTACGGGTACAACTATCATCATCAGTGTATACAAAGTTTTTTATTTCTGCTGGTAGTTCTAGGCCACCAAGGTTCTCTGTTAGGGCCAGAAAGGGGCTAAGAATTCCTCTTTCTCCCTAGGGCTGTCATTGTTTAGTGGGTAAAATTGACATTTCTCCTTGAAACACTTCTCTTATATCTGTATTTTGTGTGTGGCTCATCTGTGCAAGATGTTCAAAACTAGTGAAAAGAGAATGGCTGGAGTGTTTGCCAACTCGTATGCCTTTTTGAGATCGAACAAGGTTATAAAAGAGCTCCTGCCACTTATTGCATACTGAACATCTAAGAGGCACTCTTGTGCCTGCCTCCCTCCTGGTAGGCATACAGACAAGGCGCAAGGGTCCTGACTTCCCTAAGTGCCTATCCCGGACCGTTATTTTAGCTCCCTTTTCTATGCAGCTTTGGGTTTAGGAGTTGGTTGATTGTCATGTTGCCTTCTTTTCTTAGGCTTAGTATGTTCTACATTTTGTTTTATTGATAAAGAGGAGATTTACGTTTTTGGTAGGGTCGCCCCTGAGGCTTAATATGCTCTAGGTAATTGCATCATTACTAGGGGCTGTGTCCTTTTTTGCTGAAGCTGAGTTTTTTGTTAAACTGACATATTGCATCTCTGTGTCCTGGTGTGTTGCAGACTGAGTCGATCTCTCTCCATCTGAGAGAATTTAACTCTTTATTTTTCCCATGTTGCTCTTGCCAGGTTTCTGATTTGATCTTGTCAGCAGAACTCCTTGCAGTGGCGAAATATGTGGAATGAAGAATATGAAAGTAATAAACTAAAACAAATAAAACCTGACGTTACGAAATGGAGTTCCGTATATCAGAGAGAGAGAGACACACACACACAAGTAATCCTGACACGTCTATGTATAGGCCGCACTCGTCTGACACATGGGCACTTAAGGAGCAGCCCACATGACCCTGCTCCAGAGTGCTCGGAGTGCAAAGTGTTGATAACTGTCAAACATGTGTTGTGTGAGTGTCCAATGTAAGACCAGCAGAGACTCTCAACTTATGGAAGAAAAGCAATAAAAGAAATTTTGTCAGAATCTCTCACATTTTCAGTGGCTCCGATTTTGACGTTTCTAAGGAACTCTGCTTTAATTAATAATATATAAGAAGTATATATTAAAGATACAAAAACCTCAGAGCAATTAGTGAATTTTAGACAAAAATTTTTAAGAGTTTCTTGACTTATTAATTTTAATACACCTTTTTAGTAGGAATGTATGGAAACGTGAGTAAATGTATTTATTGCCTGTATGAGTTCTAGTATGAAAGCTTGTGCCTCTGAGCAGTTTATTTTATTTAATTTTAATTTATTGTTTATTATACTGCATGACCTATTTGGTCCCAGTTCCTGGCTTTTGGCCTACACCTGGTACTTTATCTAATCCTTGGGCCAACCCTATGAGAGCTAAAAGTCAGCTCAGCGGTCTGATTAAACTATTTTTATTATAATAATAATAATGAAATGGAAAAGTAAATCCACAATGATATGTTTGATCTTGTTATTTAAAATACAAAGCAGAAAGCTTTCGAAGACCTGGACGGTCCTCCTTGTCAATCCTCCTTGTCAATCTGCAGGTCTTCGAAAGCTTTCTGCTTTGTATTTTAAATAACAAGATCAGACATATTATTGTGGATTTACTTTTCCATTTTATTTTATTAACTCATGTGATTATGAGGTTTCTTTGAATAATAATAATAATAATAATAATAATAATAATAATAATAATAATAATAATAATAATAATAATAATAATAATAATAATAATGCACTTAACTGCCCTCACTGACTATTTGAAGGAACCCTAAGATTTATCTCACAGGCATTTGTCTTGCTGACGCTTCCTCACCATTTGTACCCAAGCTTTTGCTACATTTTTTTGTCACTTCTGCGGCATGGTCTGTTGCTTCCCCTGGGAGATTATACATATCATTTGAGGGATAATGTCTGAAGAGCTTCCTGACTCTTATTTACTCTGGTGTTGAATGCCTTAATTCTAGCACACCGTGCATCCTTGCGAATTGACATGTTTTGTGTTTTATAGGGATGCATTTTCTGCTTCTTTTAGTTTGCTTATGAAAACTTCATAGGAGACTTCAATATCATTTGCTAGATTTTTTTTAATCCATGGCTCATTCTTTCATAGCAAATTTTGTGATACATCTTTCTGAAGGGAATGGTAGTGGCAGATTTTGATTTAGCCATTTTGTCATCTGTGACGATGTTGTTCTGCCTTTGTGTTTCTCGATCTCTTATGGAAGTGTTCACAAAAGAGAGATCTAACCTAATTCTTTCTTGAGTGGGATGGGACTCCACTGTTGTATATGCTCACGCATAGATATTCACTGATAAGTTGGTGTTTCTCTGTTGTATTAGTGTGTTATGGCTTGAATAAAAGATGATACAAAATGTGCAGGTATATATAGCAGGGTAATTGGTTGAATGTTAGCAGAAGTCTGACTGGGTCGAACTGTCATTTGTCTGTTGCGATGTCAAATTTTTTTTTTTTTTTTGGCTGTAAAGCTCGGATCCCAAGGCAATGGGACCTCCTTGCATGAGTTGATTTGGAAGGTAAGGAAGTTGCTGCAGGTTTGTTCCCAGTGGTGAGATTGGCGGAATAGCTAACTTCAATGTGGTTGTAATTATTAGCATTAGCTCCATCTCTTGTTGGTATTTGGTGCTGGTTGAAAAAAGTAAAAGGAAAAGTTGCGTCCCGAAAAAAAATAGCGATAGATTAATATATTTAAATGTAGGAAACCGAATGAAATTTTTCTTCTGTCGACCGACAGACTATGCTATAAATCCTTCGTCTGTTGTTGGTGAGAAAATTAATGTCTTCGCAGGTTCAAAGAGATTTTATCGCTGAGATTCGAATCTGAACATCAGTGTCACTTTCATCAACGAGTTTTATCCTTTCACAAAAGTGGCGGCGCAAAGGATTGTCGTCCGAGTAGGCAGAGGGAAGGAAGAAAGTTACTATGCCGATGTGCGGCCAGTTTGACCCCTCCGAAAATCTTTTAATCTTCTTCTTCTTCTTCCCAGCTTTTTCCCATTTTTATATGGGGTCGCCGTTTCGGATGAGCCGTTTCCATCTATTTCTATCTTGCGCTTCTGCCTCATCAATTCCCTTCTCATGTAAATCTCCTCTCACACAGTCCTTCCATCTCTTTCTTGGTCTCCCTACCTTTCTTCTTCCTTGCACCTCCACTCCCATAGTATGTCTCCCAGCGTGGTCCTCATCTCTCCTCAACAGGTGTCCATACCATCTCAGCCTCCCTCCTGCACTTTCTTTGATACTTCCACCACCTTAGTTGACCCCCCTTATGTAGTCATTTCTGATCCTATCCACTCTTGTTACCCCAGACATCCACCTAAGCATTCTCATTTCTGCCACATCCATCTTCTTCTGCTCTGCTTTTCTCATGCTTGCTGTTTCCGTACCATACAGCATTGCTGTTCTTACCACCGTCTTGTGAAATTTTCCTTTTAACCTAAGCGGCACTCTTTTGTCACAAAGAACTCCCGAGGCCGCTCTCCAGTTGTTCCAGCCTGCCTGTACCCGATGTTTTACTTCTTCTTCCATACTTCCTCCAGCGTTAACAAAAGATCCCAAATACTTAAACTTATCTAAACTCTCCTTATTTGCTCTCCACCAAGCTGAATACTTTCTCTATCATCCCCCTCGGTGGTGGTACACATATATTCTGTCTGGATCTACTTATTCTCATTCCTCTGTCCTCCAGTACTTGTCTCCATCTTTCCAATTTCACTTCCAGATCAAATAATGTTGAATATTATTATTTAATCTGCTCATCATGCTTATACAGAATTTGGAAGAAAGTTATAAATTATGAATTGAGAGAAAAAAAATCAACAAACGCGCCTGTTAATAAAGTGGGATCTACAGTATGATTAATTATGCCAGAAGTTAAATCTGTCGATGGAGGGTTGGCGCTCTTAGATAAATCCCTGGAATGTCGGCTATTTCCTCATTCTGGTAAGAAACGCCTCTACTTCATCAGGGAAACTTTATACGCAAAATTTGCATACCAATATCATCATGCTACATTACCTTGGGGTTCGGCTTATTTAGTGTCTCCCTGTGGCATTCTATGGGTCATGCAAGACTGGAGTTACACGCAATAATTCAGATTTGCCAAACTCATAATTAACTATTAGATGTAAGGTTTTCTCTTGCAGTATTTGGGGTTTCCAAGCCCGTGATTATAAATGCAATAGGTTCTTCTGTATTGTTATGATTTTTATTTCAAGCCATAAGGAAAAGTCAGTTAAATTTCTGATAACATGCAATAATAAAGAAATAATCACGATACTATCCTCCTATTTTCTGTCTTTATTCTTCTCACTCTTATATATCAAAAGTGTAGTGCAAGGTCGGATTGGAGGACTTTTATGTAGTATCCCGCAATCTAGATGTACGCCATGACATTAATGGTATGACAATCATTTGAATATGTATAGATTTGTGAATATCCAATAGTTCAAAACAAATAGACAGAATTTCTTACTTTGGAAACATTTGTGACCACTAAGTAATAATCCAAAAATAGAAAGAAATGAAGATATTCTGATGCCGGGGCGAGACTGGAGCTCATATCAGAGGTATCGGAACGAGAAAATGTTAACTACCTGACCACCAAGAAAGGTACAAGTCTACTCCCGCTCTCGAGTGCATATATCTGACGAATTCACATATTTATACTAGAGCTGGAATAGACCCACCATCACCATCACAGCCTTGTATTTAATTGCTTATTGCTTCTTAGGCCGAAACGTAAAGTTAGAATCTACAGGTCCCTTTTTATCAGATACATAAGTAATTTTGATTACCACAACGATGCCCAGGAAGATTCGAACACACATCTGGGGTATACAGACTAAGTAAGTTTAGCTACCTGACCACGGAGAAATGTACTATAAGTCTACTGGCTCCGGCTCATATGTGCATATATATCTGATGAATTCCAATACGATACAGCCAAGTATTTAATTATTTATTGCTTCTTATCCTGAAATTGATATATTTAGAATCTAGTGGCCACGTTTTATCAGATACATAATTTTAATAACCACAATTCTACCCAGGAAGACTCGAACTCACATCTGGTATATCAGAATGAGATGAGGTTAGCTACCTGGGCAAGAAAGGTAATAAATGATTTCATAGTTGGCTATGATGTGAAGGTGGGCTAATTTCAGCTCTAGTAAACATATCTGAATTCAAGAGGTACATGTACAAATGACTCGAAATAGACTTAGGCCTTTCTTCATGGCCAGGTATTTAACGGTACTAGGCTAGTAGTGATTGATAAGTTTTCAAAGAGTGAAGAAATCAAGAGGCTAACAGTTAAGGGCATTATGGTCAATAAGATTGTAACAATTTACTTACAGACACACACACACTCACTATATATATATATATATATATATATATATATATATATATATATATATATATAGTCCCTGGCCTGGATATATTCGAACTTGGGTGGTGTGTTGTTTCAGATACATGTAGAAACAGGTTACTTTGATCACTGGGCTATCAAGAGTGATATAAATGATATTGAAACTGTTCTACATGTTCCTATTGAATCAATTTCAAACCCTCTTAATCATGAAAGTTGATTGGTAAATGAATAAAAAGGACAGCAGTTCATGATTAGCTGAATTTTACCCTCAAAAATTAGCTGTTATAGTCGAGATGGATTTATGTCGATTTTGATTTGTCATTTACTAGAGCGAAGGAAACCCACACCTACAGTGATTGAGGCAGCTGAACATTAGGAGTAACACTCTCGCCACCTGTGATCTTCCAACAATCGTGTTCAATACGCCACTCACACACACTTTGGATGATCGAGGGTCACGAAGTCAAACCCTACCTGTAGGCTGTCTTTTGGGTTGTGCACAAGAGAGTCCCAATCAGTGAATCCCAAGGACCTACCGAATGCTTACTCTTCTGAATCTGATGAATTGACCAATGGTACCCCTGAGCTGTTTTGTGCCCTTCTTTACGATCTCCTTGAGAGGATCATGCATTGATCAGTTGAGACAATAGTAATAAACAGTTGGGTGACCAAAAGTGATACCAGTACGTCAGACTCATGTGTTTAGCTGGGCGAAGATTCTTAAGTTTTGCAGAGCTCTTCTTTGAAAAAAGATGTTGCAAGACCTCTCCAGCTTTCTCTTTCCACCAAATCAACTCATCCCAGGGTCATATTTGGACGTGGAACACCTACTCTTTGCCGCAGTGCCACGAGTCCACTGGAGCCACTCAAGCCAGTAAGTTAATTAATCGAATTGAAATATTAGGGTCGGCAGAAAGGCAAGGGAAGAAGTGAGTAATTGGTTAGAAAAGCTAAGAAATAAAAAAAAGTAAATGAAATAGTATATTCTTATTTGAATTCATATAGTAGTAATAGTGTTCATTGGTATTTAAAAGTGTTTTACAATTAAGTTCTTGGCTTCATAAAAGCATTATAGTAGAGGTAATTGCTGTTTAAAAGTGTCTTTAATACGAATGTTACAAAAGTTCATAAAAATGTTTGTAAGATAATACTTGGATCTGTAGATATTTTCTTAATAGCAGGAAGGCTCTGTCGCATTACTGCTAATTGGTGTTATTGCATCTAATCTCGTCTTTAAGGAATCAAAGGCTTTGCAACAGTTAAATACTGAGAGGTAACTACCCATCAAAGATAAAAATGTGTAGCATGTCAGTAGCATGCGTTCAGTAGCATCTATGTCATTTTTTATATTTTGTTATAAGAGAACAAGCATAATTCAGATAACCAGTAGAGCGATGGAAAGTAATCCCCATGCAGTATATGCTTGAGTCAGTACCCTGCGGCAATGTTGTTCCTAAGTGTCAGATTATTAATGTAGTTGTCAAGTTTATTTAGACTAAGGAAGCGCATTTGGGTTGAATGGACGGACTAGCCTGTTCATGACCTATGTGATGATTGTAACCAGGAATTTATAGTTTCGATCAAGAATTCATTTTGCTGTGTCGTAAAAGAATTGAATTTTATTTTGCCGTTAAATTAGTCATACAGGGGATTTATAATATAATTCCTCAGTAATAAAGTCTTTGTATGAAACATTGTCAGGTTGCATGGATGTTTAATCTGATGGGAATTGTATATCTGATCATTATAAAAACTTTAATGCATTTTAGTGGTCATACCTTAAGTATTGCCGTTAATTTATATTGTGAGTCATGTGAAAAGAAGGCCTTTATGCTTTTTACTGTGCAATGAATTGCATTAAAATTAATTTCCACGGGAGACTGACGTCAACTTAATTTTTAGTAATTTTTCTCGTTTAATCGCGTTGAAATTCCATTTCTTAATATTTGATTTTTCTTCTTGTGTGATTTCATATTTGTATTGGTATATTGTGTTGCTTGTGGAACCTCATGGCTATTATTGAAAATCTTAGGTTATCATACGTTCTGGCCTAGCTTAACCTCAAGATAAAGTTTAACTGTGCCGTTGCGAACATAGCTTTTGTGAAATCATCTTCTATTCCAGTTTGAAATTGTGTCAAGACCGGAGTCCAGAGAGATGAGAAACTCCTTCCCAGAGGACATCATTGAAGAGGTTACTTCCAAGAGAGAGAGAGAGAGAGAGAGAAGGAGACGAGAGAGAGAGAGAGAAGAGAGAGTGAGAGTATAGTATAGTTACCAGGTGTGCTGTGTTTTAGGAAATGATTGAGGAACCCATACCATGTGAACAAATCCTAATCTCTAAAAGTGATGCATTTAAATTGAGTCGTTTGTCTACTGCAAGAGCTCGACCTGTGGTCTGATACTAAAGGTTCAGTACCAGACCAGACCAGCACATCATCACAAATAGTTTAATTCTCTAAGTAAATCATCTTATATATATATATTATATATATATATATATATATATATATATATATAATGCAAGGGGCCAGGGAAAGGCACTATACATTTGCATTTCATTATGATAGGCCAAAGCTGCAGATTATATATATATATATATATATATATATATATATATATATATATATATATATATATATATATATATATATATATATATATATATATATGTATATAATTATATCTTGCATATATATTTATATCTATCAACATACACACATATATTTATATATATATATATATTTATATACATATATATATATATATATATATATATATATATATATATATATATATATATATATATATATATGTCATATCACATTTCCGTGATTCATATACATATATCGAGCTACAATGTCCTTTAATATCTAATTCGCTCTACCTCGGAATTAATATATTTTCATATATGCTTAACCGAAGGGGAATTTTTTCTCGATAATAGATTTGCCTGGACCAGGGCGCGAACCTATGGATCCTTTCAAACCCAGGAACGTCAGTGAAGCTTTATCTACTACACCACCGCGAGAGGTGGTGTAGTAGATAAAGCTTCACTGACGTTCCTGGGTTTGAAAGGATCCATAGGTTCGCGCCCTGGTCCAGGCAAATCTATTATCGAGAAAAAATTCCCCTTCGGTTAAGCATATATGAAAATATATTAATTCCGAGGTAGAGCGAATTAGATATTAAAGGACATTGTAGCTCGATATATATATATATATATATATATATATATATATATATATATATATATATATATATATATTACAAATACATACATACATACAGTGGACCCTTGTCCATTCACAGTTCCACAAGGTTACTTTAGTTGTTTAGGGTTGATGGTTTGGGGTGTATTTTTCTCTGAAATATTGAAGTTTTAGTATGATAATTTAAGGTATATGTTTATTAGAACAATCAAATTAAGTAGTGAAATGGTAAAATAGGGAGTTATACACATTTTATTCAAGCATTTTTAGTGGGGAGTTTTGCGTTTCCACGGAAAGTTTTGAAACATAACCCCGCTTAAAAGTTGAGTCCACTGTATATACATACATACATGTATTTATGGATGAATTACTGACTTGGGTGTCAGACTGAAGGAAAGTAATTCGTAGATATGTTGTAGAGAGGCCTTATTTTTTAACATAAATTTTGATACCATAAACGTTTTTGCTTAGGGAAGGGCAGCCTCGTTTGATCTTGACAGAGTAAAATTGGGTCTGCTCAACCATATATTCTTGTTTATACTGTTTTTTTTTCTTTTGCACATTGATATATTTGCTTCTTAGTTTCTCCTCTGAACGAAATAGCTAGTTTCGATTTGTCTTCGGTAATAGTCCTCAGTGGTTGAGTTTGTGATTATTACTTTTTTAATTAAATGAGTATTTTTAAAAGTAAAGCTCACTTTTTCCAGTCTAAATTTTATAGTTTGATCAAAATTAAACAAAATCAGTACACTAAACTAAATGACCTAGGGAATTAAATTGAAAGAAAATTGACTACTACTACTACTACTACTACTACTACTACTACTACTACTACTACTACTACTACTACTACTACTACTGCTGCTCTGCTCTGCTACTTCTGCTGATAAAACTAACATAGTTGTTTATGTTGCATGTAACGTTGCTGATATCATAATGTGGATATGATTGCTTTCAATCTCTCTCTCTCTCTCTCTCTCTCTCTCTCTCTCTCTCTCTCTCTCTCTCTCTCTCTCTCTCTCTCTCGTACAAATTAACACAGATTTCTAGACTGAGAATCAATAATACCTAAATGACCGCAGATGGTTGATTATACAAAGTCAGGTATGAATCATTATATTCCGCGTATTAACACCCCCCTTCTTTTTTTTAAATCGTTTCATAAATGCTGTGGTATTTTTCGTGGGGAAGCCACTGATTGCATTGATGACCTACAACAGCTCTATTTTCTTCTTGACTATCCTCCGTGCAATATTATTTATCTTCACCTTGTTTTATCTTTTCTTGACAACGCAGTCTACTTGCTCCTTTCTATCAGAATTGCCTTTATAGGCAGATATTTCTTGAGCTTTCAAGACCGCTGGAAATAGCCAGACCATTAACGTACTTGAGGCTCACATTAGGAACCTTTCATACAAACATCCAAGCAATCGGGAGACTGAATCAGTAGCTAAAGAACCTCATTACAGGCTCTACGACTCGTTTCACTTTATCGTTATGACATCGCTCGAACCCTGAAGGAAAATAATCCGGGAACATAAAAGGAGCTAATGCGGTTGACGCCAGACTGAGCGATGACTTCTTTTTTTAAGATGAAAAATTGAAAAGTGTATTTTTTGTTCATCTGCTCATTATCAAGAGACTTTTTCATCCTTATCACCATCTTCATTATCATTTTCTTTTCTCGGAATTGCGTTTGTCAGCCGATCTAAAATTAGGAATTATTTGGCCACAAAATTTGTTGATGGTTTACCGGGCTAACGTCTGGAAGATATTATTGCCTCGTTAATTTGGATGTATGATTAACGAAAACTTTTGGGAACGAAACCAACGCTAATTAGGTAATTGCGCATCCACGTATAAAAGTTCAACGGAAACAATATTTTTCAGTAAACATATATGGCAAAAGTCCTGAATTTTGCAAATACACTTTTTTTCTATTTAGCTTAGAAACTTGACAAAAATAGTAGAACATACAAAGTTCTGAACAAAATTACTAAATTATAATTACACTGCTCATCTCATTTTCAGGCTCATCTATCAAAACCACGTGTATGCTGTTATTATACATACATATATATATATATATATATATATATATATATATATATATATATATATATATATATGGAGAGATAGATGTGTGTGTGTGTGTGTGTGGAACCATCCGGAAAAAACTAATGTCATTCATTTGAAGTTAACGATCTTGGAAAATATTTCATGGTATCTGCAATTATCGTCTACAGATGTGATGAATATACCGGCAAGTTCATTGAAATTTAATTTATATATATTTTTACACATATGTCTCACCTAATTACATTTACAGTTATCCTTAAGCAGCTTATATAATCAGAGAGTAACGTCGATAAAGAAACACTAGATTTCCCAAACATATATCAGATGTTAGCATAAAAACACCAGATTGTTGAAGATCTGTATAGCCATGAAAGTTTTGCATATGGTAGAGTAAAATCATCCATATACGTACCATCATTCATGAGATGATTTTTGATGTAATAAGCAATTGCTACTCGCTCCCGGCCGCATATTCCCGAGATGTATACTAGTATTGCACCAGCTAATTTCCAGTCAGTCACAAAGCTAGCCTCGTAGTGACGTCACCTACGGTGGGAGGAGTTCGCAGCCAGCATATCGAACCTTTATGTACCAGTTCTAATGAAAAGTAAATTTGCAGATTTATGCAACATTGGTAACACAAGACAACTATTTCATCTTTAATTATATGTAATTAAAAGAAATTAAGGGACTGTCTTTGGGAAATCCTGTCTGTTGCCTTTGCTGCCATACGTATGAGATTATACGAAGATACATGGTGGTCGAGCAGGCCTAAGGAATTTAGACTCTTTCCACATTATGTATATGACATCTTCCAGATATTTTAAAAAGAAGATTATATTGCACCATTCATCGACTTCCGTAATGTTCATTGCTTAGCACGTAAAAACTAAATTTGCAATGGAAAGAGCGGCAAACAGCTTACTTTTCCTTGATTTATTTGTAGAGGGAAACGCAGAAATAGATATATCTATATCCAGAGAGCCTACCTTTACAGGATTCAGCGTTGATTTCTTAAGCACGTGTTATGAGAAATATAAGACAAATATTATCATGAATTGCATTTTATATAAAACTATGGTGAATTGCTAAGGAAATAATATCTAACATTCATACTTTTTTTTAATGAAGAGCTTATTGCACCATTCTTCGTCTCCCTTGATGCATAAAAAATAACTTTTACCATGGTTTATTAAGCGAGAGAAGCCATTCACACACACACACAATATATATATATATATATATATATATATATATATATATATATAAAGATATATATATATATATATATATATATATATATATATATATATATATATATATATATATATATATATATATTTACAGGAAGTTAGTGCGACTTTCTCAAGTGTTTATGAAAAATGTAAGACGAATAATGTCATGATTCTTATCCACAGAGCTTACCATTTAACATTAACTATAATGCTGCTTCATAAGGAAATAAGGTTTATTTTTACATCCTTTTTTTTAAAAGCAATAGTTCTGTCTTTTACAGTCATGTACGTAGATTCCAAGGCAGAAAATCTAAAACCAAACAAAAGTACTGTCCAGAGAGAAACTTAATATATGTAATTCCCACTGTATAATGTTCCTTTATATTTTTAATCAATTTTTGGATCCATGCCATTTAACATTTGCCACATTTTCGCTAACATTCAGGGCAGGGTTACGTGGGCGTTTGGTCTTCCCCTGGAGAGTACTTGGTCATCGTTCTTTACCAATGGGAACTGCACCTCTTGGTCTGACAGTTCCTCTTTTAGAAATGGAGGTGGGCTAACATGGTATTTTCCCACGGCCTGCACCTTTTTTCAGCTCCAAATCGATGTTATGTATCAAGCTATTTAGATGACTTGTAGTTTTAACGGTTGCTAACTAGCCTCTGTTGTGCTTTCCTTAAAGCTTGTGCGGTGTCGTGATTTCCAAAACGCTCGACTACTTGACCTAAAGTTTTTGCAGCAGGACTCGTATTAAGCATAAAGGAACAGCTGTGCATCCTCAAAATCGCATGCATCTCTGTGCTCAGTATCTACACTTCCATTACTGCTTTTTGCTGACGTGCTGCTTGTATCAGTCCTTATGTCTCGGTCATCAATACCTTTGTCCTCATCATCTGTCATTTCATTACTTATTTTCACCGGCCTGAGACAATGTACGATATCTGAAGTTATCGTATCGCAAGACTAGTGTGAGCATACAATTTGCAAGCCAAACATTGGTTGTTGTAGTAACTTTTTGAAGTTCTATTAAGGATTTATCTGTTATATTCATCTTTCAAATATGGGAGATACAATGGAAAGAAAGCGGACTGGCATGGAAATGGGCTGGTGCAATATCAGTATACATCTCGGGAATTTGCCTCCTGTCCGCATATTCCAGAGATGTATACTAGTAATGCACAAGCCAATTTCCAGCCAATCACAGAGCTTGCCTCGTAATGACGTCTCCTGCGGTGGGTGGAGTTAGTAGTCAGTATATCGAACCTCTCTATAATAATCTCATGATGAAGGAAGCCATGAAAATAATGGGAATACTTTTGCAATTTTAATGAAAAATGGATTTGCACATTTATGCAACCTTGGTAACACAAGACAACTATTTCTTCTTTAATGATATGTATATAAAAGAAATTGCTGGGACTGCCTGTGGGAAATCCTGTGCCTGTTATCTTTGCTGCCATAGGTATGAGATTTTACGAACAGAAAGTGGTTGTTGAGCAGGCCTAAGGAATTTGACCCTCTTTAAAATATTACGCATATGATATATTCCATTTACTTTAAAAAGAAGAGTATATTGCGCCATTTATCAACTATCTTAATGCTTAACATGTATGAACTAAATTTGCAATGGAAAGAGAGTCAAACTGCTTACTTTTCTTGATGTATTTGTAGAGGAAAAACTCAGAAATAGATATATCTATACTGGAGAGCCCACCTTTACTGGAGTCAGTGTGGATTTCTTAAGTAATATAAGACAAATACTATTATGACTCCTGCATTTTCCCCCTGACCCCAACTCCTTGACGAGGTGGGTGGCTTAGGGACCCACTGCAGAGGGAGTATACCCTCTTTTGCATACTCTCTCTGCTGTGGATTCAACTGTACATTGGGATCTTTAACTCCTTTACTCCTCATCCTCTAAATTTTCTCCCTTCCCTTTTTCTTTCGTTGACGTCCTTGGCATGGTTTTGGAATATTGAATTGACTGCTCTTAACTTGATGGAGGGTGGAGTTGGACAGCATGCCACTCCACCCGTGAAACTAGAGTACCTGATGTGGTCGAGCGAGGAGAAATTTTTATGTCAAGCCATGCCCACAGTGTTGGGTCTGATCTCGACGGACTGAGGACCCTTAAGGCTAAGGCCCCACCGAATCCGTCGCGGCGCGTCGCGTGCGTCTAACACGGCTACGCGTTTGTGCGTTTCGATCAACTGTTATAGTTCAAACACGAGTGGCCCCACACGGCGCATGAGCGTGCGTGGCGTCAGGTGCGTTACCGGACTAGACGCACAAGGAACAAAACATTTTGTTTTTAGCCGCACGTGGACGTGCGTCTTCCGCATGAAGGGAGAAATTGTGGTAGACCTACAACAACCTGCATTTGAACCACCTGCCCAACTTTGAGTTATAATCAAATGTGATGATTTGTGGTTATGATAAAGGATTAAAGTATTTTTTTTATTATATTCTAATGGATACATTTATGTAAATATCTTTGTTTCAGAAGTTCCTGTATCAAAGTGTTCAGTTCACACACAATTCTACGTATCTTAATTTTTGTATTAAATGAAATAAAGTGCAACTTTAATTTCGAAATCAGTAATCCTTCCCTCAGAGTTACTACACTACAAGTTTCTTACGTTAATACTTATCTTCTGTAATTTGTATCAAATTTTGATATTCGAGATATAATGCCCTAGTGAATTAAGTCAAAGGTTTTCGGCGGCATCCGACAATATTAAAAAAAAAAACTTGTCTGGACGCTATCGTAACTTATGAAAGTTTTGCTCATTCTCCACTCTTTCCTCATCTAAAGTTATGTCATAAGTCCAGATTTTCCTACTGTTCAACGCCTCTAATTTGGTTGACAGCACCGAGTCAGAGGAAAACCTCGCGCTCTCCCTTCATAATGGCAAGTACTGCTGAAGTTTGAATTGTCCGTCTTATAACCGTCACTCGTGTGTCTGGTTGGGCCACACTCGCAGAAGACGGAGACGCTTGTAGACGGATAGCCGTGTTGCACGCACGCGACGCGACGCGCCGGATTCGGTGGGGCCTTAGCCTAAGGCACTGTGGGTGTGATGTATATCCAGGTGAAGATCCCAGGGCAGTTACCACTGTGTAACAGTATTGCTCCTCTTCCAGTTGGGCCTCCCTGGTGAGAGCGACCTCACCTTGGACAAAATTTACACTTTTATTATATGGAAAACATAATAAATATCCTCACGACTTCTGGCACGGATTTGGACCATTCTAAAGAAAGTTCAAGTCACAAAGACCAGGTTGGTATTAAAACGTTAATACCATATACTAAACCAAGGAAACCTAAGTACCGTCATGACCCAACCTTGACTCACTTTGACTCCCTCTTTGGGAGTGGAAGTTGGTCAAGGTTTCTAATTATGGAAGCTGAACAAAATATTTCAGCTTTGAAATTGGAAAATTGTTTATTAAATAGTCATCCAACAGCAGAAAAGTCGTTCAGAAAAATAAAAGAGAAGACTTGGCTTATAGAAGCCACAACAAAAAGTCAATCTGAAGACTATTTGTCTTAAAAAAAATAGACAACATTAATGTCAAAGTGGAATAATGTCAAAGTGGAAAAACATGATAACATGAACAACATCCAGGGTACCACTGTACTTCATGACAATAACGACGAACCATTAAATAAGAAAATGCTTTTAGACTCTCTCAAAAAAAGATACCCCAACGTTGAGGATTGTGAGGTATAGGTATATGATGTAACAAGTAAAAGAGGCAATAAACAAATATTAAGAATAAAAAAAATAAAATTTGAGGGTTCAGATCTACCTCAAAAAGTAAAAATTTTAGGCCAAAATAGAGAGTTAAGACTCTATATTCCAAAGCCACTTCGGTGTCAAAATTGCAGTAAGTATGAACACAAAGAGAAATTGTAGGAATGAACCAGTGTGTGCTTACTGTGGATCTACAGAACACACCACCAAATGGAAGTGTAGTGAACCTAAGTATGTAAACTGTGATCAGAATCATCATGCAAGATCCAAAGAATGCATGCATTACATATACAAGACTGAATTAAAAATGTTAAAAGAAAGAACAGGCATGTCAATAACAGAGGCTAAATTAGAATTGAAAGTGAGAGGAATTTAAGATCCTGCTAAGAAACGAACATATTCTTCTATAACAGGAACCAGTAATGAAAAAAAAAAAAAAAAAAAAAAAACATACAGATAGAAGTAAGAAGATGCAGCAAAGTAGGTCTCAAGAAGAAGTAAGTAATATACAGGCACAAATTAAGATAGTAAAGAATCAGGAAACGGGTACAAATTAATTGGATAATATTCTATAAAATTCCTTTGAAGTGTTAATGCAAATAGAAGCACAAAAAGGTACTATCATAGAGGTGGAAGGAGGAAGTTGTGAGGTACCAGAAATTAGAAAAAAAACCTTTAGAGAGAATATCACCAAAAACAAAGAAACCAACTATAATTGGAGAAACCTCGGTCAAACCAAAAACAAAAGATATAAGAAAGAAAAAAAAAATAAGAACATACTTTATGTCCTAAAATAATAATAAAACCTATAGATGCAGAGATCCAAAACGCCAAAGAAGTGGAGGAGAACCATTCCATGGATGATGGTGACTATGTCAATGGTGATGAGATTACTCCATTACCAATAATCGGTACAACAAGAAAAAATAAAGCAAGAGATATACATGATAACACGTGTTGATGTAATGATTGCTTCATTGCATTGTGCAACAATAACAAAACTTTAACAAAAGATTGTTTAACAAACATTGTAAGAAATTTTATGAAATATAGAAAGAAAGAGGCCACTGATTTAAACACCCTTGAAAAAGGAGGCATGTGTATTGAACACTTAAAATATTAAAAAGATAAACAACTGAATGTCGTAAATAAAATTTTAGAAAAAATTCAAGTTGATAATAATAAAAAATAATAATAATAATAAAAACACGACCAATATAACATAATATTTTCATAGCTATATCATACAATGGAATGTAAATGGTCTACAGACCAGAATACACCTGGGAGAAATACAAAGGTTATTAAAGGAATATGAACATATGATATTATGTTTACAACATGTTAATAATACAATACTAACAATAGGTAAATATACCTTAATATCAACATCACAGGAAGAAGAAGGAAATTTAGGTACAGCCATATTTGTACATAAATTATTTTATGACAAAGTACCTGTAAACATTGCTGACCTCCAAATATCGGGTATTAAAAATCGAATTAAAAAAGATAATTATATCATTTATAATTTATACAACCAATCAAATAAAAATTGCGATATTTATAAACTTGGAGAATTACTTAAAAATGGCAAAGAACCTATATAAATATTAGGGGATTTTAATGCTCACAAGGGGATTTTAATGCTCAACAAGCATAGGGCAGATTGGATTGGAACACAGTTGATGACTTGCACACCAGTGATCATTTCCCAATATTAATTTCCTTATTACAAAATAATCCAGCAAAACATGTCCTAACTATGACATTTATACAGCAGATTGGGAATGATATAAAATGCATGCTAGAAGTATACCACAATTTGAATATCTAAAAGACCGTAATGAAACTAATAAGTTTCTTGTTGATTTCATAAAAAATATTGCTGATAAAGCAATGCCAAACTCAAAACCCCATCCAATAAAGCACAAGTTCCATGTTGGTCCGATAAGCTAACAGGATTAATAAATATAAAACACTCAATCAGGAGATGATTGGATAATTTGAATAGAAGGTTCTGTAAAATAAATAAAACATTACCAATATTAGAAGATACTTTACAAAAAAATGACTATATTGTTGGTAGAAATTGATGCATTAAAGCCTCTATACAACAAAATATCTGCAAAATTCAAAAAGGAAGTAATTCAAGTCAGAATAATTTCATGGAGGAAATATGTATCAGATCTCTCTAATAATACTCCCTTACAAAAAATATGGGAAAATTTCAGGAAAATAAATGGTACCCATGTGAAACCATCCAGACTTGCCATATTAAAAGACAGAAAAAGAATACTTGATTCAAAAGAAATAAGTAATATAATAGAAGAAAACTTAGCATGTGTAAGTAGTGATAGAAATTTAGATGACCACTTCTGCACAAAGAAAAATAATATAAAACTAATAACAATAAATTTCAAAACAATAAAAGACATACATTATAATAGAAAGTTTAATATGGAAGAGTTGGAATATGCTCTCATGAACGGTAGTAAATCTGCTCCTGGAGGTGACAATATTTGTTCTGAGATGATCTGCCACTTAGCAACTCTGGCAAATTAATACTTATTACAATTTTATAATAATTAATGGCTTAGAAATTTATTTCCTGATGAATGGTGTAAAGCAATAATAATTCCCATCCCAAAGCCTGGAAAAGATCCAAGTAATGCAAATAACGACAGACCAATTTCCCTAACAAGTTGCTTATGCAAATTACTAGAAAAAAATGGTAAATGCTCAATTAAAATGGCATATTCGAGAAAATAAAATTTTGACTCAATTCAGGTCACAGTGTAACAGATCTACGTTAGATTCTCTCTCTAACCTCGAAGACCGTATATGTAGAGGATTTGAGCGAAAACAAATTACTGTACCAGTCTTTTTTGACAATGAAAAGGCTTATGATACTACATGGAGGTACCCTATATTAAAAACTTTACTAAATAACAACATCCGTGGACATTTATCTAGGTTCATCCAAAACTTAACAAATCGTACTTTTCAAGTAAGAATTGATGATGTATTGTCCAGAACATTTCCACTTGACAATGTGTTCCACAGTGGCACACTGTTTACCATAGCAATTAATGGTATTAATGAAAATCTACCCACTGGAATTAAAAGCAACCTATACATGGATGATTTTACCATATACTATTCAGCCTCTCGTATTAAACATGCAGAGCACAACATTAATAAAAGTATAATAAAAATAAATGAATGGACTTCATCTGTTGGATTTAAGTTATCCATACATAAGACTCAAGCAGTCGTGTTTTATAAAGATAAAAGGAGGATGAATGGTGAAGTAGTAGATTTAAAAATCAGAAATCATAGTGTACCAATTAGACAAACCGCAAAATTTTTAGGTTTAGCGTTTGATATCCAAACTGGAAACCCCACATAACATACTTGAAATCAAAATGTAAAAGAGCATTAAATCTAATTAGAAAATTATCAAACACTACTTGGGGAGCCGATAGACAAACTGTATAAAGCAACAGTCCTGTCTATAATTGATTACGGTAGCGATATATATAGCACAGCGTCAGATGAAGCACTGAAAACGTTGGATCCTGTTCATAATGAGGGCGTTAGTATATGTTCAGGAGCCCTTAAATCATCACCGACCTCTTCTTTACATGTTGAGTGTGGTGAACTACCTCTCTCTCTCACTCTATAGAGAGCTTGTAATATTGAAGATTGCTCTGAGAATTAGGACAAGTGATTCTCCAACAAAAAACATTATTTGAACCAAGAGATATATTTATAAACAATCATCCACTCCTTTTCCAATTAGAGCTAGAAGATGGTTTGAGTCACTAAATATGAATATATAAATTCCTCTGATAGTATACAACCGCCTTGGACAATGAATAAAATGAAAACTTGTACACAATTAAAATAAAAAAAAAAATACTCATATACGCCAGCACACCATAGACTACATACAATAGAGCATATGAGCCGAAAGGGGCCACATTATGCATTATACACAGATGGATCTAAATCAGAACATGGAGTGGGATATGCTGCCGTGTCCCAAGACAAATCATATAAATTTTCACTACCTAATACAACTTAAGTATTCACAGCAGAGCTGTGCGCAATTGCTCCTGACATAAAAATAATTAAAGAAACATCACTCAATAATTTTTTTATTTTTAGTGACTCGAGAAGTGCCATAGAAGCCATCCAGAGTTACAAACCAAAAAATAATATTATATAGCAAATTAAATTGTTACTTCGTAAATTAGATATTGGGAAAAATTTAGAAATATGGGCACGGATCAAAGGAAATGAAGAGGCTGACAAAGCAGCCTAAGAAGCAAATCAAATGACAAGATTAAGTGTAAATCTCCCTATGTGTGATTATGTAACATACATAAAAATGGGTATTATAAGAAAATGGCAACATACTTAGAATGAAGAATCAAAACATAAGTTAAAACAAATAAAACCTGATGTTGGAAAGTGGAGTTCATCATATCATAGAGAGAGAGAGAGAGAGAGAGAGAGAGAGATGCACAAGTAATTCTGACACGTCTCCGTATAGGCCATGCCCGTCTGACACATGGAAACTTAATGAACAGCAACACGTGGCTCAGCTCCTGTGCGCAGAGTGCAAAGGGGTTATAACTGTCAGACATGTGTTATGCGAATACCCAAAGTACAACCAGCAACGACTGTCGACATTTGGAAAACAGATCTATGAAAGAAATCTTGTCAGAATCCTCTGCATTTTTAGTCATGCCTATTTTTATGTTCTTGAAGAAGTGTAATTTAGTTGATAAAATATAAGCCTAAGTAAAATGTGAAAATACGAAAATTATTAGACTATTTAATGAATTTAAACTTAAAAAAAAAAAAAAAAAAAAAACTTTTTTTAAATGTTGCTTAATTATTCTGATTTTTTTTTTTTTTTTTTATGTATGTGGATACGTGAGTATGTATGGATACGTGAGTAAATGTATTTGTGTGCATGCGTTCCAGTGTGAGTGTGTGCCTTTGTGCAATTTTTAGTTTAATTTTCACTCATTTGTCATCAGATCGAATAAACAATTCGGTTTCAGTGCGTTGCATCTGGCCTAGACATGATTTTTTGAAATTTTAATCTAATCCTTCGGGCCAGCCCTATGAGAGCTGAAAGTCAGCTCAGTGGTCTGGTTAAACTACTTTAATAATAATAATAATAATAACAACTCTTGCATTTTACATCAAACTATAGTGCATTACTAAGGAAATAATATCTATCATTCATACTTTTAATTTTTAATGAAGAGCATATTGCACTATAGTTCGACTCCTTTGATGCATAAAAAAATAATTTACCGTTGAAACAGTCAAACGGAAGTTTACCCATTCATGTTTTCTTAATCGAGAGAGAAACCATTCAGAAATACACACACACACACACACACACACACACACACACACACACACACATATATATATATATATATATATATATATATATATATATATATATATATATATATATATATATATATATATATATATATTCAGAGTTCACCGTGAATTTCTCAAGTATTTGTAATGAAAAATATATGACTACTATTGTCATGATTCGTATCTACCCAGCTAACCATTTAACAGCTAACTATGATGCTTTTCATAAGGAAATAAGTTTTATTTTTGAATTCATTTGTTAAAAACAATAGTTTTAACAGCTCTGTCTTTTACAGATATTTAGGTAGATTCCAAAGCAGAAGATTTAATATAACCAAACAAAAGAACTGTCCAGATAGAAACCTAATACATTTTGTTCCCACTTCATATAAAGTTAACGTATATTTTTAATCAGTGCATTTTGTTCCCACTACAAATAAAGTTCCCGTATAGTTTTAATCAGTGGCTGGATCCATGGGATTTAGCATTTGCTGTATTTTCGCTAACATTGAGGCTAAGGTTACGTGGGCGTTTGATCTTCCCTTTGATAGCACTTGGCTGTCGTCTTTTACCAATGGTTGTTGCACACATCTTGGTCTGTCAGGTCCTCTTTTAGAAATGGAGGTGGGCTGACATGGTATTTTTCCTAGACCTGCACTTTTTTCAACTCCGAACCTATTTTATGTAGCAAGCTCTTTGGATGATTTGTAGTTCTGACGGATGCTAGCTCGTTGTACTTGACTGAAAGCCTGTGCTGTGTCGTGATTTCCAAAACGCTCGATGATTTGAACTAAAGTTTTTGCAACAGGACTCGTATCTAAAAGTGGTGGAGTCCACAACGGAGCTTGAGCATAAAGGAACAGCTGCTCATCCTCAAATCGCATGCGTCTCTGTCCTCAGTATCTACACTTTCATTACTACTTTTTGCTGACGTGCTGCTTATATCTCTCTATGTCTCAGTCATCATTATCTTTGTCCTCAGCATCTATCCTTACATTACTTATATTCACTAACCTGATAGGATGTACAATATCATCTGGAGGTATCGTACGTTTTTATACGATTATAGTAATCCGTTCAAGATTAGTCTATTGCGATCATACAATTTGCAAACCAAATACTAGTTGTTGTAGTGAATTTAGAAGTTCTACTAAGAGTTTATCTTTTATATTCATCTTTCAAAATTAATATGGGTGATACAATGGAAAGAAAGCGGATGGGCAGGGGAACACTGAATGGTAGCTCCATCCACAGTGATCACATCACTTTTAAGTGCGAGCGCTGTGATTGGCTGGAAATGTGCTGGTGCAATACCAGTATACATTTCGGGAATATGCCTCCCGGCCGAAATACACATTTCATCGGATATACATTTATCAAAATAGGAGTCGTCAACGTGACGTCACCAGCATGTTATTTTACAGACGGTAAAACTGCTGGTGGGCAAAAAGCCATTTTCGCTTCTCTACGTATTGGACGATAATTCAGGTTAATCTGCGCCTTATTTATAAGCAATGGTTAAGTCGTGTGTTGTTGGAGGATGCGCGAATAGGTTGGGAAAGGGAAGCCTAGCATCCTGGCATTGTATTCCGGGCGATAGTGACAAGGAAAGGAGAAATAAGTGGCTGCAGCCATTGACTGTCCAACTCATGCAAGACAAAAAGAATTAAGATGAAAGAGGGCAGTGGGGCAGAGCACTTCATAACCTAGCTCAAATTACTCAGGAGGTACAGGGTAGAGCCCTTGCTCAGTAAATGAGTAATATTATTACTAATTTCATAAAAATCAAAACCCTAGTAGCCCCGCCATGTCTACACTACCATTGAAACGTCTGCCAACCATGGCTGAGAGTGACGGTCCAATAATATTTTCGCGCCACCACCAACACATGGACAGAAGTTTTCACCCTTACGTGTACGTATCTCATTCGTTCTATCTTTCAGTTGGAAGCTGATCTTTGTGAAATAATATAATCTTGTGCAAAATATCACAGTATAAAAGCATTTATGTATTGAAATATTCAGAGTTGCAGATTTTCGTTGACATTGTTTCGGAAGACTACTCAAAATGCACACGATTTTACTACAAAGAAAATTTAAAACGTTGTTATTCCATCACATTCGTATATGTTTATTTATTTTAACCCATATACCAACAATAAATACATAAAATTACAATACCAAGTTTTTAGAGTATGAAATAACGATAACCTTCCCAGGAGCAACAGTTGGGATTGGGATTCACAGAAAATGGGTCAAGATAAGACCAATGAATTTCAGACCCTTCCACTATTAAATAAGTGCAGTGACACAGACAGTTTACCCCCGTGTGAACGTTTTTTGAAACTACTGGATTCTAAACCTTTATGGAAAGCCAAATCATATTTATTTTTAAATATTTATTGTTGCCATGAAATGTTTTTGTCTCAGGGTAAGTGAAAAACTTAAAACATTAGCAATTTTGAGAATATATTTTTCACATTTGAGAAATTAATACAGCACTACACGAAAATACATATACAGTGTAATAAGCAAGAAAGAAACCTTACCCTGCCATACATGTACAGTGTGCGCAAAGCACTTGACAAAGTTGAATTAGATGAGAGAGCCGTCTGCCATCATTCTCTTTTGCCCACCAACGTACTGCGCATAGTATAGGAGCGATCTATAATGAAACCTGTCAAAGGGATAAAAATTAAACATCATGTTTTCGTCACTCGAACCTAATTAATTCTGAGCGTAATTTCAATAACAAGTTTGCACTATCCTGATGTGTTAATAGTAGAACTTGACACCATAGCAGGATCCAGTTCCGTATGTAATTGGTAAGAGAGGAGTTACAGCATAAGGCTTATGACTTGAGTGACTTCACTCATTTAAAATTATGTTACTTTTATGAAGATGACACTGATGCAAGTAACTAGAGGCTATCGTTTTTGGAGCTTTTGCCTTGTCCCGGGATTTTCAGTTGTCCAAAATTGCACATTATACCTAGTTTCCCTTTCAGGTTTTTAAAGTGCTTAACATTACTAGATAATGTTAAGCACCCTGGTAACCAGGGTGACTAAGTATATAATATGCGTGTATATATATCTATATATATTTATATAATATTATGAGTCTATATATGTATATATATATATATATATATATATATATATAATATATATATATATATATATATATATATATATATACAGACTCACGTAACATATATATATATAAAAAGATTTCTTCGCGTGATTACCGTCCCAAATACCATGTATACAAAATAAAGCATTAGGTAAACTGTAATACTACGTTTCCAAATGATAAAGAAGGAATATGTTCCCTATGAAAAATCTGCAAACTTGTACATGATTATTTTGTCACGATTTTATATCCCTGTCCTCTACAGACGCTTCATCTTCCTTCCACGGATTTATTTGACAGGCGTTATCTTGCAAATGTTTTGCAGCATTTTATATAAATATCAAAACAGTGATATAATCAAGACACAAATTATCTATATGTACAGTATGATAAATATAAACAACCATCCTGCAGTCAAATTTGTCCCTATTTTTGTACTTGATTTTATCTCGGGATTTCCCGGGATGTGCAAAAATATCCGGGGATTATTAAACCTTGAAAATTGTCCGGGATCCCGGGAAACAAACCCTACTAGTAACCATGATATAATGTCTTATGTGTTAAAGATGCTATGGAAGAAACTTTATTAACTTAATTGAAAAAAGTTCTTAATTTATATAATTAACAGATTAACAGTCGTCAAACAATTTTCCTTTTAAAAGAGCGATGATATGTGTGATCAGATTATTCTACTACGTAATTTGACAATTCGGATGTGTTTGTTTTCCTCATCCTAGAAGTAGGTCGTTGCATTCTGTGGGCCCCAGGGGAAAATGAACAACAGGATCATTAACACTTCAGAGATATCACATGAAGTCTGGGTCCAATTTACACACAGACACAAACCCCCCAAACCCCCCCCCCAACACCCCACCACACACGACACATATGTAAGGTAACTAAATCAGACTCGTGAACTACAAAAATACATTTGTTTAAGAATAAAAGGATTAACTAAATAATCAAGTTGTCAAAGAAACAAAATGTTTAATTGAATAAGTCAAAATTAAAAATCCAAATAATTATAACCCTGGGGATCGAACCAAAGCCGTCCGCCTCTTTCTCTACAATAA